>NC_135315.1:98684048-99001401 GCF_048772815.1 Callospermophilus lateralis | reverse complement strand
CTATTATCTGTGACTCTGCCATGTTGTGACACCCCCTGACAGCCTCCAGTGCCCAGCCAGAAGTCTCATTCCTCAGTGTTTCCAAAATACCTTATCAGCTTTCCCTGTTCTGTGCACACTAGATCTTCATGCATTTCTACTTGACCCTTTTTTTATGGATATTTTGCTAAAATATTATGTTTAATTTCTGGAAAATCCATCTAAGCACCAAGGGTATACGTGTGTGTGCACTTATATTTGTGTGTGCATTCAGTGATTCTAGCTGATTTCCTGCCTTTCTAGGGCTCCATCATTCTGGATTGCAATGAAAGCTTGTCACAGGGTGTCTATAACCAACATGAAGGTGACGTTTGCTCTACATGTCATAGTAAAGCCATTTCAGACAGTCTTTTGGACCAAAAGAACAGTCTGCTAAAGAAAATAAATGTCATATATATATAATGCTAGGTGAGCACTCTTCTGCTAAACCACAACCCCAGAAAAGCTGACTAATTCAAAATAATAGATTTTCAAGTTTCCAGGTCCTGGTTATCTTAGAGCTCTTAGAACTAAGTTGTCAGGGCCTCCATTACAAATGATATTTTTTAAATTTTATATTTATTTATTTATTGTTCTTTATAACTTTCAATGTTAAAACAGGAAAATAATTTAAATGTTGAAAACAAAAGTTGGCCTTTTATTCATGACTAAAAAGAAACATTATCAGAGTAAGAGAGTAAATTAAAAACACAGGGAGTTCCATACCTCTCTAAAGTTTTTTGGTCAAATGAAATCTTGAAGAGGTTACCTGGACACCAAAAGATGTGGCAATGACGTCTCTGATCTGAATTCCTGCTGTCTTCAGCCACCTCTCCTCTTGCTCCTGGGTAGACCAGACCAGAGCACCAGTCTACACTGAAAGTCTCTTACTCTAAGTTCTGGTTACTGAGTCTCTCCATAGCAGCTTGGGCTTCCTTGTGTATTTCCAACTCCACTAAGTATGCTGCTGCAGGTATCCTGTGTGCCTATACAAGTTGAAGTGGATGTTTTCTTGTTTCCCTATATTACGATGCAAATTTCAGAATATTCTCATTATTCCTACTTTTGGGTACTTCTTGAATCAATGAAGAAGTAAGAAACACTATTTTTAATATCTTTTTATAAAGCAATTACTTTAGGATCAAGTTATGTAAATAGAGTACAAAAACAATGACCCTAAAATGAAGTTCCTGGGAATAATTTTGATTATTCCATTTCCTTCTTTCCTAACATCTGACGTATGATGTCTTGCCCTTATTACTTTCATGGTGTGCTATCTAAGCATTCCTTCTCCACCCCATCAGGCACTGTTATAATACATGCCAAATGAATTATTTCTAGCTTTCTCTCTTTGTTTCTGGCTGTTGTCTCTTATCAGGAATGAAGGCATTACCTGTGTTCTCTGAACAATCATCTGATCTCTTTCAGTAACCTGGTGCTAAGATAGATTTAGCTACAATGCATTTGGAAGGGTTTTAAGAAAGACTATAATAAGATATTAACTTCAGGTAGCTGTATTTTTTAAATGAATGATGATGCCTACTCTCCATCTTCAAACAGCATGATATGTGCTAATTATCTTGATTGCTGATTGTACAAACATTTATTGAAAGTTTGCTCTGTATCAGACATCCTGTGAATCTCTGAGGTATATGAAAATGATAGTCCTCTGCATTCAGAAAGCAGTCTGCAGACATGTTGGTCATGTAGACCATAAACTCCCTGAGTGATCCTAAAACTCTTCAATGGGAGCAAATGAGGGACATTTCTCCCTAGAAACATACACACACATTCATTTCCATGTATGGGCAGGAGATGGCTTGGAATCCATTAATGTTCCTCCAAAGACTAAGTACTTTCCTCCTAGAAGTCCATAAACCTTGAATTAGAGTATTCAAGAACAAGGGTAATGAATGACACCCCTACAGTATTTAGGGCAGTAGAAATGAAAGGGTAACTTTCCAAGGACTGCTATCAACTCACATCATTACCATACCCTCTTTCTCCACATGAAAGAGACAACAAATCACATTTCTGAGCATGCCCTTGCCCAGTGTGGTTCTAGGTTAAAATTTGACAGTGGGAGACTAGATTTGATAAACAGAGAGAAAGGGAATCCACCATTATCTGGGCTAGTTGCAGCCAGGCACACTGGGAAGTTTTGAGATGTACAGTGGCTTGTCAAAACTGACAAGAGCTTCCCAGAGACTCCTGTGCACTGTGGCAGTCTCCTGGATAACACTGGTAACCACTCACCTCTCTATGTTTCATTACAAGGTGAAGTGCAGTAACTTCCTGATCTTTGTTCCTTTGGCTTGCAGTGACTGGGTGTCTCCTTAATTTCCATATTAAATCCTTCTTACATTTAATGTCAAGTGGTTTGTGTTTTCTTCACTGACACTGACTGGTACAAGGAGTAAAATGTGGTCACTAATCTTTGTTCTCAAGGGTGCAAAGAGCCAAATGGCAAATATTTCTGGCTTTGCCTGCCAGGCTGTGCTTTTTGAAGGTACTCAGCTCTGCCATGTTTCACAAAAGCAGTCACAGACGAGATGTAAACAAGCAGAAATAACTGTGTTCCATTAAAACTTGGTATAGGAAACAGTCAGAGGGCCATATTTGAACTGTAGGCTGTAGCTTGCCAACCTCTGCTTTAGAGATTTGAATTAATCTACTTCTCATTTCATGGCTTATGGTCTTTACTGATCCGTGCAAGGTCCTCACTTGACTCCATTTTAATTTATATAGTCCTTATATTCCTATTCCCCTCTTCTGTGCCCTACCTACTTTCCCACTGTGGGGAGAGAGAAAGAGAGAGAGAGAGAGAGAGAGAGAGAGAGAGAGAGAGAGAGAGAGAGAGAATTGCATAAAATCATAAAATACACACACACATCCATTTTACATGGAACTAAATTGCTTATCATATGCTCCTTCTTTATGCAATACTATGTCTCAAATGGCACATTTGTTCCATTGTAACTTTTAATTTAGTCATGGCCTTCTAACTGATGAATTGATAGGAGTGGTAGGTGTTAGTATTGTTCACCCATAGAAGGTTTTTATTCGCTGAGTTATCAAAATAAACTGACTGTTGACTTGAAGATTTTATTCAGACACTTACTAGAAAAATACTTCATTACCAAAGTATGACCTAACCCATCCTAGAATTTTATGTCACTATTAAGTGCAGAATAAGTCCTCCATGGCATACACCTCAAACATGTCTCCCATCTTCTATCCCAGTACTGGGTCCTTGGTTTGCTTAGGCAGCATAGCACATTGGTTAAATTCATAGTCTCTGGAACCCACATGTCTGGGTTAAATTCCCAATGCCACCAGTTACTAAAAATGTGGGCACATTTCCAAAAAGGAAACTTTGGGGCTTCAGATTCTTTCTCTGATATTCATTCCTCCTAGGGCCTTCATTTAGATAAAATTTTTAGAACCATTCTTTAAAGTTTTTGAAGTATATTTAGCACTTTAAAATCACATATGTTTGTAAATTTAAAAAAATAAAACTATTTGTCATCAACATTTTCGAATTTAGGATTTAATATCTAGGACCTTTTCTATCCATGACTGCAGAGGATGAGGTGGGTAGGTATTTTTGTCTGCCATTTAGAGAAAAGTAAAGTAAGATGCAGACAGGTGAAGTCAGGGCTCTGAGGTCATGCTGCTCATCCTAACAGGGCAAGATGTGAGCCTGTGGTGCTGGCTCTACAAGAAGAACTTCTTGGTTTCTGTGGTCCATAGCAATAAGGGGCTCCATCGATTGGAAAAGCCATCCAGGATAACCTGCTATGATGGATATTAACACAGCCACTCTGAAGACATGCTGAATTCTAACCAGGTGGAGGCGGAGAGTCCAGGGAGGGGAGAATGAAAGGCAGAAGTGTGAGAGGACAGAAGCTTCCAGTGAGGTGAGAAGAGACAAGTCCCCAAGGATAGAGGGAAGGAATTTTTAAAGAATATTGATCTTGAGTGGGAAAACATTCTCCTGACTTTTCATTCTGCTTTCAGATCCTCCTGCATCAAAAAAAAAAAAAAAAAAAAAAAAAGTCTGTTACCAAGCTCAGCTTTGGAGATGGTGCAAAAGATGCAAGAGATGAGCAACCGCTTGTGAACATGGAAGGTACCAAAGTGGTTTTTGATGATGTGAGCTAAGCTGCAAGGGAGAGGTGATGTGGACCCTGATAAAACACGTACTGAGCGATGGCAGCCAGCAGCCAAGCACAGGGATCATCTCTAAAAGTACCCATTTCCTGACCCAAGTTGGGGCTGGCTTTCTTTTCAAAGGAAGCCGCAAAAACAGCCAGGTCAAATCCTCAGGGGCAGCAGAGCCTATTGCATTTTCCCAGGTACTTCCCCAACAATTACCTTGTAGGCGTCTTGAAGCTACCCTGCAAGAGTAGGCTGGGCTCTGTTTATTATTCTCATTTTACAGACAATGAAACTGAGAAAAGGAAAGACAAGGACACGCAGCCACAGAAGCAGGGGGAGAGGTAGAAGGAGATCATGGCTTTCCCTTAATGGCCCGATTATCTTCGCACCAGAGCACATTATATCTGGCCAAATTGACTTTTCACAAAACAGAGTTGATAGTGTCCCTCTGTGAATATATATGAACTTATCTATCAATCTAACTCAATTATAGACCCATGTATCTTCATTTTCCATTCATCTTTATAATCCATCCCAATGATCAATTCCTATTACCTATTAATATTCGAATGATTATCTGTATCAGTGTAACTATGAATCACCAATCTACAAGGCCTCCAGATTGGTCATGTTTATACAGATGCACTGACTCCTGTGTTGTATGTATGATGCACTATATCACCGGAAAAAGTGCACCAGTATCGATAATATTAACACAAGATTATAACACATGTACCCTTCGCATTGTCTCCTGATTTAGTTAACCTCTCTAAGCTTCAGTTTTCTGTCATGCCAAGTAGAGATAGAAATATACCTCTCCCCAGACAAAGAAGATTTAATAAGATAGTAGTCATTAGATGCTGAGCATAGTTCATGGCCCAGAGTGGGATCACAAATGTAGTTCTTCCTTCCTTCCTTCTGGCTTTTCCCAGAGCCTTGTTATCCCTCCTTCTCATCTATCTTTCCCACTGTTTCCAGTTGGTCTTCATTTATCGTGTCTCTGAACTTCAACATATCATATCTTGTGAGCAGGTTATTTGAGCTTCAGCTAGATGGTTTCAAGGATTATCCATATCTGGTTAGATGCCATGATTTGACAATCTGGCTATAAGCTTCCCAAAGGTAGAATTTGCCATTTATCATTTAGGAAGGTCCAACAGTAATCTTTAACCTACTCTTCAGAATCATCTAATAACTTTGCAGAATCTTTATTCCTGGCCAGTGTCAAGCAATTAGATAGAGAAGGAGTCCCAAGTAGCACCCTTGAGGTTGGGAGAATTTGTTGTGCAGACATTCAGGACTTGGTTCACCACAAACACATATCAAATGGCGTAGCAGAATCCTCTGCAACAGTAAAGTTATTTCTATCTATTCCTTAAATCTGTATTTATTGAGCAACTAACCTATATTAAGTCCTGTGACATATGCTGGGACACAAAGGTGAGTCAGATACATGTTTGAAGTGGACACCAAATGAGAAAAAAACCCCATCTTTGGTGATAAGAGCTGTGATAAAAGGATGCAGAGAGAGAGAAAGAGGGCATGATGGTGGGAATCTTATATCCAAAAATTCACCTGTATTTTTTTCCCTTCCTCAGGAAAAGTCATTCTTAGCTTTGAAGAGTTAAGTAGCTACCAGCCTGTATAATTCCTCTAATTCATGTGGCCTTGTCTGGTCAATGCTAACCCCTCTCTTTGGCCAAAGACATTGATTCAAATATGAGTGTGTGACCCAAGGAAGTACAATGAGTGTCCTTCCCTGGCAATTGGTAAGCAGATGCAGATGCGAAATCTCTCTTCTTCAGGAAGGCTAAGCTCTTCTAAATAGCTGCACATGCTTGTGCCTCTGCATGGCCGTTGCATGGAAAGCACATGAAGTCAACCCATAGGGTGAAGGGGCTAGCAGAGATGAAGAAAAACACATTTGCTTTAATTTTAAGTACCAAGAATTCCCTGAAGCCATCTGTTTCATTGCAATTCCCAATCACATGAGCCATAAGCTCTCATTTTTGCTTAATATTTGAACTTCTTATACCAACATATTTATGGAGTATTTTACTACTTCAAATATGGATTTTATATCCTTCCCAAACCATTTCATATGTATCATCTTATGTGATTCTCAAGACAATATTGAGATATAGGTTGGAATATTATTTTGATTCTACTTTCATGAGAAAAGAAATAATTCAACTTAGATTAGTCAGCGTAACGGTTTCTGAAGTCAAGAGGGAAACTAAACTATCTGATATTTAGGGAAGGTTTATCACCACATTTATCCTGAGGTCTGATGATCATACAAGATATCTGAGTGCTGACACTAACAGGGTCATATGAAGCCTATCACAATATCCTACTCCATATCCAGAAACATGGGATGGAGTTTAATCAATTCTTCCACATTGCTAATAATATGTGAATTTAGTCTTGTTTTTCCTGTCTTTGTCTCTCATTATTATAGACATAAATGATTCATAAATGTGACAGTTAACTCATATATAATATGTGTATATATACAAATATAAGATAGAAGCATATATAAACAAACATGTATGTATAGTATTATATATCACTTATATAATGTATGAAGCAACAAAATAATATATAATGCATATTATATATATATATATATATATATATATATATATATATATATATATATATTTGTGCATGTTTTTATGTATTATTAATCTTTGAGAAATAAATTAATTTAAAAAAAAAGCATTCTGAAGTGTTGATCAGAATCCGCTACATAGGTTCCAAGGCAAGTTACATTTAGTATGAGACTTTCTTTTCTTATCCAAATGTGAACTGTCAGGCTTCAATTGAACCTGACTGATACAATGTGTTCCCATTACATCAGTTTGATTTTAGAAATGGTGCTAGGTTTGAAATATAAACATGTGATTGGTGTTAGCAGTATATTTTAAGGGCTTGGTAAGCCACTTACTTCTGGGCAACACAAATGAATTCCTGTACATCTTTGAGGTAGCTGGTAAGGCCAGGACTGACCTCTGTTGAACAGAGGCCAATTTACTTGACTGCAAATGATGCCCCAAGTACTTTCAATTGACCTCAGTCCTGGAGAAGTCCTGGAGAAGAGTTGGTTGAAAAGCTTGTTATTGATTCATTCTTCAAAAATATTCTATGTTTTATCTTTTATTAATTAGACTGTCAGAATCAAGTTAGTTTAGGAATATCCACATAAATTGATTTGGTCCCTGAAAATAATTAAAATATACATATATATATCAATATTTTAATGCCAATTTTTGTTATTGCTGCTGTTGCTATTAAGTGAGTGTTGGGGGGTTGTTTGGGGTTGATTTGTTAGTATTAGGCAAGATTAGGAAAAACATTCTTGGAAGGATCGTCTTTTCCCCCAGTCACAGCTTTATCTATGATATCAATTAAAGTACTCCTCTAGTAAGGAAAGTCCTCAAAAAATCTAGAAATGGAACCACTGTTTGACCCAGTTATACCACTCCTCGGTATATACCAAAGGAGTTAAAATCAGCATACTATAGTGAAGCAGCCACATCAATGTTTATAGCAGTGCAATTACAATAGCTAAGCTATGGAGCCAACATAGGTATTAGCAGTATATTCAGTAAATGAATGAATAAGGAAAAGTGGTAAATATACACGATGGAGTGTTACTCAGCCATAAAGAAGAAGGGAATTATGGCATCTGCTAATAAATGGAAGGATCTAGAGACTATCGTGTTTAGTGAAATAAGCCAATTCCAGAAAAACCAAAGGTCAAATGGTCCCTTTGATATGTGGATGCTAACATACAACTGAGTGGTGGGGGGGCGTGAATCAAAGTTCACTGGATTTGACAGAGGGGAGTAAAGGGAAGGTAAGAGGAATGGGAGGAGGAAAGACAGTGGAATGAATAAAATTTAACTTTCCTATGTGCATACATAAATATAGCACAGCAAATCTCACTATAATGTATTAACACAAGACTGGAATCCTAATTACAATGACAGGTATTCCATGTTTGTATAAATATGTCTAAATAGACTCTACTGTATATGTATAATAAGATCAAATAAAAATAAATAAATAACACAATCAATAATTTAGACTTAACATATATAGAATATTTTGGCCATCAACAAGCAAACATACTTACTTCTCAGCAACACAAGGCTCCTTCTCTAAAATAGACCATGTTTTATATCACAAAGCAACTCTTAGTAAATACAAAAAAAAAAAAAACAGAGATAATACCCTGCATTCTATCAGATCACAATAGAATGAAATTATTTAAAAAAATAGAAGTTACTGTAAAAAAATGGAGACTAAGTAATGCACAATTGAATGATGAATGGATAATAGAAGAAATCAAGGATGAAGTAAAAAAGTTCTTAGAGGTAAATGAGAATATGGATACAACATATCAAAATCTCTGAAGGCAGTATTAAAAGGTTTTTGCATTGAGTGCATTTATTAAAAGAATAAAAAGTCAACAAATAAATGACTTAACACTACATCTCAAAGCCCTAGAAAAAGAAGAAAAAATCAACACCAAAACTAGTAGAAGACAGGAAATAATTAAAATCAGAGATGAAATTAATGAAATTGAAACAAAAGAAGCAATTGAAAAAAAAAATGACGAAATAAAAAGTTGGTTCTTTCAAAAAAATAAATAAAATAGGAAAACCCCTGGCCATGCTAACAAAGAGAAAAAAGAGAGAAAACTCAAATTACTCAAATACAAGATAAAGAAGAAAATGTCACAATGGACATGTCTGAAATACAGAAGATAGTTAGAAACTATTTTGAAAATTTATACTCTAATAAAATAGAAAATATCAAAGACATTGACAAATTTCTAGAGATATATGTCCTACCCAAACTGAATGACAAGGTCATACATGATTTAAACTGATCAATGTGAAGTAATGAAATAGAAAACACCATCAAAAGCCTCCCAACCAAGAAAAGCCCAGGACCAGATGGATTCTCAGCTGAGATCTACAAGAATTCTTTCAAAGAAGAATTAACACCGATACTCCTCAAAGTATTCCATAAAATAGAAAAGGAGGGACCCTTCCAAACTCATTCTATGAGGCTAATATCACCCTGAAACCAAAATTAGACAAAAACACATCAAGGAAAGAAAACTTCAGAGCAATATCCATGATGAAAATGGATGAAAAATGTCTCAATAAAATTCTGGCAAATTGCATGCAAAAACATATTAAAAAGATAGTGCACCACAATCAAGTGGGATTCATCCTAGTGATGCCCGGTTGGTTCAACATACAGGAATCAATAAACGTAATTCATCACACTAATAGACTTAAAAACAAGAATCATTTGATCATCACAATAGATGCCAAAAAAGCATTTGAGAAAATACAGCACACCTTCATGGTCAAAGGCTAGAAAAACTAGGAATAATAAGAACATACCTCAACATTGCAAAAGCTGTATATACTAAACCCAAGGTCAGCATCATTCTAAATGGAGAAAAATTGAAAGCATTCCCACTAAAAACTGCAATAAGACAAGGATGTCCTCTTTCACCACTTCTATTTAACATCATTCTTGAAACTCTAGCCAGAACAATTAGACAAAATAAATAAATTAAAGGGATACAAATAGATAAATAAGAACTCAAACTATCTCTACTTGCTGATACCATGATTTTATATCTAGAAGATCCAGAAAATTCCACCAGAAAACTTTCAGAACTAATAAATGAATTCAGCAATGTAGCAGGATATAAAATTAAAACCCTTAAATCAAATCTATTCCTATACATCAGTGGTGAACCCAATAAAAGAGAAATTAGGAAAACTACTCCATTCACAATAGCCACCAAAAAAATAAAATACCTGGGAATAAATCTAACAAAAGAGGTGAAAGACGTCTACAATGAAAACTACAGAATACTAAAGAAAGAAATTGAAGAAAACCTCAGAAGATGGAAAGATCCCCCATGCTCCTGGATAGGCAGAATTAATATTATCAAAATGGCCATACTACCAGGTATTATACAGATTTAATGCAATTACTATTCAAATCCCAATTACATTCTTCATAGACCTAGAAAAGGCAATCATGAAATTTATTTGGAAAAATAAGAGACCCAGAATAGCTAAAGCAATCCTTAGCAAGAAAAGTGAAGAAGGAGGTATCACAATACCAGAGCTTAAACTATACTACAGAACTATAGTAACAAAAACGGCATGTTACTGGCACCAAAATAGACTTGTAGACCAATGGTACAGAATAGAGGGCAAAGAGACAAACCCACATAAATACAGTTATCTCATACTAGACAAGGGTGCCAAAAACATTCACTGGAGAAAAGATAGCCTTTTCAACAAATGGTGCTGTCAAAACTGGAAATCCATAAGTAGCAAAATGAAATTAAACCTCTCACCCTGCACAAAAATCAATTCAAAGTGGATCAAGGACTTAGGCACTAGAGACCCTGCACCTAATAGAAGAAAAAATAGGCCCAAATCTTCACCATGTCAGCCTTAACAAGACTCCTAAGGTGCAAGAAGTAAAATCAAGAATCAATAAATGGGATGGATTCAAACTAAAAAGCTTCTTCTCAGCAAAGGAAACAATCAATAATGTGAGGAGAGAGCCTACAGATTGGTGGAAAATATTTACCACATGCACCTCCCATAAAGCATTAATTTCTAGGATATATAAACAACTCAAAAAACTTAACACCAAAAAAAAAAACAAATAACCCAATCAATAAAAGGGTTAAGGAACTGAACAGACACTTCACAGAAGAAATACAATCGATTCACAAATATATTAAAAAATATTCAACATCGCTGGCAATTAGAGTAATGCAAATCAAAATTCCAGTCAGAATGACAGTCATCAAGAATACAGATACAATAAATGTTGGTGAAGACGTGGTGAAAAAGGTCCACTCATACATTGCTGGTGAGACTGCAAATCAGTGTAACCACTATGGAAAGCAGTATAGAGATTCCTCAGAAAATTGGGAATGGAATCGCCATTTGACCCATTCCTTAATTTATACCCAGAGGACTTAAAATTAGCATACTATAGTGATGCAGTCACATCAATGTTTTCATCAGCTCAATTCACAATAGTTAGACTATGGAACCAACCTAGTTGTCTGTCAATAGATGAATGGATAAAGAAAATGTGATATATATACACACAAACACACACACACACACACACACACACACACACACATACACATAGTCAATGGAATATCACTCAGCTTTAAAGAAGAGTAAAACATGGTATTTGCCAGTATATGGGTGGAGTTGGAGAATATCATACTAAGCAAAATAAGCCAATCCAACAAAACCAAAGGCCAACTGTTTTCTCTAATATGCAGATGCTAATTCACAATAAGGTGGAGGGGGCACTAGGGAAGAATAGTGTTATATTAGATTAGGCACAGGGAAGTAATGAGAGGGGAGGGGAGGGGATGTGGGGATAGGAAATATAGTAGAATGAAACAGACATTATTTCTTTCTATTTATCTATCTCTACATATATATATTTATATATTTTGATATATCATACATAATGGGATATAATTTCTCATTTTTATATATACTCAGAAAAATGAGAAATTATATCCCATTATGTATGATATATCAAAGTGTATAAATGCATTCTACTGTCATGTATAACTAATTAAAACAAATTTTAAAAAATTAAATAAATAGATATTAAAAAATATAAAGTGCTTCTCATTGACCCCCAGGAAACATCCACATATTAACACCTTTCTAAGATGAAATATCAGAAGAAAGATTGTGCTATATCAAGAATGGATATACTTATCTGCTTCAAGCTTTACTATTCTGTTATCTTCCTTGAAGTTGATGCTAAATCATAGATTTTTTTTCCCCTCCAAACGCATTTCTTTAGTAATTGCTGTAGCACAACTACCACTCATTCCATGATGACCATCCTCTAAGCAATTAACTGACATTTCCCAATCATTCTCTCACAATTTCCCCAGAAGAATTGTGTTATTCAGCTTTTACGTTGCCATGACCTAAAACCTGACAAGAACAATGTAGGAGAGGAAAAGTTTATTTGGGGCTCATGGTTTCAGAGCTCTCAGTTTACAGATGGTCAATTCCATGACTCTGGGCTCAGGTGAGGCAGGACATCATGGCAGAAGAGCATGGTGGAGAAGGAAAGCTGCTCAGGACATGGCAACAAGAAGTAAAGACAACTCCACTCACCAGGGACAAAATATTAACCCAAAAGGCACACCCCCAGTGACGGGGCTTCTCCAGCCACTCCCACCTGCCTACAGTTACCATTCAATTCATCCATATCAATGATATTATTAATATATATTAATATATATTAATCCACTGATTAATTCCCAACTCTTATAATCCCTGAATTTACAAATCTCATCACCTCTGAAGATTCTTTCATTGTCTTACAGGTGAGCTCTCCTGAGTCACCAAATATCCAAACCATAGGATAAAGTTTTATTTTTAAAATTATTATTTTAAAATTTAATTAAAATATATACTTACCCATACTTAAAAAAAATTTCAGAAACTTTATATGAAAAACAGAATTACTGCACCCCACTCTCCACTCCTGCTTCTCAAAGGGAATCGCATTTCTTTTGGGGGGAGGGTGTACCAAGGATTGAACTCAGGGGCACTGGACCACGGAGCCACATCCCTAGCTCTATTTTGTATTTTACTTACAGACAGGGTCTCACTGAGTTGCTTAGCACCCCACTTTTGCTGAGGCTTGTGTTGAACTTGCAATCCTCCTGCCTCAGCCCCACAAGCAGCTGGGATTATAGGCGTGAACCACCATGCCCAGCAGGAATCATATTTCTTAAAACTCAGTTCTAGCATTATTTTCTATACTTGCACCATATTTCCAAAGATTATTTTCCTGATTATATTGCTTGATTCATCAATGTTTGGCATGAATTTTCTCCATACTTATCCCTTTCAATAAAGTAAAGATAATAAAATGTTAACTTCAGTAAAGTGTGTGTGAGTGTGTGTGTGTGTGTGTGTGTGTGTGTGTGTGTGTGTGTATTACCATATTTCTATAAATGAGAATGGAATTTACTCTTTCATTATTTCATTTTGGGGGAATATTTTACTGGTTCGTAGTTGCTGATTTTTACATGTACAATATTTTTAACTTAACATTATTTTAATACACCATCATATACACAAAACACAGACTCATTATTTTGTTCACCTAAATTACACTCAAATAATATCCAGTTTTGGGTTTGGGGTATTTTTGTTTGTTGGTTGGTTGTTGTTGGGTTTGGTTTTTTGCTTGTTTTGTTTTGGTGTTTGGGGGGCCACCTTGTATTTTTTGCTACATCCTGAACAGCTTGCACCCTCAGCCTGATATACAATCTTTCTTCCAGAAATTCCTTTCATCATAATTGTAGGACTTTGCTATGAGATTTTTTTAATATGGATAACTCTTTCCCGGATCTCATTCCTCCCATCTTCAAGGTTTAGTCTTTAAACCTTGTAATAGCACACTTTCCAATAGCTTACTAAGTGATTTGAGGAGAAAAAAGACAAACTTTTGCTTATTTAAAGTTATCATTCTTTCATGTTCCCTGTACATCTATAATTCAGCTTGCTGGAAATATTGTACCTTGAAAATTTAAGAAGGTCATCCTTTCTCTCCTAACATTCTGCACTATTTTTGAGAGGTCTGATACATTCTTATTCTTGATGCTTTTCATACATGATCATCCCACCTACACTGGAAGACTTTAGACACTTCTATTTATCCTTGGTAAAGATCAAGTTGTGGAAGTTTACGACTGGGAACTCTTGCTCTGGAAACTTCTCTTTCAGTTCAAAGAATTTTATTTATTTGTGTTTTTTATAGAATTCCTATTATATCCATATCATTCTTTCTAAACTGGTTCTGTAATATTCTTTAATCTCCTGCTGCAGCTATTAGGTCTAATCAAGAGATGGAAACCACATGGTCAATTTAACAGGGAAAGTTTAATATGAAGAGTTATTAATCAAATCATGGCATTATTTTTGATGAGTCACAATGGTTACTCAAAGATAATTATATGGTAAAGAACATAGGATGAGCAAACACAGGTGGGATCCACTCTCTGCAGGTTTGTGGCAGAGCAGCAAGGACAAATCCCTTCTCTAACTCCAAGGAGAGATCTGGGCATTATGGTGAAGGGTGTGACCTCCCTGGAGAGGAGTGAATGGTAGGGCAGTTCATTGAATTGCTTGAGCAGGACTTGTCACCATCTGTACTCTGGGGGTGTCTGGAGTGCCTGGGGTATCCTCCACAGCGAGGGAGGGACCATGTCTGAGAAGATGTAAGAAGGCCCTGGGTTAGGCTCTAGGTACCACTAAACACCAGGCTGCCACACTCCACTCCAGCTAGGTGCCTCGGGAGCTGTGTGTTCCAGGAGCCTAGGGAGAAGAGCAAACTAGAATGCAGGTGGAAAACCTTCCATCTCCTGTATTGCTCTAGTTCTTTCTACAAAATGTGGCATCATGCCAACTGGCCATGGAGCAATATTTCCAAGGGCTACAAGATCCATCTTCCTTATCTCAGAGAAGCCTATGGAAGGTACATTAGGAACTGGCAGGAAAAACATGGATGACCATTTCATTCATTTTTTATCTTTCTGTCACATTTTATTATCTGAATATTTTCTCAAATTCACCTGGCAATTTTTTCTTTGGATTTTTTATTATAGTCCCCAAATTCTCACCATCCTCTGATACCCATTGTTATATTTGAACTTCTTAGGACCGATCACTTTGTCTTTCAACAGTGTCCCTCTTCAGGCACGTATTTTGTGTTCTATCCTTTTGTTGAATCCTCTGTCCTCAATTTCTAAAACTTGCTGTAATCTTTCATGTAGTGACCTTTCTCCTTCCATTTTTTTTGGGGGGCTCTTGTAGATTTATATGATTTTTTTATTCTTTTAATACCACTTGAAAGATGAATTTGGAAGGGAAAAGATAAATGTATTCCTTTACTACATTTCATTTTCTAATTTAACAGCCTTGTTGAACATTTACTGAAACCAAAATTTTTTCTTAGAAACAATCTAGATACAAATGATAAATAGTTTTTAAGATTCATGCTGAGAAAATGAAGGTTGGGACATTAAGAAAGGATACATGAATGGGAGAAGGTTGGGTGAGTGAACAGGAAATGAAATGGAATAAGAAATAGATGATTGTCCTCTCAGTGGACAGCAGGGTGGGGGTGGAAAGGACATTGGGCTGGCAGACTTTGAGTCCTTGGTTTGTGTATGTTTTTGATGAAAAACAACAGGCAATTCAGCTCTCCAGTATTTCTGAATCTCCTCATCTGCACAGGGGGTCAGGAATGTTGGGACTAAAAATAGGAAGGGTCTCTTCAGGACTTGCATTCATCTCTGGTCCTTATTCTTTATTTTATTTTCTGATTTTTTTTTAAATCAAGAACAGACAGAGAAATTCTGAATTTCGTAAAGCACTAGTTGTCAACTCTTGGGATGCTACAGACCCAGAGGGAAGCTGAGAAACCTCATGCACTCTTTTGGAAGGTGCACATATACAAACATAGATGCTGTGTACAACTTCAGAGAATTCACAGACACTCTAAAACTTGCAGGAGGATTGCCATCGGAAAATATTGATCTCAGAACTTTTGTCCTTCTTCAAGGTGACCTCTGGTTTTTGCCTTGTAGAGGGGACTGCTGATGTGTGCTTCTTTGCGACTTTGAGATTTCCAGAACGTAGCTAGAAAATTGCAAAGAAGAACATTTCCCTCGCATACAAAACTTGTCATTCAGGTGAACCAATTTTCTCTTGGTAAATCAGGACATTTGTGAATGTTTCATTAGCTTTGGCCTAGATAGCACTGTAACAAATGCATTTCTGTGGGATGGAGATGATGTATCAGCACAAACAGCTCACTGGGTCTCCATTAATTACACATGGAGAATGAAGGGACGATTAAACAGAGCCACAGAAAATCCATTTGGGGCTCTATTTCCCTGGGGAAAAGGGCACCCATATTGAAAGAATTCTATAAACTATCTCACCTCTTTCTTTTTCACAAGCATGACACTAAATCATTCACTCTTTCATTTATTAACCTTGTACTTATGGAGCACAAGGCAAGGATACTAGGAGCTGGAGATCAACTAATAAACCAAAGAGATTTAACCCTTGTCCTTTATGGAACTAACTTGTGGAGGTGATAGTAATACTATGATCACGAATGAGAGTATAAAATTACCATAAGTATCAGAAGTCATGAGAGCAAATAAAGGGAGAGAAGAGATTGTCAGCCTGGTAAAAGAGGAGAAGGGAATTTTTTCAAGGGGAGTAACTTCAGAGCTGTATTTTGAAGGATAAGTTGGGAGTGCAATTGCTGAAAGGTTGGGGAGAGGGCAAACAGAGAGTTATAATGACCTGGGCCAAGGCATGTATGTAGTATTTTTCTGAACCGAAGGAAATCCAGGGTGGGAAGGAGGATGAGGATTTAAGTAGAGGCGGCTGGAAAGGCACAGGGGTCACTCATGCAGGACCTATAACCATCTGAAAAATGTGATTTCTATTGCAAGGGCAACGATAAGCCTATAGAAGAACTGAAAGCCTGCAGAAATTAATCAGAAACCCATGCAGAAAACATCACATTATGAATTGGCATGGGAAAAGAATTTATTCAGTATTAACTGTGTGTTCCATTAGGACTAGCAATAGGCAATCTTTTCTAAAAAAGGTTGGATAGTAAATATTTTAGGCTTTATGGGCCACACAGGAGTTTTTCTTGTATTTATTTACTTATTTAACTCTTTAAAAATGCAGAACCAATCCTAGTTCAAAGACAGGGTGAAAAGAGGCTAAGGGCAGAATTTGGGCTCTACCCTGTACTTTCCTTTGCCAACCCTTGCACTTGATCATAGCGTGAGGAGGGAACAGGTAATCTCTCTGATTTACTGTGGAAATTTCAGTGCACAGTACAGCATCAGGCTCATAGTAGGTGCTCAGAGTATGTTAATTAAATTAATTAATGACTAAACTAAGTGCTTTCTGTATTCAATACCTATTCATGACAAATGAGATGCTGGTATTAGGGTTGGTGACTTATTTTTGTCATTGTTATTTTTGCTGTTATTACTCATATGTTGTGGGTAGGAAAACAAAGTTAAATTTGCCCAAGATAATAATATAATTAGTAAGCCAAGATTTAAACCAAGTCTGGATAATTTCTAAGCTCAGGCTTTTCCTTGTGATCATTAGGCCTCCTTTGTAAATGACATAGGAACAACAGGGTGTGATATAAGTGAACATCAGATTATAGAACCACATCACCATGGTGTGGGAGAAGGAGGCCAGTTGAGATGGGAGACAGAAGGTATGAAGCAACCTCCCTCTCCTTTCCTCCTGAGATGCCTAAAAATGTAAAGGAACATTTAAAAGTAAAATGAGAGAGAAATTCAGGAGGGAAGGGAAGGAGAAGAGAGAGGAGGGAGGGGGGAAGCCAGGAAAGGAGAAGAGAGGAGAGAAGAGTGGGAAAAGAGAGGAGAGGAGAAGTAGAAGGAAAACAAGAAAAGAAGAGAAAGCATCGTGGTCGAGGGAAGTCAAACACCTTCCAGGACCAGATGGGACTGTTGACTAATGCAGCAGACTGTGTACAAAGGAGATTTTCACTGAAGCAGCAAGTGACCTGCCCAGGAGGTTACAGATGGGAACCTCTCTCATAATCGTGGACCACTTACTTCTGCAGGATCTGTGGCTTTTATCTGTCATGGAAGGAACATGTCCATCTCCCATTGTAAGCATCCTGAATGTTTAGGAGTTATTTCCTTGAAATCCCCACTGCTTGCATTGGGGGATGTTGAGAATTTCTTTGTCCCCATCTCATGAAAAAAAGAAGAAAAAATAACTTTCTAATAAAATCACATTTTTCAAAAGGCCAACAAAGACTCGGGTGACTGATGAACCCTATCCCTTTTATTTACTCCATTCCTCTTCTTATATAGACTGAGAAATAAGGAAAAATAACACAGGGTCTGTGATACTAGGATTAGTTGCTGCTTTTTGGCAAGACCTAGGGTTCCATGGAGAATTCTGATCCCAATGTTAGACATTCTTTGTTTTCTCTTTAGCATATGAACAACTTAGGATATCTTCGATGTTGGGACTTAGATACAGTTTAGACAATAACAAATTAAAATCTCATCTCACATTTTATTACAGAAAATGCAGTCCAGTTGAGAAATACAACATGGGAAATTCCAGAGGGAAATTTTCTGAGGGATATTGATGATGGGGGTGATTACACTAAAAGATAGTTGAAAGTTTGGGCAGCCTTAATGTTATATAAAGGCATAGACCACAAGGAAAAAAGAAAGATTTAGAAGTTTGGGAAATAAACACATAAACAAAAGGGATGATGTTTCAAATACAAAGTTAACTGAAACATGACATGATTTTGAGTTTTTTAAACTTTTCAATGAGAAATGAGTCTACTCTTGTGTTGGTATTAAAAGCATCCTCTGAAAATAGCCTGATGGTGGCCAATGACATTGGGACCAATGGTATGGTAAAATCTTATCGTAGTCTTTATATTTATTCCATTTTCAAATTAGATTGTTAAAAGAAACAAATAACAGGAGTCTAAAGTAGGAGATGCATGCTCTCAGGATATAGGAACGACACTTGCTGTCTTGCCTCCTTTAATTTTGTTCCATTGCTGCCTGGCTGGCTCAGCCCTAACCCTACTCCATTCAGTGGTGCCTAACCTGTGTGCAACACTGTACTGTTTTACCCTCCAGTCATCTCCAGGGAAAACCGCCTGCATCCATGGGCACTGCTCCTAGAAAAGCTGCCCAAGGACCAGCACTATGTGCTTCATCTTGGTCCTCAGAAGAAATGCACAATCTTAAACAGTATTCACATTTAACAAACTCCCTGGAAGAATCATACATTATTTGAAATTACCAGTTACTACCCTAACTTGTATTTCTTCCTTAATAAATACCTATCTTCTCTTTAATTTCTCTAAACCGGCTGTTTGCTCTTATTTCAAAGCAGTCACCATAAAGCATGGGAAAATAACATGGAACCAGAACTGGAGAGGAATAGTAATAGAATGGTCAAAGTCACATGATTTGGAGTAGGACAGAGTTGACTTCAAGTTTCAGCCCCACCACTATAGAGCTAGGCAACTACTTTGTTAACTTCAGTCTCTTCCAATGCTATATGAGTCAGCTCAGGCTGGATAACAAATGGCTTACATCCATAGGTCCTTGGGTGGTTTTGCCTATCTCTTCCATTGATTTCATTTTAACACCCAGGATGGCTGTGCAGCTTCAATTCTAGCTTTTACTAGTCGAATGGGAAAAAAAAAATTAAATAGGACAAAGCAGACTCAAAATCTTAAAATTTCTACTCAATTATGACATCTGTTCTTTCCAGCAACTCTTTGCTATCCTGACCCAGCCTTTAGAGAATAAGTATATTCCTACAATAGGGTTGCTAGTCTAAACAGTAATGCAATTGTGGTGGAAAGAACAGTAACACCCACCTCACTTTATTGTCTGATACTCGAATGTGTTAAGAAATGAGAAGTCCCTGATTCTTTACTTAGTAGCTGGGTATCTATTTCACCTTTAGGGACTTCAGTTTTCTTGATAAGAAAATAGAATGAGACGATAATATCAGAACTTAACAAATCTGTGAAAGGTATGTCCATTTGTCACCTAGTAGGCATTTTATGGAAGGGGGCTATGAATACAAAAGGACTAATTATCTCTTTTTATGCTCTCAGGTAGAAATTGGTTAATCGCCACAGAATACTCTGAATTAGAGATGCTGGAGGGGGCTGAGGTGGCCATGAGCTGCTTCATTCTTTCCTTCCTCTGTCTACATCCCTCCTTGCAAGAGCTTGTCAGGAGGGCTGCTTTTCTTCAGAAGCACAGGCTGGAAGAGGGTGAGTGTTTGCAGAGATAACATGGGGTGAGTTCAGGGGTTGCTAATTGTGTTTCTGCTTACCTTTCATATTCATTCAGAACCCCATCCAGAACAAGCGTGACAGCCGGCTCCTGCCCTCTCTCCACCCCCTTCCCCATCTGCTGACAGCATTCAGGTTTCTTCTAAGAGTCCCTTCCCTATGCAGATTGGAACTCTAATCAGAAACTGATGTGGTTGCAAAATCGGGGCGAGAGGAACATGGAGTCTTTGGAGGTATTTTGAGGTTGGATTTGGTAAGAACAGTAAAATCACACACAAGGAATTTCTATGTTTATTCCAGAAATGGAAACTTGCTAGAATTCCATGTCCTCACCTCCTGTGAGGCCCATATAGATACTGCTTATAGTCTAAGAATGGTTCAGAAATCCAAAATATGATGCCCAGTTGCACAGTTCTTCAGAGTTGACAAGTTGCTTTGATGGGGTATATTTATTTCGTCCTCCCCAGAGCTCTAAGTAAAAGAATGGAGCCATACAGTTATACTTAATCAATGAGGTCAATGAGGTTAAGTGACATGCTCACAAGGGCACAATTAGAAAGTGGCAAATGCAGAGCAGAAGCTCATATATTTTGTCCCCTTGTCCATTGTATACTCGTTACACTTTCTTTCCTGACATTGTTACCCTTTAAAGCTTCTGGAGCCATGGTATTGAAAGATCAGACTCCAGAGGCCAATGACTACTCCAAGGCAACCCCTTTCTCCCACACTCAACTCAGCACAGTTTTCCATTCTCCCATCACCTCTATAACTGCTGCCAACTAGACTCCTGGATTCCTGCCTCTTCTGAGAACCATCTTTACCATGGAGAAACCAGAGAAAACTTTCTGCTGCAAATATGAACATATTCCTTTCTTCCTTCAAAACATGGCTCTCAAAATAAGGCATTTGCCATTAGCTACAATTCTTCTCACAACCTGCTACGCTTTCTAATTGTGAACCTCTGTGTTTCTCCTTTCTCACACTTAGCTCAAGCCAGATTGAATTATTTGAAGGAACTGGATCAGCCCAAGGTTCTTCTTCATCTCTGTTTTACAAGCACTGTCCCCTTCCACCTATGTTTCTTCTTCTATTTCTCTTCCTAGCCTCTTGCCAATAACCCATACAGACACTGCAAAGGTGGCACCTTTAGTGATCCCATGATGTGCTCTTCTGAAATATTCTGACCCTGTATCCCCTCTAACCCAGGACCTCTTACTGCACCAGAACTGGTCCTTTGCAGTCTTTCCTTCCCTATCCCCAACATACACCAGACCAGACCAGAAGTTGCTTGAGGACAGAGATTCCCTTACCCCTGTCTGTACCCATTGCTTCTAGTGCAGCACAGAGCGAAGCCCTGCATGAACCACTCTGATAATCTCTCTCAGTACCAGAGATCCTTCCTTTCAGTCCCCATCACAGACATTTAGAATGCGCAGGCACCTCAGTCTTTGTCATTTATGTTTCAAATCATTCAAACTTCCTTCAATTGAAGGCTCAAGATGATTTGTATACAACCCAGCCTTCTATTCTCATCTTCCTCTCTCTCCCTTTATCTACCACATCTTCCATCTGAATGATGGGGACACATGTCCTATCAATATCCCCAGGGCTTCTCCTATCTATACACTGGTGCATACCTAGAACTTGGAAAGTGTTTTGTAAGCTGAGCTGAATAATACCATTCCATAGGACATTTTTAAACATGTTGATGCCAGGACCCCTCCTGATAAGATTGAAATAGAATTACTTGGATGAGCTAGATATCAGTATTTTTTTAAAAAAAAAGAGCACTGGGTTATTCTAACATGCAGCCAGGGTTGATAAATCCTGCCAAAGAATAATGCCTGGCACAGAATAGGTATTTAATAAACATTTTCTGAGAGAATGAATAAATGAATGAATAAACATTCTGTCTTATGGTGTACTTACTAAAGTACCTTCTTTATCAGCCCTGAGCCTCAAGCACACATGCAAACACCTGCTGTGAGCTCCTTTAGAGTGGGCACTCTGTTTTATATATTTTTAATTCTTCAATTTCTTGTACATAATAGAATCTCAGTGTTTATTAAATGAATATTCTGTTGTATACACCCAGGACGAGAAGCAGGAAGATCTATTGGACAGATGGAGAAAAGTGATATAAATGAGGATCCATGGAAAGCACACACTTTGGGAGTCAGATGGAGCCGAATTTGAATTCCAACTTTATTACCTACCAACTCTGTGAACTCTAGGCAAGTTTCCTCATGTGTAAATACGGATAAATTACGCCTCTCGGCATGAATGTGCAGCTGAAATGGAAAAACAAGCATGAAAAGTAGTTAGGCCACTACCTAGTACACTAAATAGACTTAAATAACATCCCTCTCCCTTCTTCTTCCTTTATCTTTCCTTTGGCACAAGCCAGTCAGTCTGATTAGGGTGAACATTTGAAGATCTGATCATAGAAAAATAGGGGAAGGGAGGGAGGGAGGGAGGGAGAGAGAGAGAAAGAGAAAAAGAAATGGGCAGAGTAGGAGTGAGTTAGAGGGAAATCTGAAAATGTGGCAATGGCTATGGAATAGAGAAATGGACACTATTGAGGCAAAGAAAGCCAAATCTCCAGGCCTGCATTAAACATTCTTCTTCCTCTACCCCAATCCAGACACATAACACGTCCATAAATCACTGTCCTTCTTTGTAAGTACCAGACGGTAAATGCCATGAGACTAGTGACAACATTTATCACCAGGTAAACAGTTCCATATTGAGGTACCTCAGGCCAGCTCCTCACCATTTGGAAAAATTCTGTGGCACATGCCTGCTGTCCCAGACTTTTTTTGAAGGAGGTGTTTCAAACAACCCTGGACAAGAAATCTGAAGCAGCTAAGTCCTAATTCAGTTCAGTTTTGTTGTTGTTGTTGAGAATATATATATATATTCTGTTGTGTATATATATATACACACACATATATAATAGTTAGCTGTAATTACAAATTATATATTCACCTGTAAAATGGATACTGGTGCTCAGTGAAATTGTTGCTTGATATCCTATCCAGCATTCCATAAATCTGAGACTGTGAGGCTGGTTGGAAGTACTCATCACCTGATTTTAGCAGTCAGTGATAGATTCAACTAATCTTACAACTTCTAAAGAGATTTCTACCTGATCTCACCTTTGGTGTTACTAAAATTGGAAGAGTTCTATTTTTGTAATAGATTGAGCTATAAACTTAGGTAGAAGAAAAATTCTTTATCTTTAATTATTCTACTGATCTGCCCAAGCACTCACTTGCCTTAGTAGCATGAATTCTAATATCTATCTACTTTTTGAGATTTCTCTCATCTTCTGATTTGACCAAAAACTGTAAAAGATCAAGTGTCCCAAATTCAAAAGACAGACTAAGGTATAAGATGGATCTAGAACTACTTATCAGGGACTTTTGCTATCAATTTATTCTTGATGAACTGGGGGGGCAGGGAGAATCTTTCTTTGTGATTCTGAGACCAAATGAGCTGTCTTTGTCTGTACATCTTCCTGTCTGTCTCTGACTCTCTCAGCAAGTCTTCTCTTTATCCTAATTGTTCTCCCTTCCAATTTTTGTATCATTTTTCCTTAAAATTGTTAGAGTTAAATTTGCACAACCCTTCACCAAACTGAAAAAGAGGCAGAATGAAGGAAATCCCATATGTTGACAAATTAAAACAGCTAAACATTTAGCCTTAGGGAGAAAATCCTTTATCTCTGATTTGTCTTTCCTTGAGTTTCTCCTTGGACTTTCATTTTCTCATCACGGTAGTGATACATTGGTATGGGCAAAAGGAGTCACCCAGGTGGCCCAGCTGAGCCCACCATGGAATCGCCTTGGGGTTCTGAATAAAGAACATCCACAGTGTGCTTTGTTTTCTCTCTGTCTTCTATGAATATACTTTTCTTTGTGCTCTCATGGGCTTTGGCTGGGTCAAGATAAAATTTGAGCAATCAAAAATCCAGGGTTATATCAGTTGCCACCATTCTCACTACAATTTCAGACACTGGGGGAGTAAACAGTAAGTATACAAGTAATACAGATTTGGGAATCTAGTTGGTATCCAAACATCTTTTCAAAGGAATTTATTTTGCCTTGCCAAAGCTTCAAAAGTGTGTGAATTTTTGTTTTGTTATTCTTGGATTTTTTTTTTGTTCCATTGCAACATGCCATCTCTCAGACACCTGATAGAGCTTTTAAGGCCCCCCATGGTACCTGGCTCTTGCTTCCTTCTCTAGATCCATTTCTCACCCCTCTCACCTTGCACACTCCACACCAGCCACACACTCCCCATATTCCCCTTGGATTCCAACATCTTTTCCACATGAGAACTCCAAGACAAGCATGCTTTTCCTACTCTTGTGGAATGTTTCAATGTTGCTTCCTTCCTCCTCCAAAAGACCTACTCCCAGCAAAAACACACAAGTCTTTGTTTGGCTCTTCCAATCCATGAAGCCAAGCATTCTTGTCTATTCTGTTATTCCTGCATGTCTGGAATTTAGAACAGTTCCTGACACCTAGGGAGTACTCAACAAATATTTATCAAATGGATGAACACATTTCTATTTTCTATTTAGAAAAGAAGGCAATTTGGCAATTGGACAGAGAGAAAATTATAGCTGTACTAAGAGCCAGGCAGAGGTACTGGGAAAGGGAAGGCAGGAAGACCTGCTCAGAGGTCTGGCCAGCACAAAGTCCAGTACTGGGAACAGTAGCTCCTCCCAAATACCTGGCACCAATCAGAATAATTCATCTTTTCACAACAGCAAATTCATTGCAAATGAAAATATATAAAACTTTATTGAAATATGAAATTGCAAATGAGAATGATCAGTTTGGGACCTTTGTGACAATCATGCAAAACGCATTCATTTGCTTGCTTTTATATGCAAGTAAAAAATGACACTTAATTTTTAACATTTGTTTACTTGGGGACAATTAACAGAGATCAGTTTTCATGAAACTTGGCAGCCTGATTCACCTAATTTTCCAATCAGCTAGGACAATATGGTTTCATTAAACACAGGATTCTTCTGGTGTAGAGAGTGGGTGACTCTGAAACTTTGAATATGTGATCCTTACTGATTCTGTGGATTGATAAATGTCATGGTCAGTTACCAACACAAGGTCTAATTCATGTCACTGGATGTAATATTTTGATGGAGTGCTAAATCATGCATGCATACCTTTTTACCTTCTGCTCTCTATTGCCCACAATTTATCTCATCTTACTATCTGCAAACAGACCAGCTTTTCTGACTGCGTCAGGCAGGCTTATCAGTAGCTTTGTATATGTTAAAAGATGAGGTTGGAATCATAGCATTGAGTTTTCTGGTGACAGTGTTTCATATTAATGGAGCCACAGTTAGGTATAGTAGCATCTAAGATAATTATCCCTGGAGTCAGAAAGATATGGGTTCTAATCCAGGTTCTGCATAATGCTTGCCACAGTGTCTTGGGCACTTTATCTTTCTCATTGGCAAATGGGGTCAATGATGAGAACATGTCTACATGGTGTGTGTCTGGGATAGTAAACTATACTGTGGAGGTGCAAGCAAAGAGTAATGACAAGGTAATATCATGATATACCAGAAGGGGGAAGGATTCTGAAATTCAGATAGATTCTGTTACAGTCCTAGAGTTAAGACATGGTCTGTGATCTTTCTAAGCTTCAATTTTTCTCATTTGCAGAGCATAGTTGATAATATCTAATTTCTATTTTTTTCTTTTTGAAATGTTAGCTCAGCATTTAGAATTGGTTTTACTTTCATTTCTAGCTTCCCTATTTTTTCTTTTTTAATTAGAACTTTATAGCTATACATAGTAGTTGTGTTATTCCCAACAAACTCATACATGCATGAAATTCAAATTCAGTTCATGATCTCTCCTTTTCCCTTCCTTCTTCCCCTTCCACCCACCCCACCCTGTTCTTCTTCAGTCCACTAGACTACAGTTAACTCTTGAGATTACCTTGGATGCTTGTAAAGTTTCCTATCTAGAACTTGATTCATGCAAGGTATTAAACAAAAAGGAATTATTATTATTATTACTACTACTACTACCATCATCATCTTTATTCATTATTCTTTGGGCACATTAGTTTCTTTCTTGATAAAATATGATAATGATAAAAACTCTGTTCCAATGCTGCAATTTGTCCACTTCATGATTCATCCCTCCCAGATGCAACTTCACTGCTGAGAGCACTGGCCTTCAGCCCAGACTCTCAGCTCCTGTTTTACCCTCTTCCCCTGTGCTCTCATTAACTACTACTCTTTACAATTAAATTGTGCAATGAATGTCGAGTACCTGGGTTGAAAGAATTCTGACATAGCACACTGAGTATAAATTTCCACCAACAGCCTTTCTGGTTGGATCATAATTCAGGGACCATTAATCACCTACCTGACCTCCAGGGCCCAGCAGAGGCAAAGGAGTTAATAAAGACTTCTTAGAGAAGAGGGGGAAAAATTGCAGCCAGTATTGGGAGTTTTCTTTGATGATCATGGGGTGTACTGCAGATGGCTGGAGACAGCCCTGGGTAATTATACACCTTAGGGTGTGATTTGGCGTCTAACAGATGGAGCAGTGGTCACTGTCTTATATGAAGACATAGGCAGTTTCAGTTTGTATGGTTTAAATTAAGATCCATTTGGCAAGAATATTCTCCTCTAGCCATAAATTTCCCTACCTTCTCCTGTTATAACAACTAAAATTCTTCCAATGAAGATTAACGTCTCCAAATCATCACTAGCAACTTTATTACAAAGATAACACTAATCCAATTTAACATTTTAAAATACTTTCTAGATTCTTTTCATTTTATCATATTTAATGATCAAATCAGACAGGTAAAAGATGCACTGTTTTCTCATTTCATAAAGGAAGAAACTGAGGTATTGAATGTTTGTATGATTTTCCAAGGGTCTCACAGCCACTGAATGAAAGATGAGGGGTAGCAAGTCACACTTTTGATCATATCCACTGCTTCCTCAATGGGTGTGATATGATTCAGAAGAAAGATTTTCACGTCAAAGTAGTTAAGCAATGAAAGCAGCATAAAGGATATCGTAGGGAATTATCTTAAAATATCAAATAGAGTTTGATTGCTCAGAAAGGAATTAGCTACAGCTTTGTTTGGAGACAGAAAAATATCATAAATGCCTTGGATACCATGTTTTATTGGTTGTCTCATGAACAAAAACATGATAAATTTAAAAGAGAATAGGTACTGATCTTGACAGATCTAGATTTTCTTCTGAAACTTCTTCCTTGAAATGCCGTCCTCTGGTTCCTGCTGAATAGTGTAGAATGCCAACCTTGCTGTATCGTGATGGGATTTGCATGAAGTAATGCCTGGTGCATAGTAGATGCTCCACTACTGGTAGGTAGAATTTGTTTGACTAGATTCTGTTCTTAGCTGCCAAAATTTCACAAAGTTCTATTAGTGAGGACACTTCTTCCAGAAGAGAGATTTCATTCATGCATGACATACATGTAAAATGTATGTGTGGTAAACTAAAAGTTCCAGATGTCATAGGATTCTGGTGCACATCTCTTGTTATCTTTATAGAAGGGACATAAAATTATGTGTTCTCGCAAACAACTTCCCAAGATTTTAGTTTTCTAACATTCAAAGATTTGCTTTTTGGCTTATGATTGTGTATCTGTGATGGTTTAAATTATTGTTCAACATATATTCACTTCCCTTTCTCTCCCAGCTATGATTGGGTTCATTCTCCACCTCACTGATCCTGGCTTAATCTTAACATGCTTCTGCCAATCAAACATTGGCAGCCATCACATAAGTGTGGCTATACACACGCTCATCCAGTTTGGCTTAGACTACGATACTCTCAAGACACACCATGGAAATAATTGGCTCAGGTAGATTTTGTGCATCTACCTAGCCCCAGATTGGGAGACACACAGAAGAACTCATTGCCCGTACTAAAAATAACAGACTAAAACCTGACCTGTTGCCTAGATTCTGGATTCTAGGGTGGCCCAGCCAAGTGGCCTCCAGTCCACAAAGTAATAAATATAACAATAAGTGATCAATGTTTAAACAACGGAATTTTGGGATGACTTGTTATATGGCATTATTATGGCAAGATTTATACCTGATATGGGTCAGCTTTTGATGGGAAGGGGCCTTTGTTCCATTCAGAATGAGGCATGGTCTTCCCCCTTATTTTTACCAGCTTTTCTTGCAATACCATTGGCATACAATAAACTATGTGTATTTATATTGTACAATTTGGCATATGTTAATATAGGTATCACCACAATCAAGAAAATAAACCGTCACCCATTAAGCTTAGAACACTTTGGTCATCCCTCCCTAACTCAACCCTGATCCTTCACCTCTGTCTTCAGGTAAACATTGACCCAACTTCTGCTACTACTGATCAGTATGTACTCTCCGGGAGATTTTTCTAGAAATATCCATTGTATATGTATTGAATTCTTTTAAATTGCTTGGCAATATTGTATTTTACAAAAACACATACTATTTTAGTCCATTCATCTACTGATGAACATTTGTGCTGTTTCCAGTTTGGAGTGATTAAGAAGAAAGTTGTAACAGGGCGAAGGAAGAGGGGACTGACTTGGAGCAAAGTATACTCCATGCTTATATAATTATGTCAAAATGAGCCCCAATATTATGTATAGCTATAATGCACTAATAAAAATGAAATTAAAAAGGTAAAAAGTTGCAAACCAGTTTTCTATCGTCATAGGCTTTAAGTTTTTGGAGTAACACCTAGAAGTCAAATAGCTGGGTCACAAGGTAGTTGTATTGTAACTTAAGCTTCACATCTAAGTAAAGAAGTGACTAATCAACTCTTCAGAGGGCATCTACTTGTCAAGCCCTGGTCTAAACCTACTGCAGTGCCTTGCCTCACTCTCAGGAGTATGGGGAAGCCCCTCTTGGCCTTATGATGCCTTTGACTTTTAGCACCTGGGTTTCTGCTTTTCTCTCTGATAGTTTCATTCTCAAGCAGACTTTTATCACAAAATGTTCAGGAGGTCACTACCACATCAGCCTGCCATCTCACTAGGTCAGCAGCTTCCAGGAAAAGAGAGTTCCTCCTTCCTGCATGACTTAGCAAAGCCCAGTGTCTACTTTTTCTTGACTGACTAGGGTCCATGCTTATTCATGAACTGTGCAGGGACATAGAGTAAGCCTATCCTCAGTTTAGGGACAGGACATCAGATCAGCCTCCCTAGAGGACATTGTCAGAGAGCTGGGGAGAAATGATTGTCCAAAGGACAGGCAGGAGCCTTCTGCCAAAACAAAGAAGAGACAGGCAAACACACTACTGTGGTTTGGATCTTAAATGTCCCCCGAAGCCAAATGTCGAGAGCTTGGTCTCCAGCCAGTGGTGCTTTGGTGGTGGTAGAACCTTGAGGAGGTGGGGCCTGGTGGAAGGAAGTCAGGTCATGGGAGGCTGAACTTGAACGGGATATCTGGACCCTGGCCAAGCACTCACAGTCTTGCTTCCCAGAAACTGTAAGTTGAGCAGTTTCCTCTGTTGTGTGCCCAAAGGCAACAGGGTCAAGTGACCATGGACAGAAATCTCTGGAACTATGAGCCAAAAAAATCTTTCCTCTTATAAGATGATTTTCTTTAGAAAATTTTTCTTAGCAATGAAAAGTTGACTAACATACTTTTGATTAAACCATGACAAAGAAAACCCTGCTAAAGTGATTGCAATAAAATCATGTTAATATTTGTGGCTTCACATTATACTAAGTGGTTTCCAGTGCCAAATTGAATTTTTCAGCTGTACCTCGTCCCTTCCTCTTATCATCTTGCATGGCCCAGAATGTCCATATTATATCCCAGATTTTGAATCCTTCCATCATTCAATATCAGTGACATATTAAAGGAAGCTAAGTCTATGGGAGCTTTACAAAACAAGGAGGAGAAGAAGAAAGAAAAGGAGAAAGAGGAAGAGAAGCAGCTGAAGCAAGAAAGAATAGGATAAACCCAATGTTCTGTCTCCCTCTAAAAGTCCACAAGTCTATGATTCTACACTTGTTCGACAACTGTAGAATTCTCTGATATTAGGACTCCAAGGTTTCTTGAGGCAATGCATGCTCTTGAGGAGTCCACATTCTAATCTTGTTACCAAGTTCAGATCATGAGGTTGATACACCCCTGAGGACAGGTTGACATTTTGATTGTCTTAGTTAGGGAACTAGGGAAACTGCATTAACAAGCAAATAAATTTATGGGATGCTAGTGCTAAAATGAATCTCATTGTTTATCAGCAGCTTTTAAGAAGTGAAATATGTATGCATCCCTAAGAACCAGGGGAGCTCACTGGTGAGAAATGTTTCTCTTTTCTGCTTCTCTAATGCACAGAGAAAGAAAGAGAAATCTACAGACTATGTAGATTTCTGTCTCATCCGTGTAGTCACTGTAGTATCAATGAGAGTCTGCTCCAAGGAATGGAAGGAACCTCTTATTATCTTCCCTGCTCCCAAATCAGCCTCTGTAGCTCATAGTAGATCACTAAGCACCTCCCATTCCCTTCTATTATGGTTAGGATCTAAAATGTCCCTCAGAAGCTCATATATTGAAAGCATGGTTCCCAATGCAGCAAGGTTTGGAAGTGGAGCCTTTAGGCAATGATGGAATCGTGATGGCTCTGACCATGGATAGACCAATGGCAGGTAGGGCTTAGTTGGAGGAAGTAGGTCACGGAGGGTGTGCCCTGAAAGATTTTATCTTCTTCCAGGTGGCTTCTTTGCATTCATTCATTCATTCATTCATATTCATATTCTATCTATCTATCTATCTATCTATCTATCTATCTATCTATTTCTATCTCTCTTTCCTTCTTCCTTCAAGTTACCATGAACTGAGCAGCTCTGTTCTGCCATGCCCTTTCTGCCATGAGGTTTCTACATCCTGTGAAACCATGAGCCAAATTAATTCTTTCCTCCTCTGAGTTGTTCTTGTCAGGTATTTTGGCCACAGTGATAAAAAGCTGATCTGCAGATCCCTAAGATTTCAATATGATTCCTTCTCCTTGTAGTGATCATTTCATACTCCATTTCTTGCAATTTCTTTTCTCTAAGACAGTAAGATTTTAAAAATCCTTGCTTTTCAGAGAAGTTGCATTGTCTAATGGAAAGGCAGGGCTGTGATGTTAGGAAAACTAAGTATAAATCTGACCTGACACTAGCTAGCTGAGCCTTTTGGCAAGTGGCAGTGAGCTTCAATAGCCTCATTCATAAGACCTTCACTGGGAAGATTTAGTGAGCCATCACATGTACTATGTTGGGGACAGAAGAGGAATATGATAAACGGTAATTCTCTACCATCACTTTTTGCTGTCCTTGAAATATTTTCCCCAAGGGATTTAACACTTCCTAAAAAACTTCAGTTCAAAGAATAGAAAATGGGTAAGTGGACAAACCATGGGTCATGTTATAAGTTAAACAACACCTCAGTGCTCTCTTGCTGTTTGGTTTTGCTTGATGCAGAATACAGTAGACTCTTTCTACCACCAATTAGTAATTAAACTAATTGGATTTTCTGTAGCAATCTTAACTTCCCATATTCATTCTCTCTTCTAGTTCACTAATACCATATTCCACAAAATCTAGCATTTCAAAATCTAAACTACTCTCTAGATCTCACCCACTGGAGGAATTCACAAAACTTTTGCAGAGATTTGGTATTCAGGAAATATGATCATTTAGAACTTACATTCTTCATACTTAATGTAAACAACATAGACCCCATACTATAGCCCACTGTTAACCAATCCTAAATGATTCTTACAGAAACAGAAAAAGCAATCCTAAAATTTATACAATAAAACAACAACAACAAAAATGTCCAAATAGTCAAAACAATTTGGGGCAAGAAGAACAAAGCTGGAAGCATTATATTTCCTGACATCAAAATATATTATAAAGCTACAGTCATCAAAACAATAAGACATGAAAACAAGCACACAGGCCAAAGGCACAGAAGAGAGGGCCCAGAAATAAACCCACATTAGTACAATGAACTGATCTTTTACAAACAGGTCAAGAAAATACAACAGGGGAAAAAAATACTTGCTTCAATTAATCATGTTGGGAAAACTAGATATCCCCAAGCAAAAGGAAAAATTAGACACTCATTTTATACAAGAACAGAAATCACCTCAAAGTGGATTAAATAAATCTGAGACTTGAAACTATAAAACTCCTAGAAGAAAAGAGGGGAAAAGAATCTTGTCATTGGTTTTGGCAATGATTCTTGGAGTAAGACTCAAAAAAAGCTGATAAAAAAAAAATCAAAAGTAGACAATTGGAATTATATCAAATTTAAAAAGGAAAACAAACCACACAACTAAAAACCAACCTAGGAGAAAATACACACGATCCACATCTATGATAAATGTTTAATATCAAAAATATGTAAGAAATGCCTGACATTTGATATCCAATAGCAAAAACAATCTGATTTTTAAAATAGGCAAGGGAGGGGTTTAACCATTTCCTCAAAGAACACACACAAATGGCCATGTTCAAGTACTAATCTTCAGGGAAATGCAAGTCAATATCACCACGAAACATGACATCATATATTTCAGAATAGCTGCTATCAAGACAATAAAACACAGCAAGTGTTAACAAGGATATGGAGAAATTGGAATTGTTGCCCATTATTGGTGGGAATATAAAATTAAAAACAAAAAAAAATATATCATCTAGCAATTCTGCTTCCAAATACGAACACACTGGAATTGAAATCAGTATTTCAAGGGCCTCTTTTGTTTTTTTAGTACCAGGGATTGAACACAGGGGCACTCAACCACTGAGCCACATCCTTAGTCCCTTTTTATATTTTAGTTTGAAACAGGGCCTCACTAATTTACTTAGGATACCACCAAGTTGCTGAGCCTGGCTTTGAACTTGTGATCCTTCTGTCTCCACCTCCAGAGCCCCTGGAATTATAGGCATGTACCATCACCCATGATGGTTGAAATCAGTATTTCAAAAGTCTCTGCACTCTTATGTTCATTGTAACATTATTCAAAATAACCCAGAAGTGGAAGCAACCTAAATGTTTATTGACAGATAAATGGATAAAGAAAATATGACGCATACAAACAATTTTTTCAGCCTTAATAAAGCAGAAAATTGTGCTGTTTGCAACAATATGAATGAAACTGAAGGACATTATGTTAAGTATATTATGGCATAACACTTTTATCAGGAATCTAAAGAGTCAAAGCAGAGAGTGAAATGGTAGTTTCTAGCATCTGGGAGGAGGAAGGAGGAGAAAGGCAGAGTAATTGGGGGAAAAAAGAAAATATATTCTTTTCCAGCATAAGTTGTCAGTATTTTGATTGGTAAAGGTCAGGACAGATTTAGATAAGAAGATAAAGAAAAGCCCCTTCACAAGTGTGGTTGATAACAAAATATGGCCACAAACTCCCTCATCATTTTATGCATGTACCATTGCAATGTGGCATTGAATGGCTTCTATAAAAAGGTGGGGTTTATTTCCCTAACCTCTGACATTTTGAACACCTTTGTATGTGTATGAGCATTGTGATGGGCTTGGACCAATAGACCAGACAATATCCAATTTCTTTAAAAATTCCCTCTAGAAATCTTGTAGCTTTTTTTGCTTTTTGTTTTAGTCTTGTAAAATCCAACTGCCATGTGAGGAAGTCTGAGCAAGCCAGGTGGGAAGGTTTCACAGAGGAGATGTTTAGGCCAACAGCCCCAAAGAACTGTCAGACATATAAGGGAAATCATCAGATGCCCTCCAGCCAACCTGCCAATAAGCAAATCAAGAGACCTTAGGGATTTAAGGTTCCATGAAGCTCTAAAAAATGCACCACTCATCACTTGTTTTTAGCCAATTCCTCAAAATTTATTATCATAATACTTTAGGAAATCTAAACTTACATTCATACAATGAAGTCTTAGATTTAGAAGAAATCTGGAAAAAAACAAACAAACAAGTGTGCACTGGGTGACCTCAAATCCCTTAATATGTTTATTTGCCTCACATAATTACTTATATGAACCCCTCCCCTCATCTCAAAGTGATTCCAGTTTGAGTAAGATGTAGGATGACCACACTTTTTTGGAGAAATCTCATCTACAGTATCTCAGATAATTTCAGCATTAAATTTCCAGCTATGGGATGATCATGATTTCAGAAGCCAATACCATTCCATTTGAGAGTATTTGACTTAAAGCATTTGCTTGTGTTAAGACCCACTTTCTTATATCTTCCATTTATTAGTCTTTCACATTTAAAGACAACCGTCTCACTAGACTCAGTCTCATACAAGGATGCACACATACATACAAAACCAGTTTTTTTTTCTCTTTGTTAGCAATCCTAACTTCTTCAAAATTTCTCTAGATGTCCCAAGTTCAAAGCCAGCCTTAGCAAGTTAGCGAGGTCCTAAGCAACTTAGCGAAACCTTTCTCAAAATAAAAAGGGCTAGGGATATGGCTCAGTGGTTAAGCGCCTCTGAATTCAATATCAACTGCCAAAAAGCAAACAAACAAAAAACAAGAGGAATAAGAAGAAAAAATTATTCCCTTGTAAGAGTTAAAGAATTCTTGGTTATCCTTTGTTCTTGGTTATCCTTTGTCATCCTCTTTTCTAAATATAATATTTTAATAAAATTGGAAATTTTACTTTTGGACAGAGATGGTAGGTCTATTCTCTGTTATTCCCTCATTGGCCAAAAATGTCCCATTTCATGAAATTCTTACTAATACCTCCACATATCCTGGCAACCACATTCAAGTGTTATAGATTTTGTTTGTTAGAGTATTGAGCAGATAATTTATATCTATGGAGAATGAATAAGAGAAAATGAGCTTATTACCTAAAGCAGCTGAAACATAAAAAGAGGTTTGTGGTACAATGGAACCTACCAAATTTTTGAAGAATGTATGAGACAGCATGAGTCTTTGCTGAAGAACGTGAACTTCAGGATCTGATAGAACTGAGTTTAATCCAGGCCCCACCATCTATTCTCCGTCTAACCTTGTGTGAGTGCTTTAATTTCTCTAAGACTATGCAACTACATCTGCAAGATACAGATTTGGCTACTTCAATATTATATGACTGTGAAAACTTAGTGAACAGTGCAAGGCACTTAAAAGCAACTTAATGAATGTTTATTTTTATTAGCAGCTTGGAATCAGAATCAGATTGTAGGCTTTATTTAATAACTTGTATAATTTGAGTTTCTTAACCTCTTTGAATGTCAATTCTGTATTTTTGTGATCTGATTAATACAGCTTACCTTGTAGGGATGTTGATGGTTTAATTCTTCAAAAGTTGGCAAAGCACACAAAGCAAGGGCAAGTTCTGTAATCTAGGGGAAAACATAGCTTTAGCATATGTCTCCAACTGATTTGGCCCATGCTCTCATATGTATTATGATCATAAATTTTGCAACTCATATAGGAAATGGCCAAGTAAATTATCACTTTAATAAGAGCTATTTTGGAGAAAGTCAGAGTGTTTTGGGATCCTAGAGAGGAAAATGACCAAGCAAGATTTACCAGAGGAAATGATATCTAAACCCATGTTGAGAGATGAGTCAATGAGAGTAGATGAAACTGACATGGTGGGGTAAGAGGAACACAAAGAGAGAGCTCAGGTGTGAGAGAAGCTTTGGAAACAGAGACATCCTGGCCAATAAGAGTAATAAAAGAAATGTAGTACTCATAGGTATCAGACACTATTTGGAGCACCTTAAAATTATTATTGAAATTGATCCTCCTACAGTCTTATACTTAGGATTATAATTACTATTTCAAAAGTGAAAAAAACTGGATCCCAGTTAAAGGTCATGATTTCACACAAGTTTAAATAAAAGAATGAGCTAGGGTTGGAACTTAACGCTTCTGGTTCCAAAGCCAATATTTCCCAAGTCCAAGAGAATAAAGAACTTGGAAAGAGAAGAAGCTATGACACCGATGTTTGCAACCACAGTCCTGGGGACAGGGGTAGCGAGTGCTCCTGGGCCCTTCCTGCATCTTTTTGGAAGGTGGCATGATGAAGGCAGGTGTACCCAATGTTGTCCTCCCCAAGGGATCTTCAAACTTAATCCTTCAGAGAAAACAAGCAGTGGCCTTTGGAAAGCATGATTCTCAGATGGTCTTGATGCTCAGGAGGCCGAACATCTTTACTAAACAGCAAGAACTTTACAAAAACTGCAACAGAACAGAACCCGCAGGCCTCACAGGGAGAAGCCTCTCTTTAGACAGGATCCTGAACACTTAGACCTGATCAGCAACTGCTGTCTCCCTGGGAATTTGTGTCCTACCATGAGTGATTACAGCTTTCTGTAAGCACAAGTGGCCTTCCTGATAAAATTCAGCTCTACAGAATTAGGGAAGAGGCCCTCATTTGGTTATTTTTCAAGGCCTTTCCTATCTCAGGCCAGCAGCTTTATTGTTCTGTGGCTGCTTCAAAGGACCTTCTCTGGAAAAACTTGCATATTTTCTCCCTGAGCCTTATCGGCCTCCCTCACACCCGCTCACTGGCCTGATGGTGACTCCACATAAGCAGCAGAAAGCTCCAAATCTGAGCTGAGCAACTGCTCACTTTGGGCCAGCTGCAAAAATCCCCCTGGCATCTGTGCTGGAAGTTCAGAAGTCCCTGGATAAGCCTTTTCTCCAAGTCTTGACCATGCTGCAGTCAGCTGCAGACAGGAGGGCACCCTGGGCCTCAGACCTACAAGACCCAGTGAATCCCCCAACATGCCAGGCCTCCAACCACTCAGAGCTGGCAATGCTCCTAATGATGTCATGTGCTGCTGGCGCTTTTTTTCTGTGTTTGAACCATGAGTATGAATCAGAAAGAGGACAGAGACACTGTTGTGTGAAAGTGACAGTTTTCTACTCAAATGAACTTGAGGAACCTCATGATACCTTTATGGTAGATCATACATATTACCTGAATTTTCAAAGTTTCATTCTCATCTATAAACAGTGATAACAAAACCAACTTTACAGTGCAGCTGAGATTGTTAGATGAAAAAAACACAAGGCAATTTTTTTTTCGTTAAAGATTTTTCAAAAACTTTTAGCTGCTATCAATATGGTTTTCCTCTGAAGAAGACAATGAGAGAGAACACAGAGCAAAGTACAACAGCCTATTAATCTTCTCCCTACTATTTGATGTTTGGGAAAGTTGATGTTCAAAAAATATGTGTTTAAGTCGAATTTAACTTCTAAAGAAGACCCCAGAACTCCAGAGAAGGCAAAGGGATTTGGAATCAGGACACAGAGTTTACTTTATATTATAGTAATAGACCCAGAATGGTGACTTGCACTTTTGCAACAATATCTGACATTAAGCATAAATACTTTATCTCATTAAGTGTCAGATACCTCTGCAAAATGGGTATAATGATATTGTCACATATCTGGAAAGGATAATCACAGAAACCCTGTACCAAAGAGAATCTTTTTTTCAATTCATTAATGCATTTTAAGGTAAAGAATTTCCTCTGTGTTGGGCATGCCACTTATGGTCCCCTTGACTCCATACAAGACACTAAAAAGCAGCATTTGGTACCTCTATTACAGAGACAAAGGGACTGAAAATGAGAAAACTGTCTTGCTAAATGTCACACATACTTACTCCAGCCTCTCAGTTGCTCACCCTACATGGAAATCATCCCGAGTTCTCTTATTCTCCTCCTCCCCAAATCAAGCATCAAGCTCTTCTAAAACCCAGTTATACTTTCTTGGGTGTGCTTCAGCAGTACAGCATTTGTTTGGTATGTGCAAGGGCATGAGTTTGATACCCAGCACCACCAAAAAACAAACAAACAAACAAACAAAAAAAAAAAACAGAATATGACCAGGTATTCCTCTGTATGGTCTCCTTAATCCTCCATCAAGTCTATTTTCTAGAGTAGCAGTTTTGAAATCCTATTAGCTTGTATTAATCTACAACTTAAAACATCCTGTTGCTTCCTATTATATTCCTAACAAAAGCTAAAGTCCAAGCAATGGCACAAGGCCTTGCGTATTTGGATACTATTCAGCTTCTAAGACTTTAGTTATGCCCATTTTATCCACTCTGCTCAGCCATATTAATGTATTTGTCCTTCCTTCTTTAGGACAAAGACACTTCTATCTCAGGGCCTTTGCACTTGCTTCTATTGAGGTCTGGAATGCCTTTCATCACAGAGCCGCCTGCTGGCATTTTCAAACTCATTCATGTCTTCTCAAATTTATAACCCCTGATCTTAAAAAATGATGAAGTATGTTAATAAACAAAAGTGTGTTGTCTCTGTTAAAAAAAAATTCCAGCTTATCAGGGAAATTTCCCCTGATTTATCACCATAAAAAGGCAAATTGGGCTCTCTTGCCATTCACTAAACCTTCCAACTCTATTTTTCCTCTTACCACCTATTGCTACCTGCTGTAATATTAGGTATGCTTTAAATTTGTTCATTTTTTTGTCAACACTGGAAGCTCCATACGGACTGTGAATAAAACTTTTTTTTCCCAGCTCCATCAAATTAAATTTTGCATAAATTATAATGTATTTATTTTAATGTACAGTTTGATGATATTTTACAAACGAATACATGTTAATCTGACCCAGAACATTTTTATCACCTCAAATAGTTTTCTGTGACCTACTCTCCATCCTAAGCAGATTGATCTGATTTCTACAATACAAATTACCTTTTCTAGAATTCATTTAAGTGGAATTTTACAATATTTACTCTTGTGTGTCTGGCTCCTTTCAGCCAATAAAATGTTTCTGAGATTTATCCATGTCCTTCTGAAGATCACCTCTTTGTTGTTTTATTACTAAATAGTATTTCATTGTGATGAATAGAACATAATTTATCTATTGACCTATTGATAAACAATTGTGCTATTGCCAGGTTTGGACTATAATGAATGATCTGCTATGAATGAATGTGTTAAGTCATTTTTGTGAGTGTAGGTTCATTTTGCTTAAATACATAGAAATAGAACCATTAGGTAGTAGATTAAGTACACATTTAACTTGGATCTAGATTTCTATTTTTTATTTCTGATATCTCCCCACAATCCAGAGTAGCACGAGCCATGCACTCACTACATATCCATTAATTGAAAAACTTCAATAATGACCAGTGAACATAACTCTAGATCACTTTGAAGCCCAAGTTAGAAGTTGGCCACTGCTCCAAATTGATGGGCAGGGGAGTGGGGTGGGGGATTTGTGATGCACAGGATATGCCCGCAGCTGGTGTGAACAGAGCCTGTGTGGGCAATCTCCATGGTCCCTTGGTGAAACCATTCAAAAGGAGCATGAGCAGATACAACCCTGACACCAGGCAATGTTTCTCTCTCTGGCCTTTATATTTAACAGGGCTTGCCTGGCTGTTTCCTTCCCACCAGGGAGCGGCTGTTATAATCCCCAGAGCTCTCCCTCTCCAGACTTTTGCAATCCCATTATCCTCCCGCTGGAGAGACAAGCTCATCTGACATCACCGCCAGTGTGGAGACTGTGTGGATGTGCTGAATTCACCACCTGGTGACTACAATTAAAATTCGTCTCCTTTGATTTATTTTGGTTGGGGGAGAGAAATCACTTACGTTCTTGGAGATGCAGATAAGAGATGATATATGTCCCATCTATTTCCCTGATAGCAACACTTCCTACAGCCAACCCAGATGGAAGAGAAGCTTCAATCACACCCACACTTGACTACCTGCATCCCAGGAAAGATGAGGTGGTAGAGAGAGAAAAGGGAAGAGAAGAAAAGGAGTCCTCTAGGGTGAGGAGGTAATGAGAAACATACATGATTTTTCTGGGAATGGGATTTAATCCAAAGAGAGAAATACATCCTCTTGAAATATAGCATTTTCTGTTCCAGCTGAGAATGCAGCGTCCCTTTCTAATCAACTGAATAGTGTCAGATACCACCTTGAAGATGATCTAATCCAAGACTTCTTATCCTAGAACCTGGGGATGGACTTCTAGAGGATTCAGGACTCCCCACATAGGGAAGGCAGTAAAGGCATCTATATTTACTCCAAAGATATCTAAGACTACAAAAGAGGTTAAAAATAATAAGCAAACCTAGTCAAATATCTTTATTTTATAGTTGGGAATATTTAAGTCTAGAGAGGTACCAAAAAATGTACCCAAATCCATATAGTTGTTAAAACTAACACCCAAGTAAGTTCCTGACCCTGGCCTTTGGTCCATTTCACCTGGAAGCTAGCCTGCACACCTGTTAGGAAGAATGATGGTTGCTGTGTCTTCCACCATAGCTACTCCTGGAGTTGACAAGGCAGTAATTCGGGCAACTCATTTCCTCAAGGTGCAGTTAGTAGTAGGTATAAATTGGTGCAACGTCAGAGGTCATGATTCTAATCCTTCTTTTTAACAACAAACCATTTGCTCCCCAATGCTCCCCACCCCCATCTTCAGGCCCGAATAAGAACAGTGCATTGTTCAAATTGGCCAATCAGATTAATTCTCTCATGTGATTGGCCCAAGACCTGGGCACATAATTCAAGCTGAGCCAATCAGAACCCTCTTCTGCAGTTTTTTTTTAATTAAAATGGGAAGTGAGTTCTTGTCTTGATTTTTCTAGAGAAATAGAACAGCAGATACCAGATGAAATGGAAGCTGCACAGAAAAGGCTGTTGGGCTTGAGGATGTAGCTTTGTAGCAAAAACATGCTTTGGAGAACCTGGGTTCCATCCCCAGCACTACCAAAAACAGGGAGTGGAGAGAGAAGGCTGGGGGAATGAGACTGGCAGCAGGAATGAGGAGGAAAGACAAAGAAAACAGTGTCCTGATATCAGTCCTTTGGTCTTTCCTTCATTTATTTCCTATCACTTCCTTATCCGTGAGCTTTCCCAGTAGGTTCCTAATAATTTTGTTTTGGGGGGAGGTGAAGTGGAGGAAGATGTTTGGATAAGTTAACACCAATTAAATATTCCATTTGCTACTGAATAAATTCTGCCTAATACAGTGCCTAAGTGTTGATAAGCACTTCCCTTAAGCACAGACCATGTCCTTTGGACTTATTCTTTGGGAAAACCTTCAATATATTTCCAACAACCATTTCTATACCTTCTGTGTCAATATGGACCGGGAAGACGCTTGGGGTACTGACTGCTCCACTGAAAACGGATCCCCCCAAGCATCAAAACTCACTCTTTTCCAGTCTCAAAGTCACAAGGTGGGTTTCTCGGGCCTTTTCTCTACCTCCAATTTTTCTTTCACTCTATCTCTTCTAATACGCTCTCCTGCTGTATCTTTTCAGATCCATGGAGCTCTGATGCCCCCTGCTGCTGGCTGTTGGCGGCAAGAGGCACACATTTTTCTGGCTGCTAGGTTTTCATTCCAGGTTTCCCTGCCTTCCTGTCATCTGTGCTAGTTCTTTCTTCTCTCGTGTTTTTCTCTTGTTATTGAAGTGTCTGGCTCTGTTTTCTCACCATCTTTCTGGGCCTCTGTGTCCTCTCAAATTTTTTTCTGCAGCACATCTCTCTCAGCTTCTCTCCTCTCTCAATTTCAGTTTCTGATTTTGTTCTCTGCCCTCAATCTGCTATTTCAGTCCCTGTCTCACAATTCCTGGGACCTGTTTCTGTCTCATTTTCTGTTACACACCCTCACACATTCATTGGCAAAATGTTTTCTTTTGTAGAGAAACCCACCAAATGTTCCTCTCCCTGTCTAAGTGCATTTCACGAGGAGGAAGTCAGGCTCAGTGAATACCTGAGGTGACCAGCATTTTGCAAAGAGGGTTATTCTGAGAAATAAATCATGTTCACTGAGTTCCAGAAAGTTAGATTACGTCCAGCATTCACTCCCAGCTCACTCTGTGATGTTGGGCAAATAATTATCCCTTTTAGAGCTACAAATTTTTAAAACTATAGGGATCATGGGGACTACAGGTGGGGTGAGAGCATTGGAGAGCTCGGGCATCATTCAGAAACAAGAAGGGAGTCCTGGTCTCAGACTCACCATGAGAGGATCGCACTTGCCACATCTGTGTCTCTGAAGCTCTGCGTGTGAGATGCCTGCTCAGTGGGTCCTGCTGACGGATTGATTCTTTTGTTGACAAATAGGACTAATATTCCAAGAACCCCACTGGTCCGAGTTTGTTTCTCTGCCAAAGTGAGTTGTCATTAGCATCTGATTCAAACACCCAAACAACCTCCCCAAAATGACTCTCCATCCATCTGTTAAACGGAGGGGATGTGATTCCTGGTAGTGCCTGTGACTTTCCAAGGAGAATACTGGCTTGAGGGTAGCACGGGAGAGTGTGCATCCCACACTACCAGGCCAGCCACACTGCAAAAGTCATGGCACAGCCGTGCTGGCAGTTTCCCTGCAAGGTCAACTGTTTCGTGGATAAGAAAACCAAGATTTGAAAAGCTTAGGTAAATTAATAAACAGTATGTAGCTGGACCAGGGTTTACACCTGAGATGTTCAGATGAAAAAAAAAAAAAACCTCATAAAAATAAATGAAAAGCATTGGCCTGATTATGAAGAGGAAATCTTGGACTAGTAGTTTCTACTTTTTGGCATAAATTCCTCCATAAATGATATAACAGAGGATTTGTGTTCCAGGGTCTCTTTAAGTTGTAACAGATGAAGGTCCTGTCCCTCTATTATCCACAACTTTCTCTGACGTCTTTCCAATTTTTTCTCTTTCTTACTTTATGAGAACCTCAATGTGTCTATAATTCCACATCAGTGCATTTCTCAAAAACTTTTCTTTTCTCACAATGCCTTAGCACCTCATTCTTCTAAATGTAGGAAATACTAAGTTTTTGGTTTTGTTTTCTGAAGACAGAAAGAGTGGGAGGAAGTAACTCAAGCCTGGAAGCCAGGAGAGTGAAATATAAAAGGCAAGAAGAAAAAACGGAAGGGGAAAAAAATATTAACAAGTCCTCTGACATTTTACAAGATTAATTTAAGACATGACAGAACCTTTATTATAGGTTCACACTTTGCCTTTAGGTACTGATGGCTAAGGATGACCAAACATATTGAAAGACAAAGACTGAGAAGCCAACTGAATATCAAATTGGGGGCTGAAATTTTTAAATCTCTTATATTACCAAATAATCCAATAAGAGGACAGTATATGCTTTATAAGGTATGCCTTTGAAAACACCTTTTATACATGCACATCTATTCTCAAAAGCAAGATGCCTCTGTAGCCCAAACACACTCTCGCCCAGCTTCAGGGACACCACTCAGCATGCAGCAGGCTTTGGTGGTGATGTTCCCAGTGCTTTCCCCACAATGCAGCCTCCCTGGGACGGATGCTAACAATCGATACCAAACACCTCATCCATCAATGAAAAAGCTGTTACAACAACAGCAGCTATTTTGATGCAGCTACTGATTTCTTTTGGGCCTCCCAAACACAAAGGTAGGAAATAATAACTGGTCATCTTTCATCATGACAGACAAAGCCAGAGGACAGTTGGAGTAGAAGTGCTGCCCATGAATTGTCCCACACCTCAAAGCGGGTAGAGGTAAAGCCTCCGTCCTGGAGGTTTTGGGGTTTCACTGATTAAAAAGATCAGTAGGGCTCCTCCCACACCATTATCGAGGTGGCACCACACAATCCCACATTCCTGGGTAAACCCATCAATGGAGTCACTACAGTGTCACAGGAACTCCAAAGGAGGCTATGTGGCAGGTTAAAAGGTGACCTTCGTCCCCATTTCACAGATGGGCAAACAGAGACACACAGGGCAGAGGCTGCATAAGTGGAAGAATTAGAACCAGAACACAGCTCTTTTTTCTGAAGCCAGTCTCTTTTTGTTTTGTTCTTTTCCTCAAATTAAAAGGCAAAGAGATGAAACCATGACATAGCTTCAAATAATAATGGAGTCAACCCAATTGTGTTTTTGAAGAATACTGAATGGCCTGGGGACACATTTATAGTATAAAGCTAAGTGAATAAGCACACTATGTGTGCTCATGTGCATTACTTGGTTTCATAAAAATTTCATATAAATGTATATGCACATTATAGTGTCAACCAAAAATTACCTCTGGATGGTGATATAATGAGTGACTTTGGATTTTTCTTAATGCATTAATGTATTTTAGACATTTCTAATCATATGCACGTCTCTAATATTTTTAACAGTTAATTTGACTATATAATTCAAATTAATAAATATAGATGTACACACACACACACACACACACACACACACACATGCAAATCAAAACTAAAAAATCTCAAGAGACAACTCCTTTGCTTGGCTGTCTCGCTTTCTCCCACCTATGCTATAAACTCAGGCAGTAAAAACCCGAAGGCTGTGCTAGACTGTAGGGCTGCTCAACATCAGGACCTCAGTCAAAAGCTTTATCTCTGACCCTCACAGTCTTCATTTACCCAAAAGGGCATATTTGTACTTCTAACCTAATTTATATACTCTTTTTTTTTTAATAAAATGATAATCAGGATTTTGCGCGCCTTGAACCCAAAAGTGCAGGCAGACAGGAAGCAACGATATGATGTGAGAGGGGGATCCCTGCTCGTGAAACCATAAATTTATTCAGAATTTCTGTCTTCACCAAGCTGTAGGCTGCAGCAGCCCCTGTGATTATCTCTTCACAATCAAATGGGCGCATATCTAGGGAGGCAGATGCGGCTCTAGTGGAGGGGGTGGGAGCCTCTAATTGCAGGATTTACATGAGAGGAGATTCCCCAGAGGCAGAGAAACAGACTGCAGAGAAGACACAAGCTATCTCCCCAAGCAGAGAGGGAGAGGGAGGCTTGGAAAATAGGCTGCCCCGTTTCTGTTCTTTGGGGTATTCATAGGACAAAAAAGGAAGTTAAAACTGGGACCCATGGCAAGGAATTGACTTAAATTCAATGTAACTAGATTGAACAGCTACTTCCTATCAGGTACCAGGGATTGGAATGACCAAAAAAGAAAAGAAATGTAAGAGCAAGGATGTGAGAGTTGAGAATTAAGGTTTTTCTGGTACCTATTTTACACCAAGCACTCTGTTCGACACTACTTAAGTTATCACATATAATCCTTACAATTAATTTGTGAGGTAGTGTTGAAGAAGCAATATCATGCATACACTTGACAAGAGCTTCTTATAGTATCTGCTGGGCCCCAAGCCTGCCAGCCTCCCCTGCATTGGCATCCTGCTCAGGTTCTTTCATTTATCCACCATGCCCACCTCACCTTCCCCACTCAAACAACCCCTTCAGCAATGAGTCCACCTGCCACATCCTCCAAGTTCACCCACCTCATCTCAGGTTCATGGACATCCCCAACTCTGTGCTCCACTGCATTCTGCAACATTTTCCCTAATTATTGTTTGCTTATCTGTCTCTCTCAAACTCACTGACCTAGAAATTGAAAAAAAAAAAAAAAGACCAAAGTCAAAAGATCTGTTGCAAATTTGAAGATCTTTGGTGCTGGAAGAAATATCCAGTGGTAGAATTAAGAATATACAGGATAAACACCACCCATCAAATTCCTGCATGTCCTTGATAGCAGAGCTTCAAGATGTCAGTCAGCTTCCCACATAAATATCAGGACTTTGGAAGATGGGGATATAATTATTGTATCAATAATGCACCATGGAGGAGGTACCCTTTGGACTGGGCTTGGAAGGAAGGACGGTATTTGCATATGGAGGCAAATAGCATTCTGGTAATTAGGTAAAGTGTGACTATAGGCCTGGGGCAGCCATCATGCATTATGTTCACTGTCTCTGAGAGATTTTTGTTTTCAAAGGGACTTAAATAAGTGCTGTCCTCCAACAGTAAAGACAAACCCAAAGCATTGGAAAGTCTTGCAACTAAAAGTCCACATTGTTTGCCAGTTGGTAATATCCTCTAATGACTGCTGCCCATCGGGCATGCAGCTGAGCTTGTGACACAAGCCAATCACTGGCAGACAGAGAATGAAATAAAAAGGGAGAAATATCTCAATTTAGAGGTCCTAGGGAAGTCTGAAATACTCTGATGAGATAGGGAGTGATGGTAGCTAGGACCCATTGCTCAGCTGCAATGGCCTCTTGAGCCTCTGGGTAACTAAAATTAATTCAGAGAACATTGGCAATGAGAATCTTGGGGGATTTTCTTGGCCAGTGGTGTATCCTGTAAATGAGAGTCAGGCAAAAAGTCAGGTTCAAGCTTAAATCATAAAGGAAGAAATCTTCACGGAGATTTTATAAACACCCGGTGAAACTTCAATATTAGTCCTCTGTGTGATACTATTTTGGATAGAATAGTTTTTGCACTGTGTATTTGAAACTAGTATTAGCGTGTAGAAAAGGTATGGTTTGAGCACACACATTTTTTTTTAAATGGGGGAAAAATAGCAGTGAAAAAAAAATTTATGAGCACCAAAGTTCTAACAATCTAACAATTCCCTATGTCCTCTCTCACCAGTCCCATTACCTACCTCACAGCTTCCCAGAGAAGCGGGCACCTACATCTTACCTCTTTGTTCTACATAAGTACTTACTTAGTTGTTTGTGGACTATCACTCCCAGGAGAATGCAAGTGACCTGTGGTGAGTCATTTGGTTCTGCATCCTCGGGTCAAGAACATCCTCGGGTCAAGCTTGCTTATGGCGGCCACTCAATGTTGAATAAATGAGTCCCTAGGGACAGGAAAGGTGACGGACAAGCCTGATACTGTAACAGTTTTTCTACTCTTAGGAAGGTACCTCTAACCCTACAATATCATCTTTGAGCCCAAGGTTTGTTTTCTGGCCACACACATACAATTTCATATTCTGTATGGAAAATTTGACTTCAGACAAATTTGAGATGCAATTTCTATTTAAGAGTTGTGTGGCATTGGCTTGTCACTTAGTGTTTTGGAGCTTTTTTAGGAAAAAAAATTCATTTGTTGTGAGGATCCAAAAACCATGAAGGTATTTTGCTGAGAATGAGGTGGTGGCCTCCTTCATCCAGTTGGAAAAAATCCAAGATTACTTTCCTAAGCTTGGATAAGAGAAGGAAAAGGACAAGAAAAATAAGAACAGATTCAGAAAAAAATAAGGGAATAAACAAGAAAGAGTCTAGGAGACAGAATAAAGAGAAACTTTTTTTGTTTTTTGTTTTTTGTTGTTTTGTTTTTTTTTTTTTGGTGATGGTGCTGGGGACTTAACCCAGGGCCTTGTGCATGCAAGGCAAGCACTCTACCAACTGAGCTAAATCCCCAGCCCCAAAGAGAAACATTTTTGAAAAGAAATTTTAAAATGAAACTAGGAGAGAAAGTAGAAGGAAAAGGATGGGCCATCTAGGAGGTGTTAAAAAAATCAGGAAAAATGAAAAAGGAAGAGAGAAGGTTGAGGAGGAGAGTGGCAAGGGGAGAAAAAGACAAGAAGCACAGGAAGCAGGAAGGAAAGGGGACAAAGAGAGAGAGAAAGAAACTAGAAAACAGCAAGGAAGAGAAAACTGAAAATAATGGAAAGCAATTGGGAGAAGGGGATTATGGCATGAAACTCTCTCTGGTAGAAGGATCCCAGGATCCCCTCAGTAACTTCAGGGTGCAGAGGTCACCAGCCCCCAGATCCAGCCTGTGAATCTACTGCAAGAGCATCAGCCCTCTACAGGGCCATCCTCACCTTGGCCAGCCCTCCCACAAGGAGCTATAGCCAGCCAGGGTCCCCAGAGAGGCTGGCACTCACCCTCCTGAACTAATCCTTCATTTCATGCTCCTGGCCTCTCTGATTGGGTCTAACAATTAGCGCAGCCTTGGCTGGGATGCACCTCTGTGTGGATGATGTGGCTGCAGCAGACACCATTAGCCCTGACTTTCCGGGGATTTATTCAGCCTATTATCATGACTCATATTCTAATAATTAGGTCTGTCTTCCAGGGGCTCAGAAATTTGCTGCTGGCACCCTTGCTCCTTGCTTCCTCCAGAGGCTCCATTTCCTCTTCTCCCCTGGAATTTCCTGGCTTTCCTCTTGTCCTCAACCAGTGTTCAGGAGGGGAAAGGGAGTGACTGCTGTAACTTCTATCTTGCAAAATAATCTCAGCCCTCCAACCGCTCCCCCACCCAGACCAAGACTAAAATCAAGCAGTGTAAAAGGGTACAGTCTGAAGAAAATGGCCTTATTTTCTAGGGAGAAATGAGGGGAACCCCAGACCTGCTGCTAAAGATCCGAGACCTGGAAAAAAGGTACTTTTCTTTTACCTTTCTTAGTGTAACCTAGAATCTCAGTGATGGAAGAGAACTTAGAGACAGCCTTAGCACACTGACAGGGACACTGAGGTTCAAAGAGGGAAAGAAATGAACGCTCACATGCACATTAGATCTTAAATTTGTACCTTCAGATTTCTCTTTCCTCTCCACTCTTTTAATTTATTAGTTCATTATTACATTCAAGTGAGTCCTTGAGACTAGATCCAGGGCCTTCTGTACTTGCAGGCATCCTGTTAGCTGAGCCTCCACCTCATGTTGTCCCACTTGAACCCTGTACCCATGCACCAACATGGACTTGTCCTGTGTGGCAAGGTATCTCTTAGACTGGGTTTGTCAGCATGAATGGTCTTTCTCACTTAGTAGCCTTGCCACCGGGATGTGACCTGGCATAATGCAGATGCTGAATCAGTGTTTGATGAAGGAGGTAACAAATGGTATCAGAGAACACCACCAACTCAGGAGACTGAACTCTGTCCCAACTGCCTTTTGAAATATATCTAAACCTTTTGAGGGTAAATGCCACTCCTTCGTCCTGATGATCGACTTCCCCATGCTACGTGGGTCATGCACGCCATCTTCCTCTCAAAAAAACCGATTCATACTGATGTAAGTTATGGCAGTTACTTGAACTTCAAGGTGAAATAACAAGCCTTTGGTCCTTTGAGGGCTGTGTGACCATTATCAAGGTCTAAAGTTTCCTTTGTCTATTTCAGTGATGACTGAGAATTCTCCTAGGCAAATTGGTCCAAATGCAGCATTTATGAGATCATCACTGGGTCATTAAATCGCAGGACAAAAAAGGGAAGAGAAGGAGCCAGAAGGGTGTTTACCTCACCTGCCAACCTGATTTGGATGCCCTGAGGTTTCTTGAGCCCAAGGGTGGGAAGGGGTGCTGGGAAAAAGATCCCACTCCCAAGAAAAAAACAGGCAGTGGGCTGCAAGATACAAACAGGAAACCATTTCCACCAGGTAGGCTATAAATCCAACCTTTATTACCTTTTATTATGTTGTTTCAACAGACTCTTAAAGACAGCACAACGGTCGGCTGATAGCTGCACTAAATCTCTTTCATTTTCTCCCCATATTACTTTCGCCTCCTGGATTTTTTTCCCTCTCTCTCTCTCTTCCTGAGTCAAATTTTATTGGTCTTCTCTAGAGGATGGTGGTAGAATGGAAACATTGTTTATGACGGAGGAACAAAACCCCAAAACCCCCAAACCCCAAAACCATAAGTCGCCATGAATGTGGGTGACCTATATATGTACACATTTTTATTTGTGTGTTTAACATATGCACACACATAAATGAGCACACACTACACATATAAGGCAGAAAAGAAGAGGAAAAGCACAAGTCTAATTATGGCAAAATGGGGGCCAGGGTGTCTATGTGGCAGGAATGAACATAAGAACAATTTACTGCCAATTGTCAACTGCTGAAATGGGATTAAAATAAACTAAGGATCACAATTTTTTAAAACTCCACTTAAAGAACAGAATTCTATTAAGAGCTAAAAAGAGATCCCAAGAATACTGTGAGGTAGTGAGGTGAAGCAGAGAGAGAGGGAGAGAGAGAGGGGGATAGAAAGAGGGAGAGGAGGAGGATAAAGAGGGAAAAAAAGATAGGAGGAGGAATGAGGAGGAGATGGAGTAGTTAAGGCTCAGATCCTGGGACCAGACTTCATGGATTCTAATGGAAGCTCTGTCCCTTGCTACTGTGTGACTTTTATCATGTACTTAACATCTCTTTGCTTCTGTTTCATCATTTGTTAAACTATGCTAATAATATGCTAGAGAGTTGCTGGGGATTAAATGAGTTAATTTAAGAAAAATGCTTAGAACAAGTCCTGGGCACTTAGGAGAGTTTGACTAAAAGCAAGTATTATTGTGATTTAAATGAAATGGCACATGAAGGACTCGGGTACCTGGTGGGAGTCATCCAGTGGTGATTCTCATTCAGAAGATAAAGTCCTTCCTTTGTTTGCTAGGGTTAAAATCTGTCAGCCTAGACAATGCATTACAAGAAAATGGAATTTTTATCTCCCATACTCACAGGGAATGCTTCATTACCAAGTATTTGTTTTTTATTTGTATTCCTTAAGCTTCAATATTTTGTTCAGGTAGAGTACCCCATCAAATTGGTGCCCAGAACTTTTGAAGTTACCATACAGGAAGCTTTTGTTGCTTCTAATGAGGAAACCAATTCTTCAAGCCTTGTTAGAATTACCAAACAGGGTTTCCTGCTGGGTAGCTTCATTTACTTGGCATCTCCTACTGAGAGACACCGGTACCATTCATGGAATGGGGAGCAGAGAAGACAGCTAAATGAGAAATACCCACTCAAATGCTGAAATTTGTGACCAACTTCCAGAGAATAGGAAAAAAAAATTATTTGTTTGTTTGTTTTCAAGCAAAATGAGTTTTAGGATTTAGGCAAATTCATTGCATTTATATATTCTGAAAATGTCAGTGTTAAATGATGAAATCTAAGACACTCTATAATGACAAAGCTCCAGTTGATTAATAGCCATTGCTGAGAGCAATGAGAAGATAATGATTCTCAGGTTACTTCTATCTCAGTAGCAAAGTGCTGTAATCCATTAGTGATGTCTGCCATGGGCAAGGAGTTGGGCAACATTCGACCAGCTTGCCATGCACATTCTATTCCTGGTCTAGTCCAACTTCCTAATGTTACAGATGTTCTCAAATTCCCTACACTGGAGAAAGAAGGATTTAGACTATGTTCATTTTTTTAAATTCCATTTTAGTACATGCAAATTTACTGACATATGAAGAACTGAATATAAATAAGAATGATTTGTGTATTCTTGGCAAGCAATTGGATATGGCTAAACAGATTTTATGAACTCCTGGATAATGTCATTCCATGAATAGTTTAAACTGTCTTTTCCTTATTCCCACTGGTAACTTTGTGTTTAATCTTTACTGCCTAGAAAACCTATTAAAAATAGGCTGACACTTGTTAAAATCTTTACTGGTTCTAAAATATTTTTAAAGTATACAGATAAATTGGACTTTACTAAGAATTCATAAATAAACCAGACCTGCAAAGAAAGCATGTATGATCAACATGGGCAGCTTTCTAACAGTTTTAACTTAAATAGGAGTTTTTATGCTTGTTTGTTTGCTTATTTTGTTTTGTTTTGAAGTGGTTCATGGATTCATGGATTTTTGTTACTATTTTGGTTTTTGCTCTAACAGTAATACTAATGATAGCTATTATGTGTTTATGTTTTAAAATTTGGGGATTTTGAAACCATCAGAATATCATTTTATGGTGTAATGCTATCACATTAGCTCCATGAAGGAAGCATGTAAAGAATTTTTATTCCCATTTAACAGAGGAAGAAATTGAATTTCAAGATAATTGGTTAGAAATACAAATTAAATCCCCCATCTTATCTTGAAAAGTAAATCATAAAATCAGTTAATTGAAAATTAATCAATTTTTTAATTGAACAAATTAATAAATTAATATCAATGCTTTTTCTAAACTTCCAGCCTCTTATTTCTCTTCCACCATCTCTAATATCCCTGGACACTTAAAAGTTATCAATTGCACATTACTAAATACTAGATGAATGACACAGAATTCTAGAACAAACAAATGAAGAAAGTAACTTCCAGAGACAGAATCAGAGAAGATCCGTGGATAAGAAGGACGTGGGTTGATGCTCAACATAAGATAAACAAAATGAAGGAGATAGGAGGTAGGGATAAAAGATGTCCCCAAAAGTTTCCTAACAGTAATATAAAACCCTTATCTTGAAATTAAGGTAGGGAAAGAGATACTGCACAGTTCTTTGGAGTTAAACAAAGGCACATCATTGGAAGGCTATCTCTAGCTTCTGTTTGGTTGTCATTTCTCTAACATGTGGTCACCAAGGTGAGTCCACTGTGGGTGCTGCCCTTGCTCAGACAGACAACATGGCTTTTAGAGACAAACAGACCCATGTCTTAATCCATTCTTCTTCATTGGCTAGGTATGTAACCTCAAACATGAAATTCACTTTCAGACTTTTCTCCACCCACCCCATTTCTCCCTTTTGCCTAATCTTTCTGGAAAGAATAATGATCTCTACCACCACTTAGGGGTGGTGCAGGCTCATTAAAACCTATGAAGGCACCTGGAACATACCTTATGCACTTGTCCTTCTCTTCATTTCTTACTTTCAGAAGTACCTATCTGACTCAAGAGAAAGAAAACATTCGACTTTCCTTAAGTAGAGCCAAGCCCACAGATGAACTGATCAGTGTTGAAAGCCCATGTGTGTGTACATGTGGCACAGGGTGGGAAATTCCACCAATTTCTAAATTGTTCAGCTGTAGATTTAACATAGATCTATGGGAAAGCATGGAAGTGATTCTAAATTAAACCAGCCAGGTAAATTGCTTAGCATTGTAATGCCTTACCACTACCACCAAAAAAAAAAAAAAAAAAATTAGGTCCCTAATAGTGATTTATGTCATGAGAGTGAGGCAAGTACCACAATCTAATATGTATGGAAACTGACCATTGTTGTTAAAGTAGACACTATTTCATAGAATAAACTAGATTCATATGGACTCAATGATGAAAACTGGAAGTTTAGGATTTCTGACACATACATCTTTATTATATCTGTACCCATGTCTGACATAAGTAGATATGTATGTATGCATGCATTTATTTTTCATATGTAAGCAAATCTATCTACTATATCAAAATATTTTCTCAATCAAGATCTTTAAAGGATAGATAAGAAACAACATAATTAGCAAATAGCACACCAAGTATCTATATTCCATATGTATAGATGCTTGTAAAATACAGAGAAATCATTTCCACTACTAAGTGGTCAGGTTATATATTGCACAGTTTTTACAATGTTGTATTATTTGCTAAATAAAACTTTTCAATAATGTGTATGAAAGCTTATTTCAACCAGCAAGCAATTTAGACAGGTTGGTTACCACTATTATTCAATGTTCTTTGGACATGAATGTCTAATCAGATGTTAGAATAAATTTTCTCTTTGGAAACATAAATTGTTGACCTGTCATTACTCATTAACACCGTAATTTAAAGGGATTTATCAAGCATCCTCCAGACCAAAGTAGAAACTGAAAAACAAGTATATATAATGTTTCTTTGGGAGGGTAGATGGAACATAAAAGCTACCCAGAGAAGGTCAAGTGGCTAGTGGGGCTGGAAGCTTGTAATGCAGTTCATCATGTGATATGAAGCTGAAACAGAAAAGAGGAGTTAGTTCTGGCGACAGAATTATATGGTGGGCACAGGTGACTACAAAGTTTCTTTCATTTATTCAATATATATTTGGATTTATATTTTATAGCAGTATACATGTTTATATAATAGAATTAGAATGTAACAATAGCAAATGTGAAAAGTGGAGTCTTCCTAGACACAGTGTCACACACCTGTAATCCCAGCAACCCAGGAACCTGAGGCAGGAAGATCACAAGTTCAAGGCCAGCCTCTGAAATTTAGCAAGGACATGAACAATTTAGTGAGACCCTGTCTCAAAATAAAAAATAAAAAAGACTGAACACGTAGTTCCATGGTAAAGCACCTCTGGGTTCAGTCCCCAGTACCAAAAAAAAAAAGAAAGAAAATAAAGGCAGAGTCCTTGTTTCCAGAAATTATATCTAATGCAATCTTTCTAAAAGTGTGGCCCCTTTACCCACAGCATCAGTATAACTTATAAACTTTCCAAAAGGTAAGTTCTGAAAGTCTATTTTGGACCTACTAATTTGGAAGCATTGGGTTAGGACTCAGTCATCTGTACTTCAATCAGCCTTTTGGGAGATTTTTGAAAACCACTGTTCTAATGGAAAGTGTTCTGTAACTTCAGTCTCTCAAAGCTACTCTGGAACAGAAAGTGTGGATGGAAAGGAGAACTGAAAATGGCTGGAAGGTTATTGATGCGATGTCTTGATTTCCTGCCCATCTGCTTCCATACACAGGTTAGTTGGTACTTCCATGATATTGTCTGCTGCAAACGTTTTTGCTCACTAGAATTACTGAAGAGCTGTTCATTCATTCATTCCTTCATATAGCCATTCTACAACTATTAGGTACTCTTCCAGACATGCAGATGGAATGGTAAAAAATAAAACAACAACAACAAATAAGCATGATCCTTTCTCTTATGGATTCAGAAATGGGATGTCAGAATATTAACAATAATAACAATCAAAAACAATAAAAACTATAAAAGAAAAGAAAATATTAGGAAACAGAACAGTCTGCATGTGTTGAGCATGTTGCAACTTAATAAGGGTCAGGAAGTACCTTCCTGAAGAAGTGAGATTTAAGCTGAGCTCAAAGAGGAATAGACATTAACTGACAAGAGACTTAATCTCAGTGTGTTTGGTAGAGACCAAAGCATGCAGCCTGAGAAAGGAAAGTGACCAGGGGAATTTCCATTTAAGATGGTCACCTTAGGTGCAGTAAAGACAATGGACCCCAAAAGAGCAGTGGAAGCAGGGAGACAGGTTGAGGGTAGGTAGTGTGGAGGGGGATACCATAACTTAAGTAAAATATCACTCTTAAACTGGAAAAATCCCTGCATCTGGAGCAGGTCTTCATGGAATTACTTCCATTCTCTAGAGATCCTCCGCCCCCTAGGCTTGACAAATGGATAGAAACGGGGGTTATTCACCTAAGGAGTACTTTTCGGTGACCTTGGGCAGGTCCTTGCTCAAAAACCTCTTTTCCCTGTACCACTGATCCACCTTTTTTCCTCAATGTTACCCTCCACGGTTCTTTTAAAGTGCAAATCCTCTGGGGAAGGAAAGCTCTGAACTGTCTTTAGAATGCTGAGTACATCGGTTCCTTCCTGATAGGGGCAGGTCACAAGTTTCACTGGTTACCAGGCTGAAGCTCTGCTGTGACCCTGGTTTCCCTCTAACCCAGGTCAGGACAGGGCTTTGATGTGACTGACACTTCTTACCCCACACTTGGCCTCTCGTGACTGGAGGTTGACACCTTCCCCAGCCCTCTCCCCAGGGTGCCTCATCATCTCTCCCAGGAGCTGACAGCTTCTTGGCATTGCTGACAAATGACTCATTGCCAGCCACATAAAATGGCTTTAATCTTCTCTTTTTGATCTCACAGATTACTGCCTCCCGCCCCCTGCTTTCTGACAACTTCACTCTAGCAGTGCTTTATGTTAAAAACCACACTTATTATGCCAGAGTGGGTTCGGCTCAATTAGAGTTCAGTTTCCGTCATCCATGCTGATATGCCAGCAATGGTCTGGTTGGCTAGATGCTCCTGGAGACCCGTGATCTGCACATTGAGGACCTATTTTTCTCCCTCTTCTATTTGGGGGAAAAAGGGTTCCTTTCTTTTGCATTCTCTTAGTATTTGATTGTGGGGTACCAATATGAACTCCACCTAACTCCCACCAAGGTGCTAATTCCAATTCTTTCTGCACCCCTCCCTGCCAACCAATCACCAAGTTTCCCTCTTGCTTTTGCCATCACTCCAGAGCTCATGCCCCGCTCAGGGATCACAGTACCGTCATCCTGTTTTACAATATTGAAAAAAATCCTCCAAGACCATCTCTCTATCTTCAGACCTGTCCCTTCCAAAACAGTCCCAAATTAATTGTTCTAAAAGGCAGATCATCTGCACTGACTGCTCTCAGCCCTTTAGTAGCATCCCACTGACCTTGAAATCATCTTCCATTTGGAATCATGGTGCTCCCCCATGCCTGTCATGCCTTTCTTCTTCAACCAATGTCACCTGTATCCTCAATATACCTTACTCCTGGGCTCCTACAGCTCTTTCCTCAAATTCATTCTTGCCTGGAATGTCTGGGTTTTCTTTTCTTTCCCTAAGACCTTTTCATTCTGTAGGTATCATTTCATCCTGGGAACTCTTTCTTTGCTTGTCCTTCTCAAAGAGATTAAGGCCACTTTTCAGAGACTCTGACTTTGCTCCTCATCCCTTGGCGTGTATCTCATTAACATATTTGTTCTTCAACTTGTTTTCTGTCCCACTGAACTATAAGCTCCTCCAAGGCAAGAATGGTGCCCCAGGCAACTCTGTACCCCAGAGACATATGCAGGAAAGGGTAATTGATAGTGGAACCCATCTTTCAGCCTGCAGCTTAGCTTTGATAGTGGCTAGTGTGTGTATCATGGCCTTCCACATGTGATATATTTAGCATTTGCCACCCACTGAATCTTCACAACAAACCTGTAAGAAATTCATTTTAACTGATTTTACAGATGAGAAAACTGAGCCTCAGGGAGTTTAAGTACCATGCTTATTTTATGTAGCTACAAGAAGGCAGTGAATGCTAGCCGCAGGACATCTACGTAAATTCATATGAAACAGTTTAAGAGTTATAGAGCTAGGCTATCGAGGATCAGAAGGAATTTGTTGGTTGGAGTGAAATGAGGTATGTGGGAAGGTTATTCCAAGAAAAAAACAAGGAGCATGCTCCTAAACCTCAACCTCACTGTGAACAAAGGCCCAGGGCTATGGGGAAGGGAGACAACTAAGAAAAAAATCATACTGAGTGTATCTCTACCAACTGCCAGGTGTGATCTGAGGCAGTTGCCCGACTCACCTTCCTCATATGTACAATGAGAATAAAAGCTCCACAGTCTTTAGGCTACTGTGAAGGTAGAATTTAAAGATAGAAATATAGATACAGATAGGTAGGTAGACAGATATATAAATAAGTAGCCCAAGGAACATGCTCTGACAAACAGCAATGTGCAATATACAGTAGCTATTTCTATTATTGCTATACCAATTATCTATTGGTATGGAAGAAACTGCTCCAAAATTTAGTACTGATAAGCAACCATTTTTCTTAATATATCAGAGAGTTCTACTTGGAGATTTTTTTTCTGACTCATGGGGCATTAACTGAAGTCCTATACCAAGAGGACTTCTTCATTCACTTGGGATGTCAATTGTGTAGGAAGGGATGCCATTCTTCAGTGAGTACTCAGCTCAGGCTGGTGAAGCAGAGTGTCTAGAATGTCAGAAAGCCCAAAGTAGTGTCTCCAAGGGGCTGGGCTTTTCCATAATTGAGACTAGTTTCCCAGGGGAGAAAGAGGTCTGAACAGAAGCCATAAAGCTTCATAAGAGATAGCCTCAAAAGGTGTAGTAAGTCACTTCTAGCACAATGCCTTGGGCAAATCAGTCACAAGGTAAGTCCACTTTCAAAGGAAAAAATAGGGCCTGATTTTCAATGGGAAGTTACTTAGGAATTTGTAGCCATCTTTGATTCTACACACAACTAATATTGTGAGAGGTGCTGCTAGCACTGTTGGGACATTTAGAAGCAGCAGTAATAGATATTTCACTGCAATGAGCATGAGATTGTGGGATAATCTAGTGAGAAATGACCACACCAGTGTGGTCAAGTAGAAGGAGAAGCCACATCTCATCTCTCCACGGCACCCTGTAAAGCTAGTGGGAACTAAGCAAGTAGATTTCCCAGCCCCAGAGTGCACATAGAAACCAGGACGTCAGGAGCTACACTTTTAGCAGTTGTTGAGGATGCTGGGAGCACCCCCTGGGATTTCTTTTCTGACTCATCTGAAATGCAACTGCTGGCTCTTCCTGCCTCTGTCTGTCTCTTTCCTGATGGAGGTCACACTGAGCTATTTTTCTAAACTGTAGAGGAAAGAGGATGAAAGGGCTCAGCTATCTTGGTCATCACGAGCCAGAGTTACTCATGGGGAACAAGGCAGGAGGCATAAAGAGGACACAGCAAAGCAGATGTTGTACATGAAAGATGCTTTCTAGCACAATGTAGTTCACATTGCTTTCCTTACTGACTGTGCTTTTTTTTTTTTTTTTAAACTGTGTGAGTTTTTGACACAAGATATGTATGGCCTCTTTTCTCAGTTCATTGATCTGGTAAAAAAAAAAAAAAAATTTCACTTTGAGCTGACCTGTTCTTACCTGTTAATTCTATTAATGTCTCTCTTATAAGCCTACAGTCTAAGAAAGACCTAAATAATTGAATGGCTTCTCCTGTTCTTCTTTTCTTCTTATAAATTTCTGACACCAATAATACACCCAAAATTAAATACACATAAAGACCATTCACAGACTCATTTTGATATACACACTCACATTTTCTTATTCCATATTATGAATGATAATGTTCCCTTAACTTTCAAACATGCCCTGTAAACTCTACAACAAAACATACCACCTGCAGATACACATACAAACATATAAATACATACACATTGAATTCCCCTCTCAAAAATAATACACAAAGATATCCAACCACTCTGAAATGCATGTGCACACATACACACACTCATAAGAACACAGATGCCCTCAATTTCTAGATGCACATTTTCAAATCATCATTTAAACCCTCTTCCTCATACTGACAGCACATACCCATCCACACGACTCTTGGATCCACTGACATGCAAAACAGAAATCAATGAAAATGATGGCAGAGAGAAAAGGAAAATAAACAGAGAAATGTAGACTAACACATTTCTTCAACTTTCCCAACACTGACAGCATGTCCCAGGAGGCTGCAGATAACTCAGGGACACACAAAAAATGCCTAAGTTTGAATGAACTTTTTCACAGATCCATACACATGCTACATAAAAGTACCAGCAATGATTTTTTTTCCCCGAATGGTAATAAAATCGTGCATCAGTTTTTAAAACACAAAGAATACAACATATAGCATACAACACAGGTGGAATATAATGAATGAAAAACACATGCATGCATAATCAGGCATACAAACATACATGTACCTCTAACTATATATTTCTCCCCTCAACTCAAAGCCCAGACTTGACTCAGAAGAGCATCACTACAGAAATCTCTCTAGGAACAGAGCTCTTGTTTTAAAACACAGACTTCCTAGTGCAGATAATCGCCCTCCCTAGATGGCCCCTGCCTCCCTCCTGGCCTGGAGTCACTGCCCTGGCCACAAGCATGGCCTCTGGAAGCACTCTCAGTCCTTTAAGTGGTCCTAATCTGGACAAACTAATAGCTCTGGAAATCTCGGTGGACAAAGAAATAACACTTAAGAAGGATGACTGCTAATAAAGAAAGCAAAAGGGCCATGGGCTTAGTGAAACCCCGGTCCAAGAGTCGGGACCTCAGTGCTAGTCTCACCTGTGCTACAAATTTGCAGGGGGCTTGGAACAAATTTTTGTCAGTCTCTGGCACTGGTCTGTTCACCTGCAAAAATTAGAGGTTTGGACTTCATGTCTACCATCTCAGATCCCTAAAGCTAGAGTTCAAGTATGAGAATATTTCTGAACCAGAAAACACTAGCAGGTAAGAGCACTTTAGATTTTTTAAAAGGCACTAAATCTTTCTGCCTAAGTACTGTAAGAAAGACCGTGCAAAATTTAAAGTTAAAAAAAAAAAGACAACCCTCTGTTTAAGTCCTTGCTCTCCCCAGAATTAATTAATGATTCTATCAATATTTACTAAGCAGCTACCTTATGCCAGGTGCAGTGCTGAGTACGGGCTCAGAGACTCTTCTGAAACAAACTCTGTCCTTGCGGTTCAGGTGGAGAGAATGACCTAAACAAAGAATCTGGGTATCGATTTTTTTAACACCATGGCAGAGGTATTATTGCCATGTTTGCATATCTGAAAAAATCAACCTCCATCTTCTTTTATCACATCATCCCGCTTCTTACCCTGGCTTACACACATCTCCAGAACACCTGGGGCAAGCTCCAAAGCCACTTGCAACTCACCCATGCTTTGGCACCGGGGCTCTACTTCTTATAGGGCAGGAAGGGCTGCACAGCCCATCCGCCTCCTTGAGGCTGTGCGGTATTGCACGGCGCTGATACTTAATTTCATTACTTTTATTCATCCAGCCTTGGGTACTTCAGCTCGTTGGGTTCCAGCCGCGAATAATTGGTAGAGCTCCCACTGATTCCTGATTAGCTGCTTTTGATTAGGGCCTAATGACTTCATTCGGCCCCTAATTCAGGGGGATGAGTTGCAAAACTGCCAGCAAACTGCTCAAACAGAATTCCATTTTCCCAAGCCCTGAAGCCATCACGGAAACTGCCTCCACACGTCCTCCCTGCTTCCTCTTCCTTGTGGCCTAAGGACCAACCCACACAGAAGCAAGACAAAAAGGAAGACTGTGACCCAGCTCCTGGCTGCTAGAGCAGATGTCACAGAAAAAAGGCCCAAAGCCAACAGCCTGGCTGCTAGGAGGAAGCCACCCCCTATGGCAACAGCTCCGGCACTGCACCCCGAAGAGAGGCATGGCGTCTAAGAGTTTCCTTTGCCTTCCAGGGTGGTAGCTTGCCTTCTTTGGCAACATGATCCACACCTGAGCTTTTGGCTGCAAACACCTGGAAGGCTTCAACTGTTGACCCACAGAAAAGGTCACAAGATACAGTGAAAACAGCTTCCACCCTGGGATGCAGACTGATTGTTGCTGCTGGTCCCTGACACTGGCTTTGACCTCCCAGATCACAGGCCCTGTCACACTGTATTGAGCAGCAAGATGGTCTGAGAGGCAGAATCTATGCCCATTCCTCAGGCTGGCTCTCCCTATCCCAGTGAAGGACGGGATTCAAATACCATGATTAATATACAGTTTCCCAAGATTCCGAAGCCCACCTCAGAAGATTCTTGTTTAGTTCAACATTTAGTTTTATATATGTATTTATTTTTTGAAAGTCCACTGTCTACTACAGAGGTAAATCCTTTGAATGATAGGTCAGTACACTATAGCAAGTGTTTGGGATGTAACGGGAGATAATATAACTTATATGTGTATGTATGTACATTTGTGTATATATGATTTATGAATATATGAAAATGTGAGCATTTAAAATGCCAAAAAAGAGAAGTATTCTTCCTTCTCTCATCCCTCAAAGTCAATTTTTCCAAGAATCAGCTCTTCTGTTCCCCCTTCAAACATTTTTAAATAAGGAAAGTGAAATTTGACCATTACCCTTTTAGCGAAGTTGAACAATGCATCTGGCAGGTCCTCAGAATCTGGTGCCCACCCATGCTGGCCTTGACTTCTGCACAGACTCATTGTCTGAAACAGGCCATTCCTGAGGCTGGCTCTCCCTATACCAGTGAAGGATAGGATTCCATTCACATCAGCTATGTACAGTCTTCATCCCCTGTATTGAATTCATTATATTTGTGTGCTCTGACAGATCACAAAGACCCCCTCAGTCAAGCGATTGTCATAGCAGTACAATATATATGTGTGCACATGCATCGTACACATATATATATACACACCCTTCAAGAAAACAGAATGAAAAAGCATGCACATCAAAGACAGAGACCTGGTCTCCAATTCCGTTGCATTACAACTGATAAACATTGGGCACATTACAGGATTTCTATAACTTCAGTTTCTGTGTCAAGAAGAGACTGATTACATCTCCTTATCAAACTTTTTCAAGGAATAGGTAACATAAAGAACTTGTAATGTCTAACCTAGAGTGGGTGTTCCGTAAATAGAAAATACTGCTATATTTTCCTTCTGTTTGCTCTTTTATTTCACTTTATAGAGAGCATTCAGGCCCATGACCTCCTCAATCATGGATATATGAATGTCCATCTCCAAACAATGTGTCTGGCAACATAGTAGATGTTTAATAAACTATCATGAAGAGAAAGAACAAATGGAAAAATAGACAGAGGGAAGTTTTGAATTGTTAGTTCAGTCAATTAAAATGTAATATTGATTAGGGCCTCAGAGAAGGGTGGAAGCCATTTCAAGGTAGAAGAAGGTTATAAGAAACTGGGTCAAATTCACTTGAAACTCTTCTTAGGACAAGCTACAAAATGGGTTCATTTTGTATGATTCCCTAGAACTTCCCAATGGGCAGACACAACCTATGATGAATGAGTGGAGGTCACACACCAGGCACTGACTGTCCAGAGAAACAGAGGTGAAGAGCTTGCAGCTGAAGCTGGCCAATGACTAGGCTTTCCTGGGCTCTTCTGTAATCTTTAGCATACCGTGGCCTGCATTCGAGCTCTACCTGTCCCTCCCTGCACAAGTTGAGCAAGTTAAGGTGGCAGTAAATTAATGAGACGTACCAAATTGCATTTTCTTCAGTTTGCTGAATTAAAGTTTCTCTTTCACCAAATGGAATTAGGGGGATTCTAAGCAAGCATGATCCCTGGGGGAATTATTTATGAACTCTTAGCAAATCAGACATTATCTTTGTTTGTTTGTTTGTTTGTTTGTTTGTTTTTCTTTTGTGATGCTTAGAGATGGGTGGGGAAATGAAGCATCACTGGGAGAATGGGAAAAAAAAATAGAAGAACTTGCTGCATATAAGTTGACTTATGTGAAATCTCTGACTTTATGACTCTACCATGATGCAAGTCTTCTTCAGTACAATTATTTATAATGATTCATACCATTTATTGCATTTGCAAGTGCTAGGGACTGTGTTAAGAACTTTACACACATTTTAAAATTTAGTCCTTATAACTACCCAGGGAGGAACACATTATCACCTCCAGGCAACAGATTAAAAAATAATAATAATAACTTTAATTCAGAAAGACCAGTTAACTTGCCTGGTGCCATACTGCAAACTGCAAACTAGTGATAAACTGTGACTCTAACTGGGGTCTCTACAATTCCAAAGCTTGGGTCCTGATCCTTTCACCTTATTTCTTTCTACTCAGTGGCCTGGTGTAAGGCTCTACTAGAGAGCAAAGTGAGGGCATTTGCTCAATGACGAAATAAACAGAGGATGGGAAGAAGTTATGTTTGTTTATATCCTACTTTGTGATCCAGCAAATTTGAGGCAACTTTCCAAAATACCCACAGTAAAATTGAAAATTACAAATATAAGCAACATAAAAGATCCAGACCAAAGTAAAAAAAAAATACTGGAACTGAGATAAGCCATGAAAGTTATTAAGTTTAAACAGCTTTGAGCATCCTATCTGCTAAAGTGAAAAGGGAAAGAAAATTGGTTGTTTGATGATCAGAAGTTACAAAGAAAAAGCATGCCAGTTCTTCAGAGGAAGCACAAGCTATCACCCATCAAGGATGACAGTATAGTCAACAGACAAGCTTGAAGAATTTACTACATGCCAGTCATGGAGCTAGAAGACAGGAATGTGTTAGGAGAACGAAACAAGCCTGGTATCTGCCTCTTAGACCCCACAGCCTAGTATGAAAATGACACTGAAAAAATACATATAATATATATCATATTAGTATATTATAACATGATATACTATATCATATGAATATATTAATATTAATTATAGTATAATATATTATATTAAGATATAATGTTATATAAATATGTTAATTATAATATGTATAAAAATATAAAATGTATCTATTTCAGCTATCCAAGAGAATGTCAAACAATAGTATTACCTAACCCAGACTAGTAGGAGCTGGGAAGACTTCCTGGGCATTTGAAAGTTCCCAGAGGTGTATGAGAGCATATTATGCCAAGAGTCAGAGTCCAGTATAGCTTTGGCAGAGGAATAGAGACAGAAAAAGGGAGGAATTAGCATACATGGAACCAGGCTATACTGGAACCCTCTGCTGGGGAACAAAACCCATTGTACACATCTCCTGGGATTAGGGTAAGAGCTTGAGATCAGTCCTAAAGTGACTGTTTAGACCAAGGGGATTCACAAACACTATTCATACAGGACTCCTATTTCCTACACCATTATTTACCAGCTCACAATTTCAGAGTTCCTCACCTTAGAATGGTGATTCTGCCAGGAAAGCACCTTGGAAGAAGAATCAATTGAACTGGATCAGAGAAGGCTTCTTAAAAGAGATGGAATTGGGGCTGATGATGACAACAAACCAGTGTCCATTTCAGAAGTCTGGAACACTGCATCCAGAAAGCAAGTCAGCAGCCAAAGAGTAGCAGGAACACAGTCAATCAAACTTAGAGATGATGCAGAAAGAAGACTCTGCTTAGTTATTAGAAATAGCACTAGGGTATTCAAAAAGCAGTCATTATGGGGCAACCTGTAAGCAGTTCTAACCAAACCAATCAGCAGTCTCATGTTCCAGAAAAGGAATCGCTGAAAAGAGGAGGCAGACTCTGAGACTGCAAGCAAGGCTCAGCCCTGGGGTAATGTCAAAATGGGCAGGACATTTAGAACCCATGACATTGGACAATATCTCAGGTCCCAAGTGATGGTCTTTCTCTTAAGAAAATGCAGGAGCCCCATAGGTAAGTCATAAGGGAACAACATGTAAATTAAATGTTGAATGCCTTTACTCTTCCACATCCTCTTATTTTGTGATCCATCAAATAGGTTGAGGCTGGGTCTGTATATCAGCCTTCACTTTCCCCAGGTGTGTGAAAGGGCTGGCAAAAGCAAGAACAGTCTGGGATATAGAGATGTGTGGAAATGCATGATTGGTTGAGCATATCCGTGAACTCAGGGCAGGGCAGGGAAATAAGCAGAGCAGTTTCACATGAAGAAGAATGGAGGTTCTAGGAGATAACATTGGAAAGGCTAACTAGGATTTCAAGCTGTTAAGTGCCTCGAATACTTGGCTAAGATGCTCCAACTTTATCCAGCAGGCAATACAGAGCTATGCTGAGTGTCTGAGCAGGGCTGGTAAGTCATGTGCCTGGACCACACTTCGAGACTAATCTGGTGCTGATTTGCACAATTGGGACTGGACAGGAAAAAAGTTGGGGCCATGAATTCCTACAGAACTCAAATAGCACACACTAAGAGAGTATTCTTCTGAAAAATATTGGCAAGGACCTGGCACTAGAGCTTGCTGTGCACCATTGCTATTTTAAATCCTTTCCCTCTTCTCATTTGCAATTCACCCCATGATTTACAGAATTTCTTATCTCTTTCAGGAGATTGTCTTATGAGAAACTAATGCCCCAGAAGGTGGACTGCCTTAAAGTCTTCCTTAAAATTCTCTCTGGGCCATTTTCTGTTTCCCCGTCTTAGACTGAGACAAACTGTTGCAGATGAGATTCTTAACTTCCCTATTCCTTCTAAACTGCTACATGGAATGTCCTATTAAAGCTTTACTAAAATAATCTGTAAGGAACTTGATCTCAAAACTCCATCCCTGGCAAATTTATATCCCAACACTATAAATACTCATAAGATTGAGTGATGATGAGAATGGCAATGTTTCTGCCTTTGAGCCAGATGTTCTGGACTAAAAATTTGGCTGTGCAGCTTTTTAGTTGTATGATTTCAGACAAATCACATTCACTTAGGCCTCAGTTTCTCTCGCTGTAAAGTGGAAATGATTATCTCTTGTCTGAGAGGATTAGTTTGAGGAATGAATAAGGTAATGCACAAGAAAGCTTTTTATTTTTTCCCTTTAATTTAAAATGCTGTTCCAAAGACAAGGAGCAATTCCACCATTGTGGATCTTTTCTTTGGGGATCTCATATACTTTCAAACCCTGGTGGGAAGCCTCACACCTCATAAGGCAGGTTTATGCTCATTGGAAGGGTTTATTGACCTTCTCAATGACTATAGGAAACCATAAGTGTCCCCTCCTTCTGCATAGACTCTTTTCTCCTTTGAAACACAGATGACAAAGAAGAGATGGGGAAAGTCCCACAGATAAGTCCCTGCTTGCCTTACCCCCAGTTGTAGATGGCTAAGGGGGAAATTGCCCCTGTTCTGGAAGCTTCTGCACAGCTTCATCCTTGAAGCCTGGGGGAGAGGGAAGGGCATGGCCTCCAGATCCTGTGTTCTGGTTCTAGGAGGGATGTTGTAATCTTTTTTCCCAAGGTGAGGCAGCTCTGTCAGAAGATCTGAGGGGGTCTTTATCTTCCAGAGACACACACTAATTTGTCTGACATGGGTAACGATAAGCAAGAAGTGAAGGGGAACTAGTCTTTTTTAATGGGCAGGAAGCATATGCTTGGGGTCATGCCCCCATTCATGTCTGGAGAAGAGGGACAGGTGATGTAACATCCTTTAAACTGCAGGACGAGAGAGGCACTTATAGGAAGGCCAATACAAAGGCCCAAATTCAAGTTTTGGCTTGTTCACGTCTAAGCTGGGTGCTGAGATCCCCTTCCTGTGCTTCAGTTAGCTGGTCCATAAAATGGGAATGCTAATGAGTGAAGCAAGTTTCCTGATGTCATTGGATTGTCAAAAATTCAATAAGGTAAGAGGTCTGACCGTGTGCACCTGGATACTTTCCATATGCCTGCTTCATCCCATAGCCCTGATGGTACCCCACTTCCTCCACCAAAACTGACTCCTATGTGCAGCTGATAAATATGCCCATCCTTACTGCTGAGTATTTTGGTACAACTGGTTCATGCTTCACACTTCTGATGAAACACAGTTGCCTTGGGCATAGTGGGCAGCCTTCTGATGTCTTCAGTTCTTTAGTTCCTATACTGAAGGGGGTTCTTCACAATCCCTGCAAAGCTACATAGGATGAGAGGGCAGGTTTGTGGAGACTGAATGAGCAAGATTCCTGAGCACAGCCTCAACTCCATCCAACACAGACCCCTTGTCCCTTTTATGTATTGTATTTCCTAACAGAATGTCTACTGAACAGAGAATGGTTGCTATGGGGAAGAAAAGGAAGTAAAAAGGTTATAACACTTTAAAACTATCTTAGAAACACAATGTAGGAGAGGGACAACTTAAAGTAAACCTCTCTCCAGGCCCTCCAGTAGCTTGTCCTAAACTTAGAAGATCAAACTTACATATAGTACCATAGATATTTGTGTAGACATTATTATATTTTCACCATCAGTCTAATACCTTCTTACACATTTCATTCCCTTTGGCCTCATCAACTAAAGACTGAAAATGGGACGAGTGAATGAGTGAATGATTGGAGAAATGCATGGATAAATGAAGGAAGGATATATTAAGTGAATGAACGATTGAATGCGTGCAGGAGGCATACTGCAAAACACCAAAGTCCAGCTCAGTCAGTGAATCCAGCAAAATGGGGTTCAGGACAGGTTCAAGAGAATTATGCAAGCAGGGGAGGGCAGTGCTAAGGGAAAAGTGAAACTCTCACCGAAGTATTTGAAGGCTGAGGACACAGGCCTGAATTATAGGACAGGGAGATGAATGCAGAGATCAGGGCTAGGCTGCTTCACATGTATCGCAGAGATAAATATACACAGGCAGAGCTTTCAATCCTGGTGAAGAGGAAGGGAGGACGACAGTACAGCATCCTGCTTGGAGCCTTTGGCACAGGTCTCACTGTGGGCTTTGCTCCAAACTGTGTCATCAGGAACAGGATGCAGGTGATGAGAGAACCACAGGGCCCCGGAAGATCAAGGCACACGCTTTTATGCCTCAATTAAAGTTCTGCTTGTAAGGCTTTCATACACAATTTAGCCTTTCTCTGCTGGGCTGGGCCAGACACAAAGACACGCACTGGGTCTTTTTGGAACACAGAGCCCATGAGTGTCTATAATTAACAGTTCCCTCCTGCTAAAGGGAATAGGGTTTCGGTATACAACATGGTGTGTGTGTGTGAGAAAATGTACTATTCACAGGGTACCAAGTGGGCTGCCCGCCCAAGACTGCCTGTCACAGCCTGATAAGGCTTCAGGACACAAAAGTCGGAGGTAAGGAATTATGAGATAGAGTTCTAACCAGAAGAGAGAGGAAAGAGGAAGGATACGGAAGACAGCAATTCACTGTGTGTGATGTACCGGAAAGAGCATCCCTTGAAGTCAGAAAATCTGCATTTTCTTGGATTCTGGTTTCCCTGCTCTCTGTGTTGCCTATGAATTCATAGAGATCTTTCAATCCTGTTTTCATGTGAGATGGGGAAGACCAAACCTCCCTCGAGACTTTTGCATTCCCTTTCTGGGAAATTTTATTTCAATTTGTTCTTCTGGGCTCACACTGATTCACTGATAACCTTCTTATGGAACTCTGAATAAGTAATGATCCTTCCAAACAAATCATCTTAGAGTACATGCATTATCTTTCTAACCCAGTACCATCTGCTAAATGGCTTTGTATGCCCTACAGGTAGGACCATGCTTCTATAACAGAAGCTGGAGGTGCCCTGGTAGGACAGGGATAACTTAGAAGAAGTTGGGTTTTTAAAAGTACAGGTAAGGATGATCAGGCAATTGTACCAAAAAAGGGTATCCCAGGTGGGAGTCAGTGTTAAGGAACTCAGGAGAGATTTGGGTACTGTCATACCTCCAGGTTTAGTGCAATGAAGGACTGACCCAAACAGGAGTCGGAGGTTTAGTTCCCTAGCATTATGCCCTCCGGGTTCCACAGTGGTGATGGGGTTGAAATGAAAGGATTTCCTCACCTCGAAATATGTCAAGTAAGTAGATCAGTGTTAAATGCTTTGCCACAAATAATAGTAATATCTATAAAGTAGGTAGGAGGAGGAGACTTTTGAGAGGTGATGGAAAAGTTTCTGACCTTGATGGTGGTGATGTTTTTGCCGGTGTTTATCTATCCCCAAACTCACCAAGGCATTTATATGAAACATGAGCAGCCTTTTAATGCCAAACACACCTCAATAAAGAGACAAAGAGAATAAAATGAGCCAGAAGAAACACGAACATATTTAAGGCAAAATTCCGCCCTCTGTTGACGCAAAAAAAAAAAAAAAAAAAACCAAAAAAAAACAGGGTGGCACCTTCACAACATTAAGTGACCTGCAGAAAATGCAGACCCCAAATGTCTGGTTGTAGGTCAGGTTTTCTCGCCACTGGATTGCACCACCGCACCACCTCCTTTCCAGTGGCTTGGAAATTCTGATCAGAAGGCAGAAATGGAACAGTTGGGCCCAACTATTAAAATGGGACAGACTAAAGTCCTGGGAAAAGACTGAAGTTCGGACCCCATCTAACCTTATCTCCACGGCATCACAGCTGCCTGTAGCAGTAGGTATATTTAGTGACCTAGAATAATATCTGTAAGACACAAATCAGCCACTTTATAAATTCTGTTCAGGATTCCTAGTTTTTCTCTCTGTGACTGTCCTGAATCATTAACATCTCCTGCCTCCTTAGAGATTGGAAGACAGTGATCTTCTTCCCCAGCTTTGGGGCATTCTTCTCTCCTGACTAAGCATCCCAAGTCCACAGAGCCTCTCCTCAAAGTGCCTGGAGAGGATGGAGGTGGGGCAGGAGGACTGAGAATAGCAGGCCAGTGATGGAAGTCTGTGCACCCAGGGGCTCGGCTGTCAGCATCAAGGCAGCGCAGCAAGGAAACTGAGGCTGCAAAGCTACAGGAGGCAGGTGAGAATGTTAAGGGCTCTTCCAGACAGACAGCCAGAGTCAGGAGATGGTGAACATGACTATGCTGTCACTTAGGCCAAGGCAAAAGGCAAATCAGGGACTTGGACCAGCAGGGGTCTCACTCCCACTGAATTCCCATGAACCTCAGCTCATTGCACTCATTGCAAAAGGAAGGTTTTTGAAAATCCTGGGCTGTACTCATAGGTGGAATTTTTAGGTTTGATGGTCCGGCCCTCTGAGAGTAAGGCCCAAAACGTGGTGGATGCAGAGACTCTGCTGGGTTAAAGGCTGGCAGGTCAATAATACTTCTGTAAATGTCAGCCTAAGCATCTCAATCTTTTTTCTCATCTGTGAAGTGAGTTTTGGTAATGACTAAATAATATGAAATATGCAGAACTTAGGACAATTCTTGATAGACTCAATAATAAAAATCATAGCCAATAGTGGCAGCAATATCTAATGCTACTAAAATAACAAATGTTATAATAATGATAAATTAAAAGGTTATGAATTCATAACAAAACCTGCCTGCGTGGTATGCACAGTTGTTGGCAAAGAGGAATGAGAAATTCCAAACTATAGTCTATGGCTCAATCCAGCTTACCACCTGTTTTTGTAGAATCCTTGAACTAAGAATATGTTTTACATTTTTAAATGGTTGGGAAGAATAAAGGAAAAAATATGGCATGTGAAGCATATTCTAAATTCAGATATTAGTATCCATAAATAAAATTTTACTGGAGCATAGTCTACCCAATTACTTGCATTATGTCTGTGACTGCTTGTATGCAAAAGTGTAAGTAGTGGCAACAGAGACCCAATACATTCAAGCCTTAGATTTTCCCTTTATAAAGAAAGTTTGTTGGCCCCTGGATTGGATCCTCCTCTCTTGCCTACCACCTACCAACTCTTTTAAGCTCAGTGCAGCCCTGGCCTCCTGGCCTTACTGGCTGTGCAAAGGAGTTCTGCTAGCTCTGGATGTACACTGCACCCACCAGGTACTGTGTCTGCATCCTCTGACATGGGGACAGTGATAATTCTCCATGTGGATGTGGAATGATTGACAACGATTTCTAACTCCCCACAGGGAGCTGAAATCACTATTTTTCCCCAGAGTGTGTCTTCCTCCTCCCCTGTGCAAACGCACGTGCTGTTTGCAAAGTCCTAACAATTCAAGTCATAATGGAAGGGAATCTCACCCATTTTATTGCCATAGTTACCGAGATTGCAAGTTTAGATGCTGTATTAGCAGTAAGTGCACGGTAATAATAGAAGTCAGGGAGGAGGGGACAAGAAGAATTCTGGCTCCTGTTTCTGCCTACAGCATCCTTCAGGGCAAATATACCAGAGACAGTTTGCATTAAATTGCAAAGTTGGAGATTTTCTATCGTTTTTTTTTTTTTTTTTCAAATCCAAATAATTGCTTTAAAACCTCTTGTCTTTCCCTGACTGGTTAACCCTCATGGAGCCCACCTTATCCTGAAACAATGAAAAGGAGGTTAAAAGAAAAATAAGTGGCTAGGGTTACTATGGAAACCAAAGTGGAAGGCAAGTGAAAGTCAATCTAAGGTTTAAATGCATATGAAGCAGATGTTTGTGTGTGGACATATTTGCATATAGATATCTATCTCTCTTCCTCTCTGCTACCTATAATGTGTTCTTCCTTCAGGCCCCACTTTGGGACCCTCCCCCTCCATCAGGGTTGTCCTGACAACTTCAAGCTCCAGTAATCTCTCCCTTCTAGAACTCCACTTGAACTTTAGTTTGGACACAGAATTGACCTCTTAATACACATTGCCCTAATAAGAATTCGTTAAAACCTCTGAAGCCTCTGAGTAATAGTATATGCTGCCTTGTTTCTGTACCTTCGTTCTTGCTCTGTATGCCACCTGCAAAGTCCTGCCCACTCCCTTCTTCTGGTTATCTCTTATTATGTGCTAAATCTCCATGTAGACAGCAGCTTCTCTGCAGGACTTTCTCCATCCCTTTGGGTTTTTCCATCTCCCCATACTGTTTTAGGGACACCTCTTCATTGCTCCCTGAAGTCCACATGCTTCTATCACACTGTGCTGTAAAAGCTGCTTCCAGGATTACGCACCCCCTCCAGACCCTGAAACATAGGCAGGCAGGGGCTGTGGTTTACTTTGTATATCCTCTTTGCTAATGAATAAATACTAGAATAAATAATTCAAATCATACAACCCAGGTCAAAACACCCATTTCCATATGCCAAGAACAGTTGCTAAATGTTATTATTATTGTTTCTAATTATTATGATTATCTTCAAGAGTGCATTGTACAAATCCCCATGTTGATTCTGAGAGGAGTCTGGATGTATTAGGCAGGTGCAGGAAGGAAGAAGAGAGGGGGTGAGGATGGGAGAAATCATACCATATGAAAAAAAAATGGTTAGAGGACCCTGGAACTTCTGGCTCAGATAAGATGTTTTTAAATCGTGTTTCCCTGAAATCACTTCTGAGAAGTGTCTTGAGACAGAACATTTTCTGCAGGGCAGGTGCAGGAGCAACAAATAATAGTTATGCAGCAGAGTTGTGTTTCATAAGCAAAGACATGCAGAGCTTTATAGCTGCTCAATATTAGCAAAGGCTGCCATGTGAGAAAGTGAGTCCTGCAGCACAGGAGGCATCCAAGCGAGAGTTGCGTGAGCGGGCACCCAGGGACGTTAGGCAATGAAAGTTTGGGTGTATGTTTAAACTATTGCAAAGAGGAAATTGAAGTTTGAGGTGGTGGTTGTCAGAAGTGATTAAGAAATGTTTAGGATCAAGTGAGAGAAGCCAAAATTATAGCTTATAGACTGAGCACGGGTATCAGTTGTTCTCCATTAGCAGAGTGTTTCTGCAGGAATGGAGGCATGGAAGGCTTGATGTAGAAAGTGACATGATCATTGATATCGTTGCTTTTTTTGTTTGTTTGTTTGTTTGAGGATCACTGTATTGACTCTGAATACAATGGAATAAAGAGGGACAAGCCTGAAACACATTTTGCAGCTGTTACATTAGCCAAGTGATGGAGGCGTGAATAAAGGCAGAGGCAGCAGGGGTGATGGAGAGCCAGGGTTTTAGGGACACAGCATCAAAGCAGAAGAGACAGGCTGCATCCATGGGTCCTTCCTAGCAGGTCCCACTCACCGTCTGCTGCCCCTCTGTCTGCCCTCCTAGCAAACAAGCCAGGCTTCCCTGTCTGCAAGAGCAGGCTGAGCCTGTCGGCGGGCCGCGAAGGTTGCAGTCACCTTGAGTGGATTCCCCACGCAGCTCAGTGAGAAGCGAAGCCTTTCCTCTGGTGCTCTGTCAGCTCCACTTTGCATCAAAACTGCTTTGTATCTCACCAAGTTATTAAAGTTGCGGATTGCAGTGCTGTGTCAGGCAATGTTGTGCTGAAACTGGGTCAGCGAGGGCTGCCTCTCAGGCAAGACAGGGGCTCCTGGTGTCCCCACTTGCCAGCCCTGGTTGCAAGATACCTTGGCTGCCTCTCCCAGGCAGCTTGGAGAGGAGGACATTATGACCCCAACGCCTGTTCTTTCTATTCAGCAGTTCTTGTAGTAAATAATTCCCCACATAAAGATTTGAAAGGGGCTCCTCTGTTCTCTTGGTCACTCTTTGCACTCATGGGGGTGGCAAGGTCTGGCTTTTTCAAGTCTCTTTTGAATCTTTCCTTTTTACAGGCAGAATAGCTATCAGCAGTGAGAAGTCAGCTGTTTGAAATCTTGGGCATCCAGGGTTTCTTTCTGCTGCTCCAGGCAGCCCAGGGGACAAAGGGGGAACAGATGGGGGCACAAACAGAAGTATGGTCAGGCAGAGTGAGGAAGAGACCAGAAAAAAAAATCCACACCAAACTCCCCTGAAGACGAAATGGTTACAAAACAAGGGAGACACAGACATAAACTGGAGGTCAAAAGAAGGAAGAAGTTTCTCATGGCATGTTCAAAGACAGAATGGGCAACTCTGATTCAGTTCTATTCAACTCCATCCAGTGCATATTTATTGAACACCTACTACATGGAAGTTGGGATACACTATGAACAAAGAAGAGCACATAAGGATCCCTGTCCTCATGGAGTTTATTTTCTTACAGGGGGAGAGAGATAAGTAAGTAGTTAAATAGTATGAATTACATACATTTACTATAATCTGGGGGAAAAATTGTAGTTGAAAACCTATGGAATGCCTATGGAGGGAGAGAGAAAGAGCGACAGATAAGCAGAAGAAGAGAGAGAGAAAGGGGCAGAGAAATACCAGGGGTTGGGGTTGTAGGTTTTATAGAAGATGGCTGGGATAGGCCTCCTCAAATAAGTGATATTTAAACAAAGAAAACAAAGAGGTAAGAGAGGTAACAAGTGTATTAGCTGAAGGAAGTGTGTTCCACAGAGCGAAGAAATATTTCAAAGTTCCCAGTGGGCCATAGTGTCCATCAGGCCCAGGGCAGAGCCAGGGGGACTCAGGTTGGAACCACATTGGTAACAGAAAGGACAGTAGGAAATGAAGTTGGGAGAGGTCAGGAAGAGCATGATAGTTCCACATAAGGACTCTAACTTTCACCAAGGTTGATATATGCTGTTAGAAGATCATGAGCTATTAGAAATAGAAAAACATATAGAAAGAATATTCTAGAATAGCAGTTCTCAACTGGAGAAGATTTATATCTCTCAGGAGACACTTGACGATGTCTGGAACATTTTTGGTTTTTGCAGCTGGGACAGGTGTGTCACTAGCCCTGAGTGAATAGAGTTCAGGGGTTCTCTATAGTGAACAGGGCAGCAAGGAATTATCCAAATACGCATAGTGCTGAGTCTGAGCAACCCAGCTCCAGCAGAGAGTCAAACTTCAGTAACTGGCAGTGGCTGGCATGCCCCAGGAACAAAACTTACCATCATTTTTAGGAGATGCCAGCAAGCAATCTTATTCATCAATTACGGGAGGCACGGTGTCTGTGGTCCCTGATGCTTTTTAGAGGACCATAATATATTTTAATGTTCTTTATGTCAAAAGAAAAAAATAATAGTTGTTGCTGCATAATATTCCCCTTTATACCAATGCAGTAATATAATATAGTTTGTTTGTTTGTTTAATGGAGGAAGAAACCCATAAAGTTAAATGTGCCTAGGGCTCCAGAATTCTTAATGTGACCTGGAAACCCAACAGCCATGTTGGGTTTTGAACATGAGACTCCTCTACTCCTCTACTTTCTTGGGCCCTCCATCCATCAGGTGGGTTCCCAGGCCTAAAGAATTCAACCTTGCCATCTGTCCTTCCCAGGTAAGCAGAGTTAGATAACTTACTAGTAAGTTCAGACAAATGGTAGACATTGTCATGAAATCACAGAAGGAAGCTGGAGGGGACTTCAAAGCTGGTCTGCTCCAGCCACTTCATTTTTTAAGATGAGGGAAACTGAGGCCAAGACAGGAGGGGTGAACTGCATTGTACCAGAGTCAGAACTTGGGGGGATCATCTCAGGCCTCCGTTTACCAGCATCATTCTTGAATCCCACATTTGATTTACACCAATTTCCTCAATGTGCCACCCATGGTAAATGATGGAAAAATAAACCAAAGCCCTTCATGTCATTCTTTGTAATTTTGTAACACTTTTCAGTTTTCAAAGCTCTTCAATACATTGTTTCTCTCAACCTTTACAACCATGCTGTGGGACAGAGAGAAGGCAACTCTTATCATATTGATTTCTTGTATGTAAAAACGGGGACTCAAGGGGCCTACATGACTTGCTACAGAGCTAATAAAAAGATAGAGCCACAGAACAGAATTTCAAGCCCTTGACTTCTCTTTCAGGACTGTCTCCCAAGCCATCACTTTTTGTTATTCTCAATATGTCACATGGTACCTAGTACATACTTTGCATCCTACTTTGCATTCAATAAATGCTTATGGAATGAATAGTTGAACCATTCTGTTTCTTAGATTAAATTGTGTTCTTAGAAACAAGACAACACATGTGATAAAAGCCTGATACATCTTAGTCAGATGGTACCGGTCTTATCCGCAGATGTGTCAGCAAAGAATGGCGAGTGGAGAGGCCTTGCAATTTTATGTTCACTTTCAAAAAATCCCATTATACTTTATTTTTTCCCCTGTGTCATTTTCATAAGTATGAAAAAATAAGTAGAAGTATAAGGAAATAAAATGAAAGATGATACAGTGTCAAGACTCCAAATTGTCCAGGAATTACTGCTTGAGAGAGCCAAATAAACTAGATTACTCTGCTGACTTGCCTGCCTTTCTGTACTTGCTTTCATACTCCAGACTGGAGCCATTTAACCCTGTGCTTACACTTGGGAACAAGTCTGGTGTCTCATGCACAGACATGTAATAGGTCCCAGATCAGCAGCTCTGGGCCTCCGCAGCAAGTCAGGATGTGAGGCCCAGACTGACCTGCTCTGCGGGTTGCTGGCTGGTGGCTTGTGCTTTTGCCCTCATCTTGTGGCCTGATTATGGGAATTGGTCTCTCTCCTCATTAATTTAGTTATTACAAACTTAGAATGACCAACTACCCTTTGTCCTTATCAGTTCTTCCACATAGTAGCAAATATATATTGAGCATCTATTATCTGTTGGCCATTGTGTCTGTTGATTAGAAATTTAAGAGAAAAAAAAGATATAGCTACCTATCTACAAGTTCAGAGACTGATGTCCAAGATGTGGACCATTAAATAAACATATCTACAAAGTAAGTTGATTAAACCTATAAACATAACCCAGACAAAGTTATAGAAGACAGACGTGGGGAAGGATTGATGCTGTTTGGAGCAATGAGGTGATTGGAGAAGGCTTTTCAAAAGATGCCAAGAGTGAGTCAGGAAAGTCACTTTAGCAGGTCAAGAATGGCATGAGCAAAGTCAGACATGTCAGACCCATGTCACTTCTAAGAAAAGGAGGAAAATCCAATAATAAATCCTGGCCCTGAGTGCTTGTGATGAGTGAGGCAATGGGTTAGGTATTGTACACCTGCCATCCCACCAAATCCTCCCTTCAGCTCTGAGATTACCTGACTATTTAAAAGAAGAAGCTCTTGTGATGGAGAGGCAGGTGACTTAGATTGCATAGCTAATAAAATGAGCTAGTATTTGAACAGTGTCCATCCCTAAGCCCCTCTCTCAGACTCTACCTTGCTGCCCATAATTTTGTTGATTTAGAGAACAGAGCTTGAGAGTGAATTCCAATGCCCTTAAATCACACAGCTGCCACTTGGTCTGAAACTACATCCACAGCCATGTTCTTCCCACTGCCCCACACTGTCGTTCTGCACAGGAACTCACTAAAGAGATTTTGGGTAGAGACAGAAGTGTTTTTCTTTGTTTTGTTTTGTTTTTTCCACAAGTTAGTGACAAGAACTGAGCTCTGCAGCCTCAAAAAAAGAATGTTACCCTTATGGTGTGAATAGATATATCAATACAAATTGCTTCTGAGTCTTTTGCATCATGAAAGGGAAAATGTGCTCAGACAGAGGAGTTTCAGGGGAAAATGAAAGGGAAAGAAAAAATAATGGGCTGATGGAAAAGGAAACAGAAGTCCTTTGGGATTGAAATAGGAAAATAAAGGCAGTGGATTTGAGGTTGAGGCAGAGCAAGCCCGGGAGTGGAGGGAGAGGGTAGGCAAAAGCAAGGGATGTACAAGATGCTAGGAATAAAGAAGACAGCCGAGGCTGCTCTTGTATAGAGAGGCAAACAGAACACACTTCAGTGAAGAGAGCTTTGTCCGAAACCCACAGAGGAGAAATGGGGAGGGGTATCGTAAGAAATTAATGGAGGGAAAAGCAAAGTGTTGAGACTAAAAGTCCCACTGGTGATTGTGCACAAATCCAAGAAGAAGGAGAAATGCGTGACTGAGGAAGTTACAGCCTGATGGGAGGAAAAATGCAGAAACACAAAGAAGAAAAGCCAACAGGCTTAGAAAGGGAGGCCTGAAGGATGAAAATAGAATTGCACAAATACAGAGAAACAGCATCAGGAGCGTCCAACACAAGAAGGAAAGGAAGGGTGGGGGCCCTGAGCAAACAGCAAGTGGAGATAACTTTCCTAAGAAAGAAGGAATGTAGATGGAGAAGACATTAAAGATTCATGAGGGAACTTGGGGCTTGTAACTAACAGTAGTTGATCATCTGGAACCGGCTGGGTATTTTACATAGGGCCTGTTATCCAATACTCCAAATGATCTTGTGTGGTCAGCATGTTTAGACATGATTCCAGAGGCTCAGAGGGGAACCTTCTTTATTAGAACATTCTTCTAGAGCTGGGGCTTAGGCAAGGATGACGTGTGCCTAAACCCAGAGCACTCACTGACCCCGATTTCAACCTGCCTCTCTCAGCATTGGCAGGCTCTTTACCAGTCCCAGGAGAAGAGCAACAGGAGTTTGGAAATTCTGGTTATCATCCTCTTTGCTGTTACAGTACTACAGGTGGTAATGTTAAACTCTATCAAGTCATTTTCACAGAGCTTCTGGAAGGGGGATCACTCCATAAACATTCGTTTTTGTGATTACACGTAGGCAGAAATTGGACTCGGAAAATTGATGTGATTTATATGAGCAAGAATAGAGACCTCAGAACACAGAAGGAAAGATACTATAATTTCTGATTGTTTGGCTACTGAGAGCTGACTGTAAGCATCTTTTGCCAACTCCACGTTCATTGACATCACGTCGGAACTTTGAAATTAACCACGGTGGGAATATCTACACCACGGAACTGGGCAAACACTGTCCAAGTTTTCTACTGCCCCTTTCTCATCCCAGAATATTGGTTGTTATATTGTAATAGTGGTTGTAAATATTCAGTAGATCGCCAACAGATGTACTCTATCTGGGAGGAAAATATCTGACCTCAGTTATATAATAGAAAAGGGCAAATATCATTTTTTAAAAAATATATTTAGCTCTCCCCAAAACACACACACACACATACAGTTATAGTTGTACAAACACTTTCTTGCATCTGCAGAAAGGATTTATTTAGAAGAAGATTTAAGTTGTCTTAGAGAAAAACATAATGTTGGGAAATGGCTGTGTATGACCTATGAAGCTACATGTCCAAACATGATCTCAGACAACAAATATTCAGCTACATGTGTTAAAATTTGGAATTTGTGAGAACAGATTCTGGAACAAGTACATCAGGGTTTACATTTTGGCTTTACCCCTTACAAGGAACTTAGTTCAATTAATTAACTTCTCTGTTGCAATTTCATCTGTAAAATGAGGATAATAGCAAAGTTTCTCAGAGGAATTCAGGAGCACTCGGTGGAGCAATGCAGGTTGAATGGTTTGTGTAGTGCCTGGGACACAGAGATTTTTCAGTGCTTACTGCCTTCTATAACTACAGATAGCTAGGAGCTGGGCCTGGGGGTTTGGTACCAGATGCATGTGCAAGCCTGAACAGAGAGGGCAAGCATTAGAGGAAGCAAAACCCCCTTTTCTGATTATTCTACCATGATAACTAACATGAACACTGCAAATGCTGGAACATTTGAACATAACATACATGATCCCCTCTTAGAACAGAAGAGGACTGACAATGCAGTATGGAGAGCTCAGTCTCCTTCCTGTGGAATAAGGTGGATGGGTGTTATAAGTTCTTCTCAAATATACTTAATTATCAAACCCCTGGGAGCTGCAAAAACTAAGTACTTCCTGTTCTCAGAAAAGTTTTATTCAGTCCCTGTGGATTAGGAATCCACACATCTTTTTCAAAGCAACCCATTCCTTGAGATCTTGGTGACCGGGACTGAGGTTTGGTGACTTCCAAATTAAATCTCAATTCTGTATCTGCTCAAACTCAGATTATTTTGTACTCAACTGCAGGCCCAGCCCTATCCCCGGATATGTCTTTTGAGCCAGATCCTGCACAAGCATTTGGGATCAGTGATAATCAAGGCTAAGCATAGTCTGGGACATCAGTACCTTGCAGGGAGGTTCATTCCAACTCTGATCAGGTCTGGTTTCCATGAAATCTCTGGTTTATGCTGAATCCATATGTGCCTGTCCTTCCACAATGTCCATCCATCACCATTAGCCCATTTCTCAGGGTCAAGCACAGTAGACCATAATTCAGGACAGCACCTAGCATGCTGCAAGTGCTTGGAACACACCCAAGAGCACCTTAGAGACCAGAAATCCTACTGGAGTTCAGTGTCCCAACACACATTGCTTGCCGCTCTGGTCAGGGAAGTAAAGTTTTAGCTCAAACTTGAAGGACGTAAAGATTTTAAGGAGATGGAAATTGGTGTTTGGAAACAGTGAAGCCCCTTACTTTAGAAAGGGACAAGATCAGAAATGAGTTGTAGATTGAACCCTCCTGAGATGGTGTGGCAGATGGATTAAAGGAACGATCCCAGTGGCAAGAATTCACCTCTGCAAAGGCTTAGCAAACAGAAAGAAGCCCATGGGCATGGTATGATAACAGGATTTTAAAGCCAGGAGGGTGTAACAGGAAGCATTCTGTCACTGAGTGGGATGTGGCATGTATAAATCCAAGCTGAGTACAAGAAAGGTCCTTGGACTTCCTTAGGGCCACCTGCACAGAAAATAGGAAAGATCAAGATTTGGATGAAAGTGGGCCTGCCTCTGTATCTCAGGAGTTTTGAGACATGTAATTGATCCCCAGGGGGTAAAAAAAAAAAAAAAACATATGTACACAACACAACAGTCCATGCTGAAGAAACAAAGAGAATATGTGGAGAAAAGGGTGGAGGTGGGGGAAACTCACAGAGGAGTGTGCACAAGCCTTTATCATGATCTAAGCGAGCCTGTCCTGGTGCCCCTGGCTAATATATTCTGGGAGAAGTCCTGGGGATACAGGAGAGGATGACTTGTCAGCTCACAGGAAGGAACAAGAACTTGAAAATTACTGAGAATCCCACTCTCCTCTTTGCAGCCTCCAAGGGACCAAGAGACAAGTTTTTTGTTTTATTTTTTTTTTATTTTATTCTTTTCCAAAAATGGTTTCTTTCATAACTACTGGCCTAGATTGTGTCTTTTTTCCCTCTGGTGTTTGGCCAAATGCAACCAAAGACGTGACAAGATAAGCCTTTGCTGGGGGATATAAAAATAATTAAAAAAAAAAAAAACAAGTCGTGCATATGAGGCATTCCCCAAGTCTCTCCCACTTGGGGCCTTTGCTCAAATTAAATTACCTTCTGTCTGTTGTCACCACGGTTCTATATATATCTAGGGCTTGAACTATTGAGATAAATGAGTTGAGCCCAAGTTGTTGGGTCAGGCCACAGGAGACATCCCAGTTGCTACCTCCTCTCAGAAAGAACAGATTGTGTTTCTGGCCCTGAAATTCCCATGCTATGCTTTATGGGCAGAGCTGAACAAGGCTAGGGTTTCCACGACTCTGGATCTTTGAATTCCTTCTGTAACAAGACCAAGAGTCTCTGTGACAGTCAGAGCAGTAGCAGATTCACTGTGTTCCGACGGGTCTTTGGCTCAGTCTTTCCCCCACTTTGATCTCTCCACTCTACCATCTCTTAAGTGACACACACAAAACTTATTTTTTATTTTGTCCCTTTCTATCTGTGTTAGTGAGCTTTCCATCATTCTAACAAAAATGCTTGAGGCGATTGCCTTATAAATTTAAAAAAAAAAAAGTTTATTTGGTCCCATGGTCTGAAAGTTTTAGTACAAAATCAAATGACCTAATGGTTCTGGACCTTTGTTGAGAGTGGAGCATCGTGGTAGGAAGATGTGTCCAGGCAAAACATTCTTCTCAAGAGATAGAAATCAAGAGGAAAGGATACAACCCCAGTGACTTATTAGAGTTACTTAACACTAGGTCTCACCACCTAAAAGTTCACCATATCCTGAGAGTGCACCCTGGGAAGCAAGCCATTACAATGTGGGCATTTAGGGGACACTCAATGCCCACACTACATCCCTAACACAAAGAGCTTCACCATTTCCCAACACCTTAAGAGACACGGGAGGCCTTTCTGGATCTGCTTTCCTATATTTTCTCCTCTTTATCTTATCCATATTTTCATTATTAAAAATACTTGTAATAAGTAGATATTGCAATTTATGTGACAATATCTATAAATAGATATTGCAAATTATATGATGGTGTGCCAATTATTTTCTATTTAATATATTTATTTGTTCCAAATATAATTCTCTGAGGCAAGTATCTGTATAATATTCATTTTACCAGACCAGATGATGCAACTTAGGAATAGAGGATTTAAGTAACTTGCCCTAGGTCAGTCACAGAGTTTCTAAGTGATGAATATGAGAGTTAGATCTGTCACCAAATTCTTTTTTCTTTCTTCTTCTTCTTCTTTTTTTTTAATGTGATATTAGGTATTGAACCTTGGAGCACTTACTGTATCTCCAGACCTTTTTATTTTTAATTTTGAAACAGGTTCTCACTAAGTTGCCCAGGCTGGTCTGGAACATGAAATCCTCCTCCCACAGCCTCCCAAGTCACTGGAATTATAGGTATGCACCACTACGCCTAGCTGTCTCTCACTAAATCCTAAATCACTCAACATTATCTTTTTCATATCGCAGCATAATGTAACCACATGTTGGCATGTCCGTCTCTCTACCTCAGTCATCAACTTCAGAGCTATTTCTTGTTTTCATCTTTAGCTGGGACAGAGCGATGGTAATCAGCCAATAAATGTTTATCAAATTATGAGATATTATATTCTATTTCCTAAAAGTAAATAGAGACATGCTAGGAGTGTAAGTATAGCTCCAGAGTAGTTCAAATCATGCTTCTGCAACCTCTGGATCTATAACAATCCAGAGCTAAATTCTTAGCCACTCCATGCCTTGCCTTGGTTTCCCATCTGTATGATGGAGTAAATGAGCTACCTCCAATTAAACACTTTATAAAGTGCTGGTCATGCAGGAAACTTTCCACAGATATAGCTATGACTGACAGTTGCCTGCCTGATGGCCCAAAATACTTTGCACACGCTTCTATAGATGTACCCCTCACAGTGCTTTTCCATTTGCTTGACATGAACTTGACCCTCCTAAGCATGGAGGTCATGCTATATTTAGGTTCTTGCTGTGTTTCCTCCAGGGCCAGGCAGAAAATTCAGTCAAGTTTTTAAAATTAGTAACCACAGTGTTCTGCATTATGCCTATTCTGCCATCCGGGCTAGAGGGTCAAGAAGGTTACCAGAAAGAGACTCACAGTTACCTTTTTAGTGTCTGTGCATATCAGAATGACATTCTGGGGCTTCCCCATGCCTTGTTCAACATTTGCTCAGTGGCAATTATTGACACTGATCACATGTTGGGATGGTACAGGCCCCCAGTGCCAAGCACTGTGCTGAGTGTGTGCTATAGGGCAGCCTGTTTAGTGGAAACATATTACAGCTGCCCAGTGTACTGGGGACACACTGGTGAACCCAGGTGACCACATTCCTCATGGAGCTTCCAGAGGAAGGAACCCACCTGGGTACTCGTGTAGCATTTTCTACCTCCAGGTGAGGGAGTCTCAAGTGTTCCTTACTGAGGGCAAAACAGCCAGTCTAGAAAAGGGAGTAACTATGATCAGGCACGCTAGAGCACACCTGTGATCCCAGTTACTTGGAAGGCTGAGGCAGAAGGATCACAAGTTCAAAGCCAGCCGCAGCAACTTAGTGAGACCCTGTCTCAAAATTAAAAAAATAAATAAATAAAATGAAAAGGGCTTGGGATGTAGCTCAGTGATTAAGAGCCCCTGGGTTCAATCCCTGGTAACAAAAAGAAAAAGAAAAGAAAAAAGAAAAAGAAAGACAAAGAAAAGGTAGTAACTCTGCAGGGAACTTCTCCCAACAGGGTTGTAGTATCCCTACCCCAGGGCAAAAGTTGTTTGTTGTTGTTGTTGTTGTTATTGTTGTTTTAATTAGTAAGATCTGATATTTCAGGCTAGGATTTAAAAGCCCTGCCTTTTTTAAAAAATGTATTTACTTATTTAGGTATATATGACAGCAGAATGCATTTTGATTCATTGTACACAATTGCAGCACAACTTCTCATTTCTCTGGTTGTACACCATGTAGAATCGCACCATATGTGCAGTCTTACATGTACCTAAGGTAATGATGTTCATCTCATTCCACCATCTTTCCTACCCCTATGGCCCCTCCCCACCTCTCCCTCCCTTTTGCCCAATCAAAGTTCCTCCATTTTTCCTATGAACTGCCCCCACCCCCCATCATGGATCAGCATCCACTTATCAGAAAGGACATTCGGCCTTTGGATTTGGGGGATTGAAGAGCTCTGCCTTTGCCATCAGGCACATATAGGTTCTACTCTTTCATTCAGACCACAGTGCTAAACACTTAACAAGAAGCTCAAAACGCAAAGTAGGTTTGAGCAGAACAGCTCCAGACACCTACTTGTTTCCCCTTCCCTCCGTCTCCCTGTTTTTCCATTATTAATGTCAGCAGTAACAGTATTAATATCTCTGCTCTCCCTGCTTCTGCCTTCACCATCACTGCTACCCTGGAGTCCCTTTTATACAGAGCCAGCATTGCCATGTAGGAACAGGCAGATCTGCCTGACGTCCAGGCCATACCTCTCGCAGCCCCTGTGACAGGAGGCAGCACAGGAAGCAGCATAGGAAGCTACTGAGAGAGGCAGGGGGCGGCCGGAGACTGTGGTACCAATGTCCCCTTCATACACAAAAACCTGCAACATTTGATTTTCTAGTGTTTTTATTTGTTTGTTTGTTTGTTTGGGGTTTTTTGTTTGTTTTGGTACCAGAGATTGAACCCAGGGGTGCTTAGCCACTGAGCCATATCCCCAGCCCTTTTTTAAAAAATTTAAGGTAGATTCTCACTAAGTTGCTAAGGGCCTTGCCGAGTTGCTGAGGCTGGCTTTGAAAGCTGCAATCCTTCTGCCTTGGCCTCCACGCCACTGGGATTACAGGCGCGCCCCACTGCACCTGGCTTGTTTTTCTGGTGTTTCTCATTATCTCCGCAAATCATGTGGCATTTCTAGGAGAGTGGGAGGCAGTGGTCTCTTCTTTTTGAACCTTCAGCCCGTCTGGAGTAGCACTGTGTGTTCAAGGAGTAATCTCTGCTGATTCAGTGGAGGCAGAGGTCCAGGTGTTCTGCTCAACTGGACTGTTTACTCTGGGGAGCAAACTGCCATGTCACAAGATCTTTGACATTTTGGCCTAAAAATAGGGAAGGAGAATTTCATAACCCTTTTCTGCAACTAACAATGATTTTAAAGCCAATAAGGCACTTGCTTTAAAAAACTGTGCTTCACTCCTGATGTTGTAACATTCTAGGATGTGTGTCTATTACTTGAAAGGGTGGAGTTACCCCAATTCCCGGAAAGTGTTTAAAGCAAAACAAATATCAAGTGATAGGATTTCAAAGCTGAGTTATAACTTACTGGGGAAATTATCCCTGGGGACACACAGCAAGTTGGCATCAACAACAGGATAAGAATTTGGGCCTCTTCAATTCCAGGCCTCAAAAAGTAGCAAACTGAGTAATAAGAAATTACCTGGGCTTATATTCAGGTTGCATCTTCTCTACTTCATGACATCAAAAAAAAAAATTATTAGTTTTGTTGAGTGTGAAGGCACATGCTTGCAATCCCAGTGACTTGGGAGGCTAAGGCAGGAGGATCATAAATTCAAGGCTAGCCTGAGCAATTTAATGAGGCCCTGTCTTAAAATGAAATAGAAAAGGTCTGTGAGTACGGTTTGGTGGTTTAGTGCCCCTTGGTTCAGTCTCTGGAACCATTAAAAAAATAGTGTTTTCGAGTTATTTCTTAGTGCTTTGAACTATGTTGATCACTTTGTTTGTGTAAATATTCACATAATACAGTACCCTTAATAGATAGATAAGCAAATTCAGATGAAGTTGTGATAAATGCCTTTCCTGGCATCAGTTAATGCCAGTTAACTATTGGCATCTACCCAATTAACTATACTGTCCCTTTCCTCCACTGTTATGGAAAGGCTCTTAGACTTGCTCTTTCCCAGATTTCTCATATTCGTTCTTGCTATTCTCAGGCCTAAGGCTATGCTACCCTTTCCTCATCCTCTACCATGGTCCAGCTGCAGAGCTGCCCTTTTAAAAATTCCTAGCTCAACACTGTCTTCTCTGCAAAACCTTCTCTGTTTGCTCCCCACCACACACCTGGGTGAAATATGTGCGTGTGTGAGTGCACACGTGCTCTGTCGCTTCTCCCTGCCAGGATAAATCTGAACTTCACAACAACTTCAAGGGCATGTTTTGTCATTTGTCTCTGTCACTTCATGCACCTTACAGTGTGCTAGCAACAGAGTGGCTTTTCCCTAAATGGTAGGAGGCAGGATGAACCAAATGAAGACAACTTTCTGGGAGAAAAAAAAAAGAAAGTGAGAATTTTATTGAACTGAACTGCCAACAAATCTAAGAGGAAGATGTTATTATCCCCATTTTACAGCTGAGCCAAACGAGACACAGACTGCGATACCTAGGATCAGACCGCAGATCTGTCTGGTTCTGAGAGCTAATGTTTGCCCCAGTACTTTAGAAGGGAGGAAGTCACATTCGTTGTCAGTTGCAGAAGCCGTTAATGGGGTTCACCGATAAGAAGGGAAGGCAAAGCTTAGAGAGATTGAACACCCAAAAGTAAGGAAGTAGGAATGCTGACAGTTCAAAGCAGAGAGAGACACAAAAGTTACGAGTGAAGAACCAACTCTGTGCCCAATGAAGAAAGGGCAGAGAAAAAAAAGGCGGTGGCAACACGCAGACAAGTTAGGATAGTGACAGAATGGAGCTTCAGTGATTTGGAAGAGCTTTCTTCAGAACTGCGTGGGAGCCAGAGCAGAGTAAAGAGCTGAGACAGAGAGTTCAGTCGGCGGAGAAGGAAGAGTGATTTAGAGGCAGGTGCCACAGCTCAGGAAGGGAGCGGCTTGACCCTGCTGTTAGGGAAGGGATGGGCCTATGACTTCTGGCAGGCTGGCCCTCCAGTGCACCCTCGGTGGCTGTTTACAGTGGCATATGGATGAGGGATGATAGCAGCCCCTTAGTGATATAAGGGACAATCATGGATGGCATTTAAAGAAAGAAAGCAGGAAGGAAGGAGGAGCCAGAGGTCTCCGCTATTACCAATCTCCAATTGTGAAATTTATGCAGAGTTTACTCTCAACTGACAAGAATTCACAGATGGTGAGAGGCACGAGGGGTTGGATGGCGCCTGCATAGCTAGCAGTGGAGGAACCTGCAAGTTATCGCTTTAAATGTCAAGCGTGGGGAAGAAGAAGGATAATTGCGAGCATTAGTCCAAAAAGTGCTTGGATTTAGACAAGCTGCATTTTTCTCTTTAAGATCATTCAAAGTGGCCAAGTATATAAATTGCTAAACTATAGGAGAATCCTTTAAAAATGACATGTAGACTCATTTAAAAGCTTTTTAAATACATATGCAGGATGGAAAGAATCCTTGTGATTACACACTTGGGCAATAGAGGGCTCCTTTCCTGGGGTGGGAGGGTGTGTGTTTCAATCCAGTCAGTTAAAAACATGTTTCATTTATGTAGCACCCCCTAAATTTCTTGAATCCTGCATCCCATTGGACTCTCAAGGCTGTCAGAGAACTGGCTCATAAATGCTCTCAACCCATAGACAAAGAAATAGACCATGGGACAAGGAGATCCAGGGACTTGCCTTGTTAAACACCTTCAGTGGTGGAGGCAATTTACTCTCCAGTAGATTCCACCCCTGCTTCTGTGGTCTTGCCCCAGCCAATTCCCCAACTACTCCACTGAATTGTTAGATAGATCCCTTTTGGAAACTGGGGGAAATTGTTAATACACTAGTAAACTACTACTCCATTAAGGGTTCTCCTATTGTCACATGGTATCTTGAGGTTTAACGTACCAGGACCATGAGTTCAGGCTCTGGAGCACCTGCCTGATGGGGCTACACCCCTAGTCATAGAGCAGAAGTTCTGGGAAGAACAGTTGCTCCAACCTTGGCATCTTATAGCTAAGGAAGCAGTCCTGAAGAGGTGAATATATTAGAATGTCAAGGAGGTGAGCCAATTCTCAGCGGCCATTCAGTTCATTGCTTTCTGTTTGGCAATCTTTCTCAGGGCACCCTCAATATTTTTTCCACATATGCCTATCTCTGATAATTCATTTGATTGTCTGAGATTTTTTTTTCACTTAAAAGGTCCACATTGTAAATTTGAATATATTTTAAAGAGACCACTAATTATTAACAATTTACGAAACTTACCATAAATAGGAATAACTATGAAAACAAACATACAGCAATTAAAGAGAATATACCCATCCCTCAACCACACAAAATCATCTCATCTACCAACATGACACGCTCAGGAAAATGGCAATCTCACCTCAGAGTCCCATTGTACAGCTGAGATAATCCCAGAAAGGGGCTCCCAGTGACAAACCTGCACACAGAAACACAGCTACCAAGACCTCTGCTGACTCCCCTGATGTGAGCAGTAACTGGCAGAGATGTTTCCTGCACTTGATGCTGCTGGGCTCTCAGACCTGGATGAGAAACTGAGACTGCAACAAGCCAGTTAAAGAGGATGTGCAGAAAATCCTCAGCAGGACCCAGCAGTGAGCTTAACACAGCCAGAGCCAGCAACTCAGCCCTGCAGCCAATTTCAAAAGTGCTCTTTGCAAGTGGGACATCTCTCCAGCAGGTGTTTCCCACTGGGGAGCCACAGGCTCCTCCAGAACACTTGAGGGTTCACATTTAGAGGCCAAAACTACTGAATTTTTTCTGTTCATTGCCTCACTTCTCCCAGCAATAATAAAATGGGGTTCACTGGAAGCCTAGGGATGGCCCTGAAAGCCTTTAGTCAGGAGATTCTAGCACCTCCCAGACAAAGCCATTTTCTGAATCTTCATGGTCAATGGCAAGCTGAATACTCAGTTTGCAAGTTGGGGCTGAGTTATTTACTTTGGATTGAAATATCAGAAAAATAAAATTGATAGCAGATGCCTCAGAGAATTCAGGGAAGGCTTTGATGCTCTTCTGATACAGGTTTATGCTGGGTCTCTGCTACTCAGGGTCTGATGGGAAATTGGCAATATACTAGGTAGAAGCTTGGAAAACTAAACAACTGGCAGCTTATAACATCTGGGTGGATGTAGTAAACTCAGATCAAACAGACCGGACTCTTCCCAATGAGTCTGATCTGGTGGGATTGAGCAGAATCAACTATAACACTATAAAAGAAAATGAAATTATCTGATATGAGATGTTGCTTTCCTTTAACAAAAATGATGACATATTCCACACTGTTGACCTTGCCTTGGCCACCATGAATCAAAGCAATAAGTTCCAAGGACAAAACCTACAGCCAAATTAAACATGTGGTGCTATGCTTCATTTTCTATTAAAACAGTCATTCCCAGATCTATCTTTGCTTGAAAATTACTTGGGGAATATTTTTAAAATACAGATTCCTTAATCCCAAACTCTAATTTTGAATCATAATTTCTTGCTATAAAGGCCATAAAGATAGATTGATAGGTAGGTAGATGATTGATAGATATATAGAATCAGAATGTTTGAGTGATTCTTAAGCTAAGCGTTTGTGTAAAAGTAACAATTTTCTTCTACTCCACTGTTCTCCCTTCTGTTTTCATGGGATTCTCCCATTTTTCCTTATTTTGGTCTACCTTTCACATAAGAAATAAAATACCTTTACACACACACACACACACACACACACACACACACACATACATATATAAAAGCACTAATTTTTAAAATCTATAATTAGATTAGAAGGAAGACCAAAAAATACAAGAAGGGAAACAACGATGGGAAGAGGGAAAAGGAAAGTACTGGGGACTGAAGTGGAGCAAATTCTAGTCCATGAATGTATGATTATGTCAAAATGAAACCCAATATTATGTATAACAATAATACACTAAGAAAAACATTGAAATGAAAAATTATAAGAGTTTTCAGAAAATGAAGAGGTATATGTTTCTCTCATATGTTGAAGTCGGAGAGGATAAAAGGAAAAAGAGGCAGGAGGATCTCATGAAAATAGAAGCCAGACTAGTAAAAAAGAGGAAGGGGACCGGGAAAGGAAGAGGGGAGGGAAAGGGGAGGAACTGGGGAATGAGAGAGAGCAAATTATGTTTCGTGCATGAATGCACATGTCGCAGAGGATCCAACTGCTGTGTATAATTATCTTGTGCCAATAAAAATCAATTAATAAGACGTCAGAATTTTTAGCCTGGTAAACTCTATCATCTTGCCCTATTTCCATTTTTAACAGTTCTATTGGAAGGATCTGGGTAGTACTCTGCCTGAAGTCCTTGGTGAAAACAGAATACAAACAGAGAGAAGATACAAAACAGAATGAGTGGCTGAGAGACACGAGGAAACAACTTAGATTAAGTAGCTCCATCAAACTTCAGGACCTTGCAACAGAAAAGACTTCTCTAACCTTTAAAGAGGAACTTCATTACCTTTGATGCAAATGAAGTCAGAGACAGCTTCTTAAAGTTTTGTTTTTATTTATTTATTTAATTTTAATGATTGCTCTATGGCACCTCCCAGGAAATCCCCGACACAGAAAGTACTCATTCTTTTCTGCGGAGGTGGGAAGAAGTCCAAGGAAGAGTCTTTCAAAGAAGACAGAGTTGCAGGAAAAAAGAGGGTTATGCAATAGAATGCCACACTCTGGCCTTGGAGAGAGAGGGACAAGGGCTGGGGAGTCCATGGGTAGGAGTGGGGCTTGGTTACTTTAGGTCATTCCTGTCTTGCTGTGCTCATGGGAGTGGGGTGTTGTGTGTGAGACAAGACCTCAGATTGGCAACGGACAGGTTTTGATTTAGTTACATGGTGAGATCATTTCTTAGGAGCAAACAGCACGATACTTTCCCCTAAACCTGGGTTTAATTTTCTACAAAACGCTTCTTCCAAAAACACCATGTTGTTTCTAAACCCTTATTGTCATTCCCAGAATGGCTTGCAGCCTTTCAGAAACCCATTATTTTATAATTATAATCAAGACTATTAGGACTGGACAATCTGTGCCAAAAAGCACATTTACCCTCAGAGTCATCACTTAGCACTGTCGCAGGAGGGATCATCTCTATTTCTGCAGAAATCAAGGAAAGTTGCAGACCTTGCCTTTTAAACTCTCAATTTCTAGATGGTATGGGAGTTACTGACCTTGTCCAAATTATTCTCCCATCACTCCTCTTACTACCCCCTCACAGAACAGCCCAGAACTCCACAGTAAACCATTACATGAGGGAAGGAAGACAGCCCCAGGAATCAGGCCAAGCTCTGCCCCTTCCAATTGGACACTTCCCTCTCTGCCCCTCGGTTTCTTCATTTGTGGAATGACAAAACTACCAACACTTGCATCAGAGGGTCATTTAAATAATCACATGAATTAATGTACCAATTAGAAGAGTCGCCACATGTACCAAAAGCTTAGCCAATGCTCATTATTAGTGTGATTAATACGTTGTGAGCTGTGTGAAAGAAGAGATTCATCCACTCTGGGAATCTCTTCCCTATTGCTAAAATGAGGAGAATGGACCCCAATTCACAGGGCAGCAGCAGTAATCAGAAGAGCGCTCTTTGCGCTCAGCGTATTTGGTGTCATTTCATCAAGCACTTACTCCACAGAGTTTGCTTTGAGCTGAGCAGTTCAGTGATTTCCACAATGTAACCCAGAATGTGCGATCCCATTCCAGCCATCTAGAAATTCCATAGCTTTTAGAGCGTCCCCTTCAACCCTCTGTTCTTAATCAAAAGTCTGTGCTGCCCCTCAGGAAGTCAGCCCAACTAGAGACATGTCAGGTCCACCTGAGTGGGTTGTCTAAAAAAGGCCTCCGTCTAGGCAGGCTGACTGGCCCATCATTAAAGATCTTTAACCACATGCATCTTTGATTATCTTTTCCCCAGTTTTTTATAGATATAATATTAATAAGTAGCAATGGTAATAATGCTCTTTGACATTAGGATGGTAAAGATACGAGGCTTCATGCATTTCTATGGGGGTGGGACAATCGTGGCATTGTACAGTGCTGCTGTTTACCAGCAGGTGACAATGGACACATGAGAGTGTAGGACAAGGAACAAAAAGCGTCAGTCTCCTCCTCTGTAAATTGGAAATAATTAGTATCTTCCTAATTATTCCTCCTAATCATTCCCCCCATTTTATGTGTTAAAACCTACCCCTCAAGGCACTCAAATGGCATGCTGGTGACCTCTCAAGTCAGCAGAGGATCTGGGATGGACCTTGGTTTCCACACTAGGAAGCACTTTCAATGCACCAGAATTCTGCTCATGATCAATGGACAAGGTGTGGCTTTTGTACTTTGTAAAAGAAGCTTCTTGTGATTTAGGATGTATTTTGGAGCTGCGATCCTTTTTTGTCTTTCTATTCTCCCTACCTGAGAGTGATTCCCTGAGTTTGATTCTGGATATGAAACCTCACACCTCAGAAGTTTCCACACTTTAGGTTACTAAATCAACTTTATGCTGGGCCTGGGATCATTCCTATTCTATGACAGTCCCTTCAAGCAGGCAGATTTAGAATTACGCTATGTCTCCACACTACTCTCCATTTTATCTTTATATTAGAAAAGGAAAGAATGGCCCTTACCATGGGGCTGGCCCTCACCGTGGGGCTGAGCAAATTGAAGTTAAATGAAGAAACGTATCCAATATTATATTTGAAAGACATGGCAGAGTCAGAAGTCAAAGCCAAATCCATATATACACAGACTAGACATGTAGTCATAAAAATGAAGTCCATATAGCATTTAAAAAATATGCACCCTCATAATTTTGTAGTGAAATCAAGAATAATCTGAGTTAGGAATATAAAAGTCAAGCTTTCTGGCTGCTCCTGATTTTCAAATTCAGAAAAGAGATAATTAGGATTCTAGGTACTAGGCTGAAATTCTAAGTCCCAAACACTCAGTTATTGATATCCTCCAATCTAGCCAAGCTGAAAGAAGAGAGAGTACTGGTGCCAGGAGGAAACTCACTTCAAGGGACATACTATCCTGCTCCTGCTTCAGACAGTCCAACTTAAATCCTGAATCAAATTCCATCGTTAATGTCAATCTGCTCAGACTTTATCAGCTTAACTTCCTCCTTGAGTTAGCTTCTAATGACTCATCACTGTCATTTAATAAAGGCATTGAACATCCTTACCTAAAACCACATGGTTTTAATACCAGTGAATCAGGAGGTTGAGGAAAGAGAATCACAATTTTAAAGCCAGCTTTAGTAATTTAGGGGGATGCCTAAGCAACTTAGCAAGTCACTGCCTAAAAAAAAAAAAAAAAAAAAAACAAGATCTGGGTGCTGGGAATGTAGCTTAGTGGTTAAGCATCTCTGGACTCAATCCCTGGTACCATAAAAAAAAATCATATGTCAGAAAAAATCCCTGAGTAAAGGATGTTGGGAAATTTCTGTTAATACAGAAACTGATTCATTATGAAGCCCATTTGCTTGGACCAACTTTTGTTGTTTGTTTGTTTACCATAAGTGGCCTGGAAGTCTCATGGAAAAGAATACTCCATCAACCAAGAGAATTGAAGTGATCATCATCAGAGGAAATAGTTCGTTTCAGGTATTGCGTGATGTCTTACACAGCTCAGCTTCAGCTTAACACCCATCTCTTTGTTCCACCTTCATATCTGTATTCTAGTTTGAAGCCCTGGCCATGGCAAAGAGAAAATAAAAATAAAGAGCTAGAACACTCAAATCACTATACAAAATAGGAAGAAGGCATTAGCAAAACCATCAGGCATAGCTGCCTTTTTTTAAAAGCTTATATATAAATGCATATATGGACCTGTACGATTTCATGAACACCCATGAAAGTATATGGGTTGGGGTAAATATCATGGCATTATATGCCTTTTTATTTTTAATGCATTGTAGTTATATGTAATAGTGAAATTTATTTTCATATATTCATAAAACATATAACTGTTTTTTTTCATTTTGATCCCCTTCTCCCCTGTCCTTTCTCTCTCTGATCCACATCTTCTACTCTATTGGTCTTCCTTCTATTTATTTATTTACTTTCAATTAGAGCATTATAATTATATGCAAATTTGGAATACCTGTGGCGCATGCACATGGCATAATTTGGTCAACTTTTTTGCTCACTTCTTCCTCGATGCCTCCCCTCCTCACCCATCCTTGTTCCCTGTTTCTACTTTATTGTTCTCCCTTTTATTTTCATAGAAACCCTCTTTTATTATTCCTTTTTCTTTCTAGCTTCCACACATAAGAGAAAACATTTGACCCTTGACTTTCGGAGTCGGGCTCATTTCACTTAGCATGATGTTCTCTATTTCTTTCCCTTTTCCGTGATTCAACCTTCATACCTACCTGATTTCAAATGCCATGATTTCATTCTTTGTGACTGAGTAGAGCTCCATTGTGTATATATACACCACATTTTGATATCAGAGAGACTTGATTTAAATCCAAACTCTGTCATTTAATACTTGTGTGACTGTGGATATATTACTGAAAATCTTAGAAATTTGGTTTCCAAATATGTGACAATGCTGGCATCACCAATATCCATCAATATGGTATGTGAATGATGATATCAGATGTCATTCATAAAAAAGTAGAATGGGATATGAAAATAGATATTAAGGATAACTATTGTAAGAGAAGTCCTCCCCATCTTGCTACAAAGTTAACTTTAAAATACCTGGAGTCAAGGACCCAAGTGGAGACCATGATTGAGAACAGCCATGCAGATAACAGGACCAAGGAACAGGATATTTAGAGGTTTAGAAGCTGCATGGGCAATAGAAAACTGTGGCCTGGGAACTGGGAGACTTAACTGGTGGGTACAGAAGACAATGGGGCTTTGCTTATTCATTTGTTATGGGCTGATTTGAACGTTAAGTTGGGTTGATCCCATTCTGCTCTGACATCTCACCCTGTGCAAAACTGCCCTCCCTTTCTACATGAGCCCACTCAACATACAGATGACATTTCCACCTTCACCTACTTGTATCCTGTACACAATATATTTAAATTATGGAGCAAATGCTAGCTTACTTCCTGAGTATGCACAAAAGGTGAAAATTTCTGAGAAATGTGTTAGGATTGTACTTGCCTCTCCCTCCCTCCTCTTTTGTGGTTTTTCCATTTTTAAGTGCCCCCCACCTGCATTCAGTGTCTTGGGCTGCAGAACTGTCTACTTTCTGTCCTTTGGCAAAGGCCAGAATAAACAAATAAAAAACAAAGGTCTTTGCTTCAAAAAGACCCAGGCTTTTATTTGAGATTTTGGAATAGCGCCTTCACACATCTATGCTTGGAATGAACAGGTGTCGCCTGTCTACAGTGTTTCAGGCATGGTTATCAATGGTGGGGAAGCCAGGCTAAGTAGACCTGCTCTCAGGGCTCCCAGGGAGTTTTATAGGGACTCTTATGAGTTCACATGTGACTCCCTAGGAACCTGCTGGTGATTTCTAGAAAGGGTATGGAGTCCAGAGGAAGCTGGATTCTGCCAACCTAAGAGTGGAAGAAATTCAGAAAGAAACTGCCTAATTATAGTTACAGTAATTCCTGTGTTCCCACAGGCTGCTACTAGAGAGAAAAACCACTCAGTGCTTCTCCCTGTCTCCTCTTTCTAAAACACCAGAAGAATATTTACTCAGAAGGATATTGTGTTGAACATATATTATTTTAAATTTTTGTAATAGTCTTTTAAAGTAGCATTCTTATCCTTATTTTACATTTAAATCAACTAGATTCTTGCAGACCCTGTGGTGCACACCTGTAATCCCAGCAGCTTGGAAGGCTGAGATAGGAGGATCACAAGTTCAAAAATAGCCTCAGTAAATTACCAATGCCCTAAGCAACTTGAGAAGACCCTGTCTCAAAACTTAAAATAAAAAAAAATTTAAAACAGGCTGGAAATATTGTTCAGTAGTTAAGCACCATTGGTTCAGCCCCGGATAATAAATAAATAAATTATTTATTAAATTAATTTAAATTAAATTTATTAAATAAATAATAAATAAATTCTCAAAGAAGTGAAGCCCAAGACATAAAGCTACTAAGTAGAGAAAAGTGAGTTTTGGCTTTCTCCAAAAGCCACACTATCCAAAATGCCAAAGGCTCTCTCTGGAGTTAGAAAATACTAGCTAAAATTCATTTTGTGTCTTTCCTTTCTCATTTTGTTCTTTTTTAAGAATCTCTACTTTTAATTGAGTAGCTGGATTGTTCATGTATACTTTGAAGTTGATGCAAGTCCTTTATGAAAGCAAATGTGTTACAGAATCACTTGGTTTATTGTATAAACATGCATATGTATTTGTTTAATGATTCATGGTTTTGGTTGAGAGCCCCTTGACAAGTGTCAACCACAAAGGGAAGTGCAAGGTTTCACTTCTAGTTTTGCCAGCTTTAGGCATGAAGCAATGGGGTGTAGTGGAAAGAGCTTCCCAGTGGGCAGAAGGCCCAGGTGTAGACCTTGACCCTGCTCACTCTGTGATCTACTGACAATGTATTTATTTCACTGAAATACAGGCTTCATATCAATTAAGTGAAGAGATTCATTCTTGATCTGCTATCTCAACTGGCTAATAGGAGATCATAATCATGTGAATATGTTCCAAGTTGTAGAGCATTACACAAATTTAAGACATTCTAATTAATATTAATTTCTCTCTATCCTATTTCTATTTTATGCACAGGAGTTAAATGACTGCAAAGAGTCTCTCCTGGGCCTGACTTTCTGATTTCTTTACTTTCTGTTTTTCCATATCAATTCTTTTCCTCCTTATTCATATCATGAACAATTTCCAGAAGTCCCGTCCCTTCTGAGACTGGCTGGTTTCACTCAGCATAAAGGCCTCCAGTTTTATCCATGTTGTCACACATGGCAGGATTCCCTTCTTTTTAAGGCTGAGAAATACTCCATTGCATGTATATAGCACCTTTGTCCATTTATCTAGCAATGGGCATTTGGGATGTTCCATAAGTTGGCTATTGTGAATATGGCTACAATAAATATGGGAAGAATCATGTTTTGTGATACTTGTTTCCATTCATTTGGATATACAACCAGAAGTTGGATTGCTGGATCATATCATAATTTTATTGTTGTTGTTGTTATTATTATTTGGAGGAAGCTCCATGCAGTTTTACATAATGTCTGCATCACTTATATTCCTACTGTATAGAAGGTCTCCAACTTCTCCTTGTCCTTGACAACACTTATATTTTACATATATATCTTTTACATATAGTAGCCATTATATATCACATGTGGAATGGCCATTCTAATAGGTTTAAAGTGGTATGTTCTCGTGGCTTGATTTGTTTTTCCCTAATGCTGTCCCCATTTCTCTTTCTTTGAATGTATCATTTCTAAGGAAGTGGGGTTAATGTGCTTTTCAGGGAAGTCCCCTTACTATGAGCCCTATTAATGGTAGGCACATTGTTTTCTAAATGATAACATCTACACTTTGCTAAATGTAGTCAGGAAGTGACACTCCACAGGAAGCAACAATGTGCAGTCCCTACCTTGAATCATTTCACAAGCAGTTCTGGCCAGGGGATAGTGCAGGGGAGAGAATTCCAGCCTCCTTCTCCCTGATGGTATGTTACATTCTATCAAGCTACATTCATCCAAAGAAGAAACTTGGGCTGCAACCCATTTCATTGAGTCACTCCAGTTGTATTGGACATGCTTTTAGAATCACCAAGAACAGGTGACCTACTGAGGTCATCCCACTTCTTTCGACATCTAACTCTAATTGCTCTTTGTGAGTCAAACAAGTCGGACTTTTCTCCCCCTATTAACAAAATATCCCTTTTGGTCAAATTATTTCAATGCTGCCTCTATGACAGCCATAACTTAGTGGTAATAACTTAAGAATGACATTCAGTGCCAAAGTGACAGAGTGTATTTTACATACTTGCTCTAAAAATAGTGGTTAAATATGGATAATTCCAGCACGTCTCTAACATTCTTATTTATGGTGTAGGTTTATAGACAAGACATGAAAAATGAGGACTGGATTTTTAAAAAAAATAAAAATATATCAGGAATTCTAACTTAATAAATAGTGCATGCTAAGGAATGACCAGGATGTTGATGAGTGTATATTAATCAGCCTTCCTTAGGAATTAGTTGCAAGACTAAGGAAAGTGACATAAAATGGAAGGGGAATCCTGAATCAGGATCAATCTGAGTCATCAAGTAGAGTGTAAGTTATGTTCAAAAGAAAAGGGAAGCCAAACACCATGGCGCACACATGTAATCCCAGCAGCTTGAGAAGCTGAGGTGGGAGGATCCCAAGTTCAAAGCCAGCCTCAGCAAAAGTGAGGCTCTAAGTGACTCAGTGAGACCCTGTCTCTAAATAAAATACAAAATAGGGCTGGGGATATGGTTCAGTGGCCAAGATCCCCTGAGTTCAACCCCTGGTACCAAAAAAAAGGGAAAAGTAAGCAAATATCCATTTCCCTTGAAACTACCAAAACTCTTTCAAGATAGTTAAGCATCATGTATGAATTGGCTTCCACTCAAAAGGAGCAGGAGAAGAACATCATTCCTATCTGTTCCCACTGGGATCCAGTCTTTCAGTTGTTATTTAATTTTGATGGGGAAGTAGTTGAATCAACTTTCCCAGACATGACTCCGGTTGAATTGGTTGAAATACACACCTGGAATTTCTGAATTTTAGCACAGTATTGATTTCCTCTGCACTGTGAGCTCCATGCAATTAGCAGTCCTATGTATCTCATGCACCACCGATTCACTTGCCCATAGACAAATGACTGACAGGCTGTAACATTTAATGTGTGTCCGTTCACAAGGGTTTGATCCCACTAGGCAAGTCATGCTTCAGGGTTTTGTTTTGTTTTTCCTACTCATATACATGTTGTGGCTTCCTGCTGGTTGTTTCCTGCCTCTGCTGTTGCTTCTGGACTCCATAGCTTTCCATCCATCAGGGCTTTTCTGAGTCTTCTCCAGAAGATGTGGCACCCCAGGACGCTGTCCTCCCATTCCAGGTAAGTGTTCCTGCTGAGTAGGCGGTACAACTCCACCTGCTGCCGGAGCAGGGACTTCTCCACCTTCTGCAGGACGATGAAAATGATGCCAGCATGGCTGCTCAGGAACTGCCAGGTCTGAGCAATCTCATATTCAAAGATACACCAGCGGCTCTGGATGAAGTGCTGAGAGACCACCACTATGACCTTCCGGCTTTTATGGAAACCTTCCTGGATGATGTTGGCTGCAATAGCCACACCAGGAATAAAGTCTCTGTAGTGGAGGCAGAGCTGAAAGGGGGGTACCCCTTCTTCTAAATTCTTTACCAATTCATTCCTCACCCAATCCTCATCCTGGCTTGAGTAGATCACAAAAGCATCATAGGTGCTTTCGCCTCTGCCATACTTTTTGCAACCAGCAAAAAGCATCAAGTGAAAATAGAACTTGTAGACCAGAAACACTATCACAGATACCACCAGCACACTCAATACAGACACGCTGATAATGGCCTTCTTTATTTGACAGGTGTCATTCTTAAAACTCAGCGCAGGCATGCCCTGTAGATCTGAAGGAGTTGCACACACCAGTTTTTCAACCTCCACCAAGGATCTCCTCTGGTCCTTTATCCACTGCAGGAAATGCTGGTGTTCACAAGTACAAGCAAGTACGTTCTGAGTAAGATTTATGGTTAGATTACTTGGAAAATGCTGTAGTTCTTGCCCTCTGGAAGATTTTATGCTATTAAAACTGCAGTCCAGAACCTCGAGGGAGTAGAGAGGTTTATAAGCAAGTTCATCCAACAAAAACAGGTTGTTGTGACTCATATTTAGGAACTTAAGTTCAGGGAGAGTGTCAAAGGCTTTCTCAGACACCCGTTCCAGTTGACATTTGGAAAGATCCAGATAAGTCAAGTTTCTCATGATTGTGAAGATATCTGGAAGGAGGTTGTCCTCAAAAGAATTGCCGGCCATTTTTAAGATCTGGAGACTGACCAAGCCATTGAAGATGCCATGGAAGGCCACCTGGATTTTAGTGTAAGAAATATCAAGGTAGTGGAGTTTGCTGAGCGACAAGAATACCGAAAACTCGTTGATCTTTTTCAAAGTGGAATACTGAAAATGCAGATATTCTAGTTGTTCTAAACCCATGAAGTTTACAGTCATTGTAATAACCCCATTGAAGCTCAGATCTAAGTACTTCAGACTGGTTGTTCCAAAGTGATAATGAGAACAGCAACTCTTAAAGCTCATGTTGTTTCTACTGAGATCTAGATGCTCAAGTCTTGGCGCTTCAAGTTCTCCAAAATTGTCTAAATCTTTGTTGGCAATGCAAGTAAATCTTTTGAGAGATGGGAGCACTATCTTAGGAAATTGTTTAAATTGACACTTTACCAGTTCTAAAGATTGCCAGTTGAAGCCTGTAGAAATTTCTTCTACCCTATTCAAAATCAGGCTTACCAGAGACATTGCAGAAACATTTGCCAAACAACTCAGTAAGTCAGTAACATCTCTTGCCAAATTATCTATATATGCTAACCAGAATTCCTCAATGGTCAAATTGCATAGTTCTTCCAGGACAGATTTATCAACCATTTCCACATTTCTTTCATTTTTAAATTCTCCCAGAACCAAGCGATGAACTTCTAAACCAGCCAGACCTTGAATACATGTTTTCATTACATTTTTACTATGAAAATTGCTTCTCAAAATCAGTTCATGGAGCCTAATTTTTTTAAAGGCACCGGGTTGGATGAAATCTATTGGGTTCAGAGACAGGTCTAAAGAGAGATTGAGTAAGGGCATTTTGTGTAGAGCCTCCAAGTCCATATTGAAAATATTTTGAATCTTGTTACTGGAGAGGTCCAAGTGCTTCAGGTTTGGCAGGTTAGAAAAATATTCAGGTAACTTGAAGGAATGAATAAGATTGTGAGCCACATTAAGCTTCTCCAAGTTTGTGAGATATTCAATAGGGAAATTTCCTAGAGAGGCCAATTTTGTCTCCACAGCCACCAGTGTCCTTAAACTTGATAGTCCATGAAAGGCTCCTGCACCTAAACTCTGGATAGGATTTCCTGTCAATATCAAGGTAGAAAGGTTGTATAAGCCCTCAGATGCATCATCTTCAATAGTCTGAATTTCACACCTACACAGGGAAAAGAGACAGTTTATGTAATATTTCTGCTGAATTCAAATTAAAAATAGAATAACAATCTCAGTCACCCAGTGCTTCCTCCAGATGTGATGGACATCGTATGATTTGGCAGAGGCACAGGCACGAAGCAGGGCCCATCATGATGGTACAAGCACCCAAGAAGGTCCACAGATTCAGTATTTTCACATTGACTACAATTGTGAGCCCTTATTATTACTCTAAGCACACATGCTGAGAAGAGACAGCAAATCCTTCAGAAGAAAATCAATGAAAGATCAATAATTGAGGCACATGAAGATGGTGCACTTGATAGAGTATGTCATAATCACCTTAGATCAGGTTTGGCCATTTCTTGCTGCACATGATTGTAATTATACATTTGATTGGTAGAGAGGATAGGAGTAGTTTTTAGTTGTTAGTCATGATAAATGAATGGTGAATGTCAATTTCAAAATTATAAATAATCACACCCAAGTGTCATGGTATCTTTAATGTTTATGAAAAGTTCTGCGCATATGACAGCAAGATATTTGAAAGTTTCCATCATCCCAGGTGAATATTAATAACAGGAGTTTGGGGTGGTTTTGTGGAAGGAAAGGAGAACCCACATCAAGGAACTGACCTAGACTAGAGGAATAAAAGCAGGCTCTTCTAAGAATATGTAAACTGAAATTTGACTGCTAAATAAGAGTTAATAGGAAAAAATATGGTGATGTGCACAGCAGATTCAAAAATCCCAAGATTTGATACATAGAAGGTCTATGAAAAATAGTCTGTAGCTGCAATGCAGAGAAGGTAAGGTAAAATGGAGTTGTGAAGAAAGGGGGGTTTCCAGATAAGGCAGGAGCTTATGAGTCAGGTAAAACATTTTGAATTTCATCCTGAAAGAGATGGAAGCCATGCTACCTAGAATCTTCATCCAGATATCCCAGAGCCAGAGCTTCCGTGCAGCCCCAAACCAGAAAGCATGTGAGCCACCCCTGCTAGCCATGTAGGTGTCTGCCAGTCACAGCTAATAGGCAAGTCCTCTCCTGAGTTACATTTACAGTGTCCCCACCTGCCCTATGCCCTCAGGTGGTTCGTAAGTCATAAAAACATTTTAGTCCCAACTTTTGTTATTTACTGGTAAATGCATAGAGAGTGGTCAAAAGAACCAGGAAGAGAAGTCAAGACAGTGGAATTTTGGTGCCCCTGTCGCCCTCCTTGACTGCAGGAGCTTGAGAACTAATCGCACTTCTAATTGAGGCATCTAAACTTGATTATTTCCCATGTTTCTTCTTGCAGTTGTATGATTTCGTGATTCATAGTCTTATGTATATGGTGATGTATATATCAGGCAAGAGTGAAAGGTCCCTATCTCACTCCACATGGCTAACTGCTTTGCACAGGTAATGTTTAGAGGGAAAGAACACTTGGATGGAAGTGATGTGAACCTGAATTTCTGTTATGTTGAAACAAGCCATGTGAATGCAAGTAAGTCACATAAACCCTTCAAACCTCAGTTCCCTCATCTATAAAAGAAGGAAATACATGTATATTTTGTTAGAAGATAATTTGATTTACTAGATGTAAGCATTGTATAAACAAGCAATGACACCTGTTTTCTATTGTCTGTCCTTCTGTCCATTCAGAATTTCCAAAAGACTGACCAGAGAGGAAGCTGGCCCCTTTCTAAGCACATGTCTAAGTCTTCTGAGGAAAGTTCCTTGGGTGTGTGTTGGATCAAAGATGAATCACATGGGACATTTTTTGATGAAAAACTACTTCTTGTTTTCAAAAAAAGGAGGAGCTTGGTAGGTCTACTTCCAAACAAAATTCTCATTTGGAAAACCAAAAGGTAGTATCTAATGAGATGATGTGATGATGATATCTTATACTTTAAAAATACACTATAAGGCTTTAAAACAGCATGCTGATCCTCATTACTACAGGTAGCCCTGAAGGGTAAGCTTCAGCATTTCCATTTAATGAACATGAAAGCTGAAAGTCAGAATGATGAAGTGACATGCCTCAGGTCACATGGTTGTATATGTGGAGGAGGACATGACCCAGGTCTTCCTACACCCATGAGGGCTCAACTCTCTATGCCACTGTCTTTAAAATACTCCATTCCTCCTCTGTCTGGCTCTCCCAATGCCTAAGTGAGAGGATAAAACCACAACAAGTTTCTCTCTTTTCTATGGAAGTATCTTCCTGGAAGGGGATTTCTCATTTCATGACCTCAGTCTTTCTCAGGAACTTAGATAATAATTTAAACATAAAATTTTTGTTTTTATACAGATCATAGAGAATATAGTACTTTATCAATTTCAAATTGTGAATGAGTTCCCTGATGATGAGAACGCTTCCAAAAACCAATTACCTGGTATAAAAAAAAAAAAAGAATAACAACTTCACTTTTCCCCCCAAAATGGTATACTTTTGTGCTTCAGAGAAGGAAATCTTGGTCACCATTTCTCCATCTACAGAAAATGTTTTTGTTTGTCCTTCACAACTTTCTCCTGAGTTACTTGTTTCTTGCTAATCCCCCACCCTGCACCCTACTTTCAATATCTCTGAAATTATCTGAATCCCATTCGGTTCATAAAATGTCTCTTGACTGCCCACCACAGAGAAGCCCCTGTTCTGAGCAACTCCATTTGCTACCCATATTTGCATTTAATTTATTACCTGTTGTCATAGTTCATTATCCTTATCTCAGTTTCAAAATCAAAAAGAGTCAGAATTAGAATTTATTCAATGTCTATTAAACACTCAGCAACTTGACTAGAACATCAACAGATTCGTTCTTTTAAGAGGGATGTGCTCTATTTACTAATGGGCTGTATGTTATATATTGACCAACAGTTGTTTCCTAGCAGGAGGTAGGACATAGGAGGGTAGGTCAAAATAAAAGTGCCGATGAAAGAGTTTGAGTTATTTTCTCTCCTGACTTAGAAAAAAAAATATGAAGGTAGAACTAACTGTCCTTCTCCTACATTCATATATAAATACATGACCAGTGAAACTCCACATCATGCAAGAATAGGATCATAATTAGAATGAGTTATACTCCATGTATGTATAATGTGTCAAAATACACTCTACTCCCCTGTGTATATCTTAAAAGAATATATAAAACAACAACAAGGTGGAAAAATGGTTTCATAAAAGTGCCCATTTCACAGATGAGGAAACAGAGACCTGAAAAATGGAGGTGGCTTGTCCAAGCTTCCACAGTGAAACACCTGTTGAAAGAATGAATAAGTGAGTAAAGGCAAGACTTCACCAACCAGGCTTCCTGGTTCAAGACTGAAGTGATCACCTCAACTTCAACAGTATGGAATATCTTATTCATTACCTGGATAAATCCAGCACCTCCAGTTCTGGGAAACTGGAGAAGCTGTGACTTTCTATGCTCTTCAAGGGGTTGAAACTCAGGTCCAGATTCTTGACTGAGGAAGGGATGCTGTTGGGGATTTTGGAGAGATTCAGCTCCATGCATTGGTACGTAACATTAGGCTCCACCTGCAAGATCACACATTAGATGCAGTGTCTTACTAAATGCACTCCAAACTGCCCTATCCTACAAGCAGAAGATTCAGACAGATTTCTTCTATTCATCTATCCATTCATTCACTCACACTCATTCATTTATCCACTCGTTTCATACTTATGTCTTCCTCTAGGTCATGAAGAGTTCCTCCTATGTACTCAGTGTTCTAGCCTCTTTTTCAACAGTGACAGCTTTAAGTGAGAAGCAGTGTAATCAGTGGACAAGGGCTCTGAGGTCCAAAAGCTCTAGGTTTCATACCACTCTACCATGTGATTTGAGGTGAGGTTTTTTAAAAAAATGGTAGATCTCACTTATCATTTAAAATTCAGGTATTAAAATACCTTGTATCATTCTAACTATGACCTCCATTGTGTACAGCTGTAAGGATACTGCCAATCAAGATGTCTAGATGAAGCCAGGCTTGATAGTGCATGCCTATAATCCCAGTGGCTCAGGAAGCTGAGGCAGGAGGATCCAAGTTCAAAGCCAACCTCAGCAAAAGCCAGGCACTAAGCAATTCAGTGAGACCCTGTCTCTAAATAAAATGCAAAATAGGGCTGATAATGTGGTTCAGTGAGTTTAATCCCCTGTACCACAAAAAAAAAGATGTGCAGAGGTCCTCTATCACCAGGTTTTTGACAATGGTATTCTCTCCGTTGGTTCTTTGATAGTTAGCAAAATGATGCAGAAATGAGGGGGGGGATGAGTCTATTAAATAAGGTCAGGTGCTTTTTCCAATTTTGATTCTTGAGCTGGTTTCTATTCTACTTTTCCACATTCTTGTAAGTCTTATTCTCTAACCACCCATCTAATTTCAGAATTCTCTGATTTTCTCCAGCAAAATTCTCTGCTTAAGCCAGCCAGCTCTGGTGTTCTGTTTTTAAAACCAGTAGAATCTGTTCAAAGGATTAAATAAGATAAAGTATTTAGAGAGCTTTTCTAAAAGCCTACTACAATGTAATTGATCAATAAACATTAGCATTAATTATTATTAGTTATCATTATTCCTTTACTGTAAGTCACCATTCTCCTTATATGTTATATACTTGAACTCGATCATCTAAGCAAACTTTTAAAGATGAAAAAAACAGAAATTGAAACAGATGAAATGATGTGTGTACAGTGACAGAATTTATACAAGCAGAGCCTCACTTCATTCATGTCTGCTTAAATTTTTTATGCACTTTGATATATATATGTATACATATACACATATGTATATATATTTGAATATAATTTCTCATTTTTCTGAGTGTATATTTATAGAGTCATATTGGTCATGCAGTCACATATATATATAAAGTAAAAATGTCTGTTTCATTCTATTATCATTCCTATCCCCACATCCTCTTCCCTCCCCTCCCTTCATTTTCCTGTACCTAATCTAAGGTAACTCTGTTCTTCTCTAGTGTGACCCCTGATTGTGAATTAGCATCTGCAAATTAGAGAAAACATTTAGCCTTTGTTTTTTTGTGATTGGCTTGTTTTATTAGCATAATATTCTGTAACTCCTTGCATTTACCGGCAAATGCCATAATTTTGTTCTTCTTTAAAGCTGAGTAATATTTCATTGGTTAAAAAATATATATATATATATATATATATATATATATATATATATATATATATATATATATCTCACATTTTCTTTATCCATTCATCTATTGAAGGACACCTAGTTTGTATCCAGAGTTTAGATATTGTTAATTGAGCTGCTATAAACATTGATGTGGCTGCATCACTGTACGATGCTGATTTTAAGTTTTTTTAGGTATAAACTGAGGAATGGGATAGCTGGATCAAATGGTGGTTCCAATCCGAGTTGTCTGAGGACTCTCCACACTGCTTTCCATAGTGGTTGTACCAATTTGCAGTCACACCAGCAATGTATGACTGGACCTTTTTTTTACCATATCCTTGCCCATATCTACAGTTTCCTGTATCCTTAATGATTGCCATTCTGACTGGAGTAAGATGAAATCTTAGTCTAGTTTTGATTTGCATTTCTCTAATGATGATGAACACTTTTTCATATGTCTGCCTAAATTTTACCCAGCACAAGAGCCTTGAAGATACCCTCTACCAGAGGACTAGGCTAGGAATTCTCCCCTCACCCTTTTTTATTTTGCTTCCAGTTTGCAACATCAGTGAATATCATCTTTCCTGTGCAACTGTTCACTAAATGTTGTTCATTTTCTGTGCTAGACTGTAAGCTTTGATGGTTTTGCTTGCTCCTTGGTCTCCAGATCTCAGAATGGCGTCTGGCAAATGATTGAAGCTCCATACGGATTTGTTGAAAAAGAATATGGAAAATATTGAATGAAGGTTGGCTTAACAACCAAAGGACAGGCATTTTCTGCTGAGAACTGCGGGCAATGCAGAGACAAACATGGCATAGTTCTAGACTTTAATGAACTCACAGTGTAGAGGAACTGTTGAGAAAGGAGTAAAATTAACACTGTTTCCAGAGCCATGAAAAAGGCTCTGAAATATGTGCTCTGGTTCAGAGAAAGTGAGATCAATTCTGGACCCAGAGAAGTCTTTCTAGAATGGATCTTGAAAAATTAGGAAGGTTTGGATATGTGAAAGGACAAGAAGGACATTTCATAAGGACAGAACAGGTTGAGCAAGGAAGGGTGGAGATTAGCTGACAAGGGGCAGGCATGGTGAGGCCTAGACCATAAAGAAGCCATGGCTGGATCAGGAGGACTTGAAACTTTGTTCTGTAGCAATTCTTTCAACAGTTTAACACATATAAACTGAGGAGCTACTGTGTGCTAGGCACTGGCAGTAAATAAAATAAATAAATAAAATCAGTAGTGATTCTACCTTCTAACCAATTCCATTCCAAAGAGAAAGACAAAGAGCAAATTAACAGAAAATATATACTGATGCGCTCTAGAAAAAGAAAAATAGGGCAGTGTAAAATGGAGTAAAGACAAAGAGGAAATGTGGACATCTCCATGGGGCCATCAGGAAAGATCATGCTGAGGAGGAAGTACTTAAGCTGAAGCCTGAATGAATTAATGAATCAAGAAGTGACAGAGATACAGTTCCAATATGGCAGCCCTGGGGAATGGGAAATGTGGACAGTATAAATTGCAATGTGTGGTAAATGTGAGATGTGTATTAAATTTCAAAGTTATTGTACTAAAGAAGGAATGTAAGATAGTCTTTTAATAGTTAAGTCTATGGTACATTTTGAAGAGATATTTTGAATATGTTAGGTTAAATTAAAATATCATCAAACTGAAATTTACTATTTTTTTTTTGCTTTTTTCATTGGCTTCTAGAAAATTTTAAAACCCATATATGACTTGCATGATTTTGCCATTGGACAGCACGGATCTCAGGGAAAATGATTCCAGGAGACAAAAGAATACAAAGGTTTGGAGGTAAGAAACTGCCCTAATAGCAATGGATTGTTATTGAAGAGTTTTGAGGAGAGTAATTTGTCATATCCAATCCTCCAGAACAACAGTAATAATAAACCACAAACAAAAGTGTGCAGAATGGATGAAAGAAAGGAGCATAAGAAATCAGGAGACTATTCACCACCCAAGAGTAGAGGCCAAGGGAGAGGAGGACTGGCATTAAGTTTTCACTGGGACATGAGAAGGGAGAGTCAGGCTTTAGGGGCTGCCAGAATATGGTACATAGGGTGGTTGGGCTTTTATCCCAGGGGGACCCTAATTGTAGGCTCCATCCTCATTAACCTAACATCAGGAGGTACACCAGAGGACCATACTGGGTGAACAGTGGGCAGGAAATTGAGACAAGGGAGGACATGAGATAGCAAGTTAGTCTTTGTTGCATATTAAAGTAAACCACTTTTCCCACTTTCTCAAACTTAGGGCTCCACCTGGATACACTGCTCCTCTTCTGACCCAGCCTCACCCTAAATCATTCTCTTGGTTTTCAGTTTAGCTGAGAGCTTCTAAATCCTCAATGTAGTTCTTACAGGGGGAAAAGGGGGATAAATAGAGATTACTCACCAATTGGTAGGGATTTCATGAAGAAAGAAATCATTGCAATAGCTGACAGATTACATCATTCCCTCTTTTTCTCTCTTTATTTCTTCATATGCCTCCCCACCCTCACACACACTCTCTTTCATTTTTTCCATTCTCTGGAATGAACTGTATGCAAAAATCTGAAACCCACTTAAAAGAATTCTTTCTCTTAAGAAGAAAAGAAAAAAAAAAACACAAACAAAAACACTTTCCTCCTGAGATTGAAAAGGACAGAACAACTGCTTGAAGCTGAGTGTGCAAACCAGCAGCAGAAAGGCAGGAGACCAAATCAGCCCCCAAACTCTTAATGAAGAATTACTACAAGTTGAGTCTCAAGAGAGTTTAGTAACTTCTTCAAGGTCACACAGCCAGGAGGTCACAAAACGTTGAGTTTCAGGCAGTCTTACTAACCTAAAGTTCCTATAGTACTCAAAAGTCCTAAATGGGACAAGACACCATTGGTAGCCTGTTCGTGCCCTGCTAACCAGGAGTCACTTGGTCCCTGTAGCTTTTCAAGTCTTTAGTTAATTTAACAGTGTTTTGCTAAATAAACCAACCAGAACACACAGCAGGACGTTCCAGGCAGGAAACCAGTTTTTAGTAGCAAAGGAAAGATACCAGAAGATGAGCTGACCCCAACCACGTACCTCCACGCAGGGCTCCCAGCTCTCGGGTCTCAGGCAGGAGAGAAAGGCCATGCCTGGGATCAGAGTCCCAGCCAGGCTCCAGGGAGGTATCATCCTGGCATTTTCTGAGACCAGCAGTGGCCCTGTGAAAACATGATGAGCTATCACTGCAGGACACACAGGGCAGAGTCTCCGTGGCACTGGCGTCTTCTCTTCCTGGTCGGTGCCCCGAGGCTACTGCTGTGTTTAAAGCGGTAAGGGGTGAGAGGAAGTGAGAGTGGCAACCTTAGCATTCTGGGCTTCAGTTTTTCCTAGTACTTAGCTCCCCTGCCCCAAGGAAGGGAAGTTAGAAGCAAATGAAGAAGCCTTGCAGACCTGAGGCTACAGGAACAGCAAGAGGAAGCTGGCTCTTATCCCAGAAAGTCATCTGACCTCCAGACTTGGTGAACTTAGGAAAATAAACAGACATTGTTCAAATACTTGGCATAACTACCTAGTATTGCAGGGGTTTTCCAGTTTTGTTTTAGTCGTGGAAACTTCCTGCTCATACTAGCAATCTACCACGTAGTTAAGTCGGTTGAACTACAGAAATTAATTTTCTTATACTTCTGGAGGCTAAAAAGCCAAGATCAAGACATCAGCAGGTACGTCTGTGATCTCCTCTTCCTTAAAAGACACCACTGGTACTGTTGCTTAATAATAATAACAAATGCTCATATTGATGAAAGTTACAAAATAAAGTGGTGTGATGATAGTTAAATGACACTAACAAACAAGCCTTCATTTTTCTGGTCTTTAGAATGAAGATAATCACATTTGTCTCGTCTGATTGAATTACGTTACCTTATCAACAATGCCTAGTCTAGTGGGTGGCTTATCATTCTGTTCAATAAGTGACAGCTATGATAATTGAACATATGGGTAAAGGAGGCTCATCATCTTACCCAGAGATAGGTCATGGGATTGAATGAGCTGACATGGGTACAGATTTTTGGACACTCTGTAAAGAGGCAAGTATAATATAAGTCTCTGTTGAATAAAACATTTTAAATTTGGGTCTTACCCTAATAGCATCTTGGATAGTTTCATCAAGAGATCCTGAAAGCACCTCAGATCCAGAATGTATCAAATCAGGCTGCACCAGAGTAACAGTAGAGCCTCTTGTAGATACTTTAGCACCTGTAAAACTAAGCCCCAAATGGTCCCGCTGTAGAAACTTTACTGGAAGGATGAGTTGAGCCTATTTATGCACAGATGGAAGCCACTTTGATTTGACGCCTCCAAGTTCCTCGTTCCTCACACTAGACATGTAAACACTAATTTCCCATATTTTGTAGCAATGTTCCTCCACATATGATTGGGCTACAACCTGAAAAACCCATCATAAATTGAAACTATGCTAAGTCCAAAATGCTATTTTTATAAACCCAATCCACAAACACCACAGCTCAGCTGGACAGGGCACTGCAGAGCCTGAGTTCTTGGCCCTCCTGACTGAATAGTTGTATCAGAGCTGAAGCTTCCTGCCACCATTCAGTGTAACAAGAGTTCATATTGCTAACCTGTGACAGGATCAAAATTCAACACCCCAAGTTTCTACAGAGTGTGTGTTGCTTAGCACAACTGCCAAGTAAAAAAAATTCCAAAATTGAGGGACAAAATGTATCCTTGATGTGCTGGTATTGGGTCACCACTGATTGGAAAGAGACTGCCCCTCCCAGAGCTAGTTAGCTGGGAGAAATAATAAATGACTCACCCTGGAGCACAATTTTCATGTGCAAATTTTCCAATCCAGGGCCTACTCTGAGCCACTCCTCTATCTGGCTGTTAAACACAAAAACAAAATTTGTGCCCTAATCAACACAAGGCCAAAGAGAGACCCTGGCCCTAAGGGACTGCTAAAGTAATTCAAACTAGCCAAACTTTAGCTTACTTACCTGCCTTGCAGTGCTTTTTCCCCCAGAAACCACAGGAATGGCTTGTGCTCATAATTTCCCTGGGATCTTTCTGCCACCTGACTGACCCTGGTGCCTCCCCATGTGGCCCTGCATTTTGTAGCAGGCTCCCCACCAACCCCCACAGACACCCCAGCCTTGAGAACTCTGAGTAAAAATCCACATTCTCTACGCAATCATCTTCTGATCTCCTTATCTCTTGGTCTTACCGATCATTAAAAAAATAATAATAGTAAAGTTCTGCCAAATCCTAGAATCAGCAAGTATAAACTAATTCTAAAATGTTACTCCTCCTTTTTTGGGAGTCACCATTGAATATATGCTATGGCCTAGACAAGCGCAACACACTCATCACGAGTCTTCCAGTGTTCAGATTCATATCTTCTAAAGTCTCATCTTCCAGCTCATCCTTAAATCTTACAGTCAAAATCATCTTCCCAAGGAATGAACAGGAGTGCTTCATGCCTTCTTAATAAAGTATTGAGGCTGTCTGTGGTCTAGACCTCAGGCCTTTAATTTGGAGGCAGATGTAGAAATTAAATAAACCTAACATGGGTCAGTTGTGTCCTATTTTGATTTCTTACTGATTATGTAGTGTCAAATACTTCTTCTACAAACCATGTAAGGAGGAGGAATGAGCATGTGTATTATTGCAGGCAAGATATAAATACACCCCAGAACTAGAATACAAGGAGTGAATGATTAGAGTAATAGAAGTAGGTGAAAAAGAAGTGTTCATTCTCTCCATCTTTGGAAAGGAGAATCTTTGATGGTCGAAATGAAGACTGGGAGAAAGGATCTGAGAAGATCTTCTAGACTGCTCTGTGAGACGTTAGCACTTGTGTCTTTTGGAAGTCTTTCAGGAAAGCTTTCTTATGTTGTCTGGAGAATTCCTTATAGTGCTTGAAAAGATGGTTCTTTTTGATGAGAAGTTAATGGGATTAATATAGTGTAGTGTACTGAGGCATACTAACGTTAATCAAACGTATCTCAGTTCTGTGTGCCTCTTCCAGAGAGCAACCCATGTGTCCAATACAAATGACAGACTTTAAGCCTGCTGGCTATCACACCTTATTTTCTTACCTTAATAGACTTATCACTGCATTATTACAATGGAAGGCAGAGGTGATTAATTACCATGTGGGTAATTCCCAGTAGGATAATAATTACCCCCTGAGCACAGATGCATGGAAAAACCACTTAGTTTCCCACACCTTTCATATGCAACAATTCAGCTCAAAACCCATATTTATTCGGTCGATGGAGGAATCCATTTTTGTTAGGGACTTAGAAATATTTGATACTAATTAGCAGATACTACATATTCAGTAAGAAGTCAAAATAGAACACAACTGATCAATGCAATATTTAGTTAATTTCTACATTTATCTCCAAATTAAAGAGATTTAATGCAAGAAAATTTTATTTCTTGCTCACAAAATGCTCAATGAGGATATTTGTGATCAGGAGCAGACTTGAAATGATCCACTAATCCAGGTTCCTTTTATTTCATTATTCTGCCACATTCCATAGGCAGCTCCTAAGTTTGCTGCAGAATGTATGAAGAAAGGGGAAGACACCCAGATACTTAGATCCCTCTACTTTATCATCTCTGACATGTATCTCCTCTCATTTCTTTGGCCAGAGCTAGTCCAAAGACCACATGAACTGCAGTGGCTCTCTGGCTGCTAAGTTTTAGTTTCCTGAATCACTGTGGGCTCCACTTCACAACCCCAATTCTGTGATGTGGATGAAACCAAAACACTTTGTTCATCACTGAGATATCTAAATCACAAACTTACTACTTATAAGGTCCATTCCATGCAAGTAAAAGAAAATAAGAAGAGTAACAATCATAACATAGTCTGATTCAGATATATCCTTGGCATATCTAGAGCCAAATCTGATTCCATCCAGCTTTCTAACACTTCTAAATTTCAATTTTTTTCACATACTGACACCTCTTAAATCTGAATCTCATAATAGATAATGTATTAGAATTATATTTGGCAGAACTTTTTTTTTTACCTTAGTGCTACATAAATTGATGGTATATATTATAATCAGTGCATACTATGTTCAATGAAGAATAGTTTGTCTAAGAGGGAAAAATAAGTTCTATTCAAGTAAATAAAGGAAATAAATGGCTAAACAGATAAAAAAAAAAAGAAACTAGTTTCTTAAAGACACTTTAGAACATTTACAAGACTAATATAGATTTTGCATCTACTAAAGGAGTAGAGTACTCAATGTTGCCCAACTTTTTGGGCCCATGCAACTCTTTTATCCTTCGGCACTTGTTTCCAGTTCAGAATTGGTTCATGTGCGATAATTCAATGCTTCTGTGGTTTGTTAGTCCTTACATTAAGACTTTGACTCTTATTAACACATGCCCAGCCTCCCCGGAGAGCTCTGTCACTTGCTCCTCAGCATTCACATAGCAACCATCTGTCATGCCCAATGGGGACAAATTGTCATCCTTTCTCACTAATCTTCAGTTCCTTGATGACAGCAGCCAACTCTGGTCTGTCTCTGCACACACCACACCTGTCACAATGTCCCATACCTGGGAAGAAATTCAATGCACACCATGTGTATCAGTAATTATGATAGTAATTTTGGAAAATAGTATCCATTGACTTGAGTCTCTTTGCAGAGAGAGGCTAATAAGATACAAGAAAGGACAGATTGTCTCTGTTACCTTCACATTTCCAGCCCTAATGTGTATTTGTTATCCATATGTTATAAGTGCTCCAAAAGCTTCAAAAGAAAGAATGAGTAAATTATATATAGTCAGCCCTTGCCTTGATTAGTCGTCAGCTAAATTTCTCCCATTTTTATCAATGGCCCCCAAGAAAGGAGAAATGTAAATGCCTTTTTTGACTCTCCCCCACTCAGTTTTTCTTTTTTTTTTCTAGAAGGCAACCAATGTCAAAATACTTGAGCAGGTTTCTGATGCAATCCTGCACTAGATGAACAGGTCATATCATAAAGCATTACTTTGCGTGACCCAGGGTTCTTTGATATGTATCTTTGGAAGGAAGTGGGCAATGACGTGGGTAAATTGCATTATTTGTCAGGTAGCTGGTCAATTGCACAAGGGGCTTTCCTTTCCTTCTATCTTTCACACGGGAGGAACCTAAGAAACGGAAGGTGAACAATATCCCAGCTGTGGAAAATAACACATGGAACACTAACAAGGATCCGGTGGATGTTTTCCTTGAGGGACAAAAGACATAATCCAACCCAAAGAGTCTGAATGCTAGTCAGAATTGAGAGCAACAGCCCTAATGCAATGACTTTATTTCCCAGACCTTGTACAGGTCCTGCTTTACCTTAGCCATTATGAGAACCTTACCTTACTTTCATTACAAAAAAAAAAAAAATTGTGTTAACTCTGCATTAGTCCATTTTTGGCTGCTCATGACACAATCCCACATTATAAAGATAACAAGTTTTTTGCAACTCACAGTTCTGGAGGTCCAAAATTAAGGTGCTGCATCTGGAGATGGCTTTCTTGCTGGAGAGTCCCTAATGGCACAGCGATCACATGGTAAGACCAGGAGCATGTGTGTGTATGTGTGACTCTTCAGCTCTCTCTACGCCTTCTTATAAAATCACCAAGACTCACTCATGCCAACTCCACCCTGAGTAGTGTGATCTGATACTAATTGCCTGTCAAAGTACCACGTGTAAACATCAGAGCAGGATTATGATTTCATCTTCTCAACGTTTCACATTGGGGATTAGATTCAACACAAAAGACCTTGAGGGACACACCTTTACCACAGCTGAACCAAACAATAGCTACCTCCAAACTCTGTTCCTCAGGTGTTTTCTCCATAGTGACTCCTGGGCCTTATGTTTTTGTTTTTGTTTTTGTTTTGTTTTGTTTTGTTTTGTACCAGGGATTGAACCCAGGGGTGCTTAACCACTAAACCACCATCCCCAGTGCTTTTTTTGTATTTTATTTAGAGACAGGATCTTACTGATTTGTTTAGGGCCTCACTGACTTGCTAAAGCTGGCTTCTGAACTTGTGATCCTTCTGCCTCACCCTCCTGAGCCACTGGAATTACAGGTGTGTGCCACCACGCCCCGCTTGCTTTTCTTTTTAAAGAAGTCCAGGCAAGGTTTTAGTCACAGAGTTCAGCATGCATTGCTAGCTACATCCTGCTTGGCTTGGAGCTGTTGATGGGTGGGGAAAAGGGAAGTAATCCTAAAAAGAAGATGACACAGAGAGGCTCTTCACCTTGAAAGAAAGCCGGCAATAGTGGAAAAGGGACACAAATAAAAGTAAACTAGCAAGTGGGCACTTGGTGAAGGTGAAACTATTTCAATCGACTATTTTACATTTTATGCTGATGCAAGTATCTGCCTCCTTTCTTGTTTTGAGTCAAAAAGGAAAAAAGGGGGAAATCCCCCCCAACCTTCATGGTCTTAGAAGTTTGAAAAGCAGGAAAAGAAAGAGAAAGAAAGCAAAAGTTTGGATGTGACACGGTGGAAAGGATCACACTTAGGGTAACATGAGAATATGTTTCAAACACTGAACATAAATGTGCTTCCATCTGGACTCTGCATTTTGAACCTCATCACAGTGACGGTGGGTGCCTTTTTCATCTTAGCTCCTCTGAGATCAGGACAGGGAACTGATTCTAATAAACATCACCTGAATGCCTCAGTAAAGGAAAGACTCAATGACACACGTGGAGTTGTAGCCAAAATGCACAGACTCTGGGTGAGATTGGGAGTCTTTGCTTCTTGCACCTGCCTCCCCACCTCCTGCCCATGTGACTTCAAACAAGCCACTTACCTCTGGAGACCTTTGTTTCCCTCTCTGTATTAATCCTGCTGCAAGGAGACAATGGTCAATGCAGGCTAAGACTATGGAACTGTCATGATTTTGTCTTCCATTAATGCTTCATGAAAGTTTCTTACTGCTGGTGTAGGAGTATCACCCTGTGCTCCTTTCTGAGCACAGTTTAATCTAGACTGGTGTCCTAATATCTTCCATCTTTAGTTAGATGGAGTCTTGCATGGCTGAAAGGATGCACAGTCAATGGCACATGGGACTCCTGTTACTTTGTGGGTTGGAGTTTAATTCCTGTAATTGGTTCCAATCACTAAATGAGCACACACCACCTTAACCAGGGCTACTGGTATTGACTATGAAAAGGAGATGGTGACTTAGGGTGTTTTGGGACAACACACAAATAAATAATTAAACTTGTCCTCTCAGGTTCCAGCCTCTGCTTAAAGAAACTCCTCCACATCATCTTCTCCAGTGCTACATTAAACATCTGCTCCTCCCAGTCTCACATATGTACCCACACCAAATCCAAGTGATCTTGCTCTACTTTAAAAATATTGTCCTGGCCCTTATGCTAATTGTCTATTTTGAAAGGTATTTTGTCTCCACTTATATCTCTGCAAAACCAAGGGGATACCAGAATAGATAATACATCAACCTATAGTAAAAAGAAAATCAATTAGTTAAAGCAGAAAGGAGGAACTGTTAAAAATCGTGTTTTTACTTGTTTGTTTGGTTTTACTTTTTTTTTTTTTTTTTTTTTTTTTGCAGTGTGGAGATTGAACTCAGGGCCTCATGTATGCCAGGCAAGCATTTACTGGCACTGAGCCACATCCCCAGCCCTAAAAGCAAATTTTAAAGGTACATATTAGAAAACAATTCATAGTACAACTGCCCCAAACAAAATAAATTGACTTGAATCAACAATAAAATACAACATTAAGCTTAAAGGTGAGGAAATTAAAGGCAAAAATAAGTTCTGTGTGTAAGGCCTTAAATGAATACTCCATTTTCTTTTCCTGAGCTGCTCTGGGACTCCACAGTCAGCACTGCCCGAGGAAGGCCAGAGCCCCTGCTGCCTGTGAGCCTCTGCACAGGTGTCTGCTCCATTTCCACCAATCACATGCCTTTGCATCTGCTTCTGCCTCAGCCCAGCTGGAGAACACATGGTAGGGGACAAGCACTCTGAAATCTCTCCTCCACTCTTGGACACTGTTTCCATGGAGGTAGCTCATTCCCATCTAAATCCCTCACCTTTGAATGTGCTGAAAAGTAACTTTGAAATTACACTCAGAGCCATATGGCAAAGCCGAGGGGCAGCATATGGTCACAGATAGCTCAGTGCTGATCTACAGCATCTTAAGCTCACCTTCCATTTCTCTTTACTCAGGAGGCAATGGTAGGGTTGGCATTCTGTATTTTGAGCTACTTTGTCCTTCTTGTGGGAAAATGAGTCTCCTAATCTGCATCGGTGATAGACTTATTTTAACTTTCATGGTCACAGTAAGGGCAGTGTGCAGAGAAATATCTATATTCGTGATCAATGGGAAGTAAACTGATAAGGAATACTCACAGTGTGGTCTGTCCAATAAAAATGTGACTATCTGATAAGCTTTCACCTGTCAATTCATGTCATGCCCATAAAGCCTGCAGATTGGGACAGATGAGTCCCCTGCAAACCGATGCACAGGTTTGTGCGTGAGATGGCAAGTGGAAAGAGGGACTCTGCTGTCAAACCATGAAGCTGGGGTTTTTTTGTTTTGTTTTGTTTTGTTTTTTAAGGAGCGAAAATGTTTGAAGAGAAGGTAGTTTAAAATAAAACTGGGAGATCAGACACAAGGAATCAAAGAGGAAGAATAAGTAGGCAGAAGAATGGGTGATTCAGGACCTATCTCTAAAACCACTGGCCCTTCCTATCCCACCTCAATGTCGATACCAGTGTGACTGTAAGGACAAAGAATGCTACCATAGTTGCAATACACTCCAGAAAGCAGGACTGGGCCAACAGGTAATGGTTTGGCCACACTCTATCATTAGCCTCTTTCATGGAGTCAAATTACTGAGAAGATGTTGGAGAGCAGGGGCTCTGGCCTTCCTAGGGCAAATTACTGAGATGTTGGTGAGCTGGGGTTCTGGAGCTCAGGTTGACACAATGAATGAAAGGCTTCTCTCTGAGCAATATCTTCAATATAGGAGTTGAGTGTTCAGTGGATGAGGACAGGAGTAGCCCCATATCTCCTTATCTTGTCTATTTCAATAGGTATGACTGCTTTACTGGAATAAGGATGATTGGGCTTTCAGTACTCTAAGTGCATAGGGTAGAGCTTCCCTCCAATTCATGGGGCTGGACAGAAACAGTGAGCACCATATCTTCGAGGCACTCCTCCAGAATTCAGGCTCACAAAAGGTAGTGAGAGCGATGTGAGGAAAGCTGGCATCCTGCCCTTCCTGGAAGATCACTCCTCTGCTAGGGGCTGGGCTGGCGACAGAGGGGATAAAGCCTGTGTTCTTGGTAGCACCTGCCTAGAGTCCAGTTTTTGTCTCATGGAGATGGTGGTGGGAAGTGAGTGAGTGTTTTGGTTCACATGCTATAGCTCTCACTGTTCCCACTGAGTATTAGTGGATTTTCTTAAACAGATGTTTATTCATTTGCTATATGCCCTTTGGACTATTCCAGAGACCGCAAATGCCTGTGTGGGTGTGCAAATGATTTTCATCAATTTCTATGAGGGATATGTCCATGGAGCACTTCATGATACCATGACAGAAGTGGCCTATAGGCCAGTTGTACACCAAAGTTAATATCTCAAGCGTAAGACCTATAATCATACATAGGCTATCAGAGAAAAGAGAAGGAAGTAAAGGAATACAAAAAAGGAAAGAAGAAGAAGAATGAGCAAGGTGAATAAAAGGGGAAAAATAAAAACAAGGAGATAGGGGGAAATACATAAAAGTTAAAAAGAGAAAAATACCCAAAATGATTGAAGTTGGGTCAAAAATAGCATGTGTGTGGAACAAGTGACACAGTGTGGACCTCACTCACACTGGCCCTCGAACAATCATTTTGCCTTCTAATATTGGCCATTTATTTCCCTGTTCATAGCAATGCTAAGTTTCTTAAAGGATATAATAATTTCCTGGATGGAGGGGTCTTCTATTTCAACATAATGAATCTTTCTATTCTTAAAGGACTAGCTTACATAACATTTCCTCCAGAAAGCATCCCATATTCACCAAGACCTCCCTCAATTTCTTTTGTTTTTTTCATTTTTTTCTACTGATTTACCTATACCTCATTTCTTGATGATAACTTCTAGATTTCCTTGTCTCCTGCTTATTCCCAAGTTCAATCTTCTGTAATACCCTTGAAGATTCTTCCAATGTGTTTCTCCAATGTTGTTAACAATAAACATAATGTTAATAACCCTAATTAAGAGATAGATATACTTTTTAAGAATGGGCAGAAGGAGATTGGCACATAATGTGTTCATATTGTCCCATCCATCATAGGAATGAATAACTCTAAATGAACAGATGAATGAATGGCAGAAATAATGAAATGTGCATATGAGCAGATTGGAAAACCAAGAAAAAATAACTCAGTAACCTCCGAGGAGAAAAGAGTAAAATCAGAAGAGGAAACTGAGATCTGTTCTTCTGGGCCATGCCACCATAACTTGCTCTGTGACCTTGAGCATAATACCTACATCTCCCATTTAATTACTCCCCTTTAATGGATGGAGGTACACTTTCTTGCTCAGAGTCTGACATGCTATGCAAAGGGACCTGTAATAAAACAAAATGGGAAGCAGAACAAAACTCTAAGGAATTGAAAATTAAAGAAAACCATGCTTTAAGTGAATTTTAAAAATATATAAAGAGAAGATGACTGCTGCAATAAGATGCTACACTCTAGGTTCCAGAAAGATGTTTTCCTTCCCTTCCCTCCATTACATCATCAACTCAAACAAAGAGCCTATAACTTTGAAATGTTTATTTTTAACAAAGAGAGAATGCTGGACATAACCTCACAGTTTGGAAAATCTTATGTCTCCAGAGTTTTCAGGCTAGATAATTGGATCAGCCTCATCTCACAAATACCACTAGCTCCCAAGTCCATGGAGAAATTTGGTTTAAAATTGCCACTCAGAGCTGTGAGGGACCTTAACATCTCAATTAAATAGTTGACATAAGAACAAAAGGCAAAGAAAATGAGAAGGTGGACTGACTAATTCCTGGAGGAAGGGAATTCAGTTCCTTCATTGCACAAAACATAATATTCATTTAAGTAGAGGTTGTCAGAAGTTATCAGCTCTGAATACAAACATATAAAAGTGCAATAATTAATAATTCAACAACACAAGGTATCCAATTTCTACATGGGGGATTGAAAATCCAATATCTAATTATACAAGGGAAATTGGGGCCCTTTGGACTTCTTCCAGGTAGCAGAACACATCACTCTGGATTTATAATAAGGACTCCCCAAATTAGCCCAGACTTCTAGATAAAAATTTACTAGCAATCAGCTGTGTCAAATGCCAGGAAGGAATCAGAATCACATTGACATCAAGAAGAGAAGATCCCTTCCATAGATTATATCAAAAATTTGACCTTCAGAAAACATTTTCATCTAGAGCTTCTTCTGTCTTCAGAATTCATGTGGCATCACTGAAGGAAAAACATACATCTAAGGAGAAAAGAAGGATGTTAAAATCTTGTCCTGAAAATAACTTCTATCCAAATCAATTAATAAAGATCCTTTAAGCCTTAGACAAAGAGCTATGGTCAAATGTGGAAGTAATAAATGGTGAGGACAAGACAACACTTCATGTCACAGTCCTATTCCAACTTAGTAAAGAGGAATAGAATGAAAGAACGGCAGAATGGAAATTCCATGGTGGAATGGAAATGGAGCATGTCTTAGGGGCAGATAAACCTGACTTTGAGTCACTTCTTTGCAATTTGCCAATTGTATAACTTTAGGCTACTGCTCTAGTCCCATCTATAAAAATGAGCAAAAGGACTTTTTAAGTGAATTTTCCCAAAGGATAACATAAAAATATGCAAAAATATAGTACAGAGACTGGTACACAGTACATTTAAAATACCATTATCTTCATTTTTCTTTCCTTCAAGTTACAACTTAAAGGTTTTTATGACCATAATTTTCTTCTCTGGGTACTATTAGTAGGATTAGAGCATATAATGATGGTGATTGCAAGTGAGATCATGTGATACACCTCACCATGCTCTGTTTGGTATTTCCTTTAGCTTAGATGTATATTGGCCAGGGGTATTGAGGTTAGAGAGGGAAATTAGACCTGCTATCAAGACACTTGAATAGTTCCCTGATGCATTTACAGCATAGCCTGAAGAACATCATTGACCTTTAAGGAACTTAAATTATGCCATCCCCAATAGGGACCCATAATCTAAACTCTGTGCGATAGCTAATCTGCACTGACAACTTGATGGGATTATGAGATGCCTAAAATTAAGAGACTTCTTGGTGTGTTCATGAGTGTGCTTTCAAAAATGATTGGCATATGTGTCAGCAAACTGAGTGGGGGGACCTGTCCTGAATGTGGGTGACACAGCCCAATAGGCAGGGGCCTGGCTGGGAGACATGAGGAAAGAAGAAGGAAGCCAACATAGACACAAGTTCCATCCTTCTCAAGTGGATGCTTAGATTGTTGCTGTGATTGCTTTAGGACATCATAGTCCAGCTCCTTCACTCTTCCAAAGCAGACTCTGATCAGTGATTCTCCAGGGAGCTTCCAGGCCTCCAGTCTCAGACTGGAGCATGATTGATTCTTCTTATTCTGAGCCTTCAGATTCCTGGACTGTGCAGCTACTGGTTCCTCAGGCTCTTTAATCTACAGAAAGCGATCCAGGATCCAATCGTGGGAGTCAATCCAATAAATCCCCCTTTTTGTAATCAAACATATACATACATATATCTATTGATTTTGTTTCTCTAGAGAACATTTACTAATACACTTTGTATTCTGCTATTTGGATTTTTAAAAATCTTCACTAATCTAGATCTGCTCATCAAATTATTCACATTCCTTACATGAAATTTCTAATACTTGTCTTAAATTCATAAACCATTTTACAATTTAGAAAGTGCTTTCATATTCATCAACTCAAAATAAGCCCTAACAAATGTTCTCAATTGTGATATGAGAAATAAAATTCTCTTCTATATGAATTTTTATTTTTTAATTTTTAGTTTTAGATATACATGACAGGAGAGTGTATTTTGACATATTATACATACATGGAGTAGAACTTATTCTAATGAGGATCTGATTCTTGTGGTTGTACATGATGTGGAGTTTCACTGGTTATAAATTCATATATGAACATAGGAATGTTATGTCTGATTCATTCTACTTTCTTTCTTACTCTCATTCCCACTCCCTTCCCTTCATTCTCCTTTGTTAAATCCGATGAACTTCTATTCCTCACCCCCTTGTTGTGTGTTAGCATCCACATATCAGGGAGAACATTCATCCTTTGAAATCTTCATACTTTTTAAAAATTTTTCCATTGTAGCTCTTATTCTACTTTAGCACAGTAATTTTAGAGACGGGTTAATTTCCATTGACCTACCTGACTGGCTTGTTTGTTAAATTAACTAATTGCCCTCACCTCACCTTCAACAGGTTCATGGAAAAATGAGGCAATGAACTATGGAATAAAGGACTCAGATGATAGTACAAAGCTTTATCTTACAGGCTGCTATCTCAGAAGTAAGGCAGAGAGCTAAAGATACCTCACTAACTTGAAAGTCATTCCAAAATGAAAATGTATTAGGATTACATTAAGCGGAAAAAGAGATACTCCTCCTTGTTCCTGAAGACATATGGTTTTCATGAGATGATAGATATTTATCAACTAAAGCCAACTTAAGTGAAGAAAGTAATTTGAACATAAAGGGCTAATTTTCAACATGATTTTTCAACCTATGATAGTAAGAAAGCACCTGTTCTACCACCCCTAAGCCCACTCAACACACTCCTCTCATCTCCTATAAAATGGATCAAGTATAGATGTTTTGTCTAAGATATAGATGTTCTTAACAGTAAAAACATCCTAATTTTGCCAATAGTTTTCAAATTACATGCGGTGAAGTGCTGCAGTCAGCTAGCTAGACAAGGGAAGTTCCTAAGTCTTGGTGTAAGCTCTGCTACCACTTAATGTGTGAATGAGAAAACCAGGTTTCCACTTTTTCGCCCTGGATTGATTTCTGAATGTCCTTTGCCTGCATTGTTCTATGATTCTCTTTTGCAGTACATTTTAATTTGCAACATTATTAAATACTTTGATTGTAGGTTGTTAGTCATGACATTTGTATTTTTGCTTTTCCACTTAACTAACCAAGTGCTTTGATTAAGTTAATAAACCTCCCTGTGCCTCACTTAGTTTCTCCTAGAGAGCTGGTAGAATAATTATAGTGATCCTATGGGTTAGGTAGAAAATAAGAGATGACAAATCTGAAAATGTACTCAGAATAGTTTAAGTTACATCCTTACGTAAATAAAAGTAAGCCACAGCTGTTACTCCTCAAATAAATTAAAAGATCCTTGATACTTGGACCACATATTTCATGTCTCAAAGTGCATCTCTGTAAATCCCATAGTAGATAGGACAGTGCTGGATATGGAGAAATTCACCTAATAAATCAATACTGACTTATTGTAAAAATTAGTCATGGAGGTCTCCAGGAACCTTATCAGACATCTTTAAAATATTCTGTAATAGAGGTCTTCATTAGTGAGGAAAAGAAAAATATTCTCCTGAAACAATAAGCAGGGCGAGTAATTGTGTGTGTGTGTGTGTGTGTGTGTGTGTGTGTGTGTGTTACATTAATACCCCTTCCTCTAGGCGATGTCCAGATAACAAGAATTCAGCACATCTTCACAATGGCTTAAGGTTCTGTGTTCTTAAGCATTTATTGCTAAAATGGACTATACTCTTCATGAAGTCTAGTGGAGAACGCAGGCCTACAGAAATTTCATAAGACGTCAATAAGGAGTGTGTGCACACAAGAGCACACATTACAAATGCTTAGATTTTTTTTTTTGGCTACTGCTGGGGATTATGTATGTTATGCTTAGATATTTTTATTCTATACATTCTTCAGTTCCAAGGTCATCTCCATAAAGCTTTTTCTGATAAATTCATCTAGAAGCGTCTGCAACACTCTCCTCAGTTCTAGAGGTATATTATCTGTTACACCTCCCTGTTTTTATATGCATGACTAGGTAATGTTATTTATGCACATACCTTAAATAGAGGCAGTAGAGTGTGGACTTTGAAATCAGGCAGATCTAGACTTAGAATGCCATTCTGTTATTTAGCATCTAAGCATCCTTGGGAAGATTCTCTAATGGCACCTATACATAAGAGGATCTGGGGGAACCTTGAAATAAAATAGTATATGTAGATGAGCAATAAATCTGCTTCTTCCTCTTCATTCTTTTTCTCGTAACCATATGTCTGAAAGTTCTTAATGACAGAAACTACTACTAGAGTGAAATCCCCTTCTCAGAGAAGGACAAGCATCTTAATGAATTAAAAAAAGACAAAAGAAAATAAAACCCCAAGTTACATCCTGCTTATTAATGGAGAAAGCAAATCAACTTGTTTTTAGAACACTTCAAAGAATTATTGAAGAAGATATAACATTGAATGAAGGAGAATCATAGATTACCCCTGACTTTATGTCTTCATGTTCAATAGAAATTATATATGTTTTGAGAAGTGACAGGGGATTAGAGTTCCTTAGTTGAAATAAAATCTATATATGTACTGGTAGTAGGTCTAACAGAAAAAAAAATTTTTAAAACTCACAGATTTAAGTACCATGTACACACGCACACACACATACACACACCCCCCCCCCACACACACACACACCAGAGTCAGGGACCTAAAATAGTCTGTATTCCTGAGGGAAAACTAGTAATTAAACCAACAGGTAAGGAACATTCAGAGATAATTACCAGTAATACTCAGACACACATCTAATGATTAATAGCAATAGATACTATGGAGGTGATTAATAAAGAGGCAGGTATGTAGAGATAAAGCATAAACGATTAGAATAAAACTCTCTTCAGGCCTTGAGGAAAGACGAGACAAGGCAGAGGAGTTTATCTTTCTAATCATCTGCCACTAACAGGGTCATGTGGCATCCAGAAAAACAGGAGAAGTCTGAGATAAAAACTGAAAAACTGAGAAATTATTCATATGAAAGCTTTGAGCAAGTTCTTAAAACACTCTGTCTCAGAATCCTCCTCTGAAAATGGAACACAGTAATATTTCAGGTCTTCCCCAGCTTTGTGAAAAGACTGATTATTGCTGATTTCTTTCAGTGTTAATTTCAAATATTGAAAAAAGCAGTTGAGAGACTGAAGGAAGACTGGGTCAAAAGTTGAATAATAAAATTTACAAGGAACAAATATTGAATATTTGCCAATAACTGAAACTAAGAATCTCTGAGCTTCAAAATTCCAAGTGTTGATTCATGGGCCAGGAAGTAGGTGTTGAAAAATTGCCAGTTAATAGCATCTCTGTGTAAATTCAACAGGTTGGACGTGTGCTCTGCCTTCCTGGGTGGGATGCCTTTCAAAGCTCTGAGGAATTCCTGCTTTCCACTCACTTACCACAAGCTCAAAAATTAAGCACTCCCATGTCTGTGTCTCAGGATGGTCCTCACAGGCTACCAGCACAGGTAGATTCAAGAACAGACCATATGTTAACACCATCATGGGCTTAAAACCTATATCTATAATGCCAGATAGTTGAAAGGGTTTCCTCTTTCCAAATAAATTCTTCTTTACTTAATGACTTACTTTTTCATTGAGTATTTGTATTTTTTCCTTTTTTCATTTTTTAATTGGCACATAATAATTATACATAATTAGAGGGTCTCATGTGATGTCTCAACACACATACATTATATAATATTCAAATCAGGGTAAGCATATATCAGAGTAAGTATATTAGCTCCTCAAAACATTCATTATTTTTTGTGTTGAAGATATTCAATACTTTCCTCTAGGTGTTTTGAAATATACACAGTACATTATTATTATCTATGTTCAATCTGCTAAGTAATCGAAAGGAAACATCATTATGAACAGACTTCTACCTCTTCCAAGATCTATTTCCCTGACACTATTAGGTCCTTTGTCAATTAATTCTTGATTAAATATTTCATTTTCTTGCTATACGGGGGGACCTCTCAGGAGAAAAGACATTTGGTTTAATATTTTGGGGCACTGACTACCTAATTTGGTTATTTATAAGATTTGCAGAGATTGTTATTACCCAACTTGAACAAGTGAATTTAAAGATCGCCCATTATGTTGCTGTGCACAGAAAACTCTTCCAAAGCTCCATCACTCTTAGCCATATTTTTTGCCTGTGTTTATAAGAACCATCTTGTCTCCCAAACTTTGTCCCTATAAGTAGAAGCCATTCTCCACAATATTTATTTGGCAGTTAAAACTGAATGTGGTGGAAGAGAAACAAATATTTCTTGCACATTTCTCATTAAATCTCCAAAAACTCTTTGTAACTTATCTTTAATCTTTTAGAGAAAATTATATTACTAAAATCGTCCAGCACTACCAGAAGTTATTACTTCTTGTCTCTTGGTCATAGAAACTGCAATGCAGAAAAAGATCTTGTTTCCTTTGCTAGGATGTAAGAATTCTGTTATCTTGGTGAAACTGCAGTTGAGTTAAATCAGGAGAAAAGAGATACCCAAAGAAGGTATTCTTCACAATGTTAATATCACCCTCACCACTGTCGCCATTCACTATTGTAACACGCATACCTCTATTTTTGTCTTAGACAGAGTTTTAATTACATTCCACATACTAACATAATGAATAGAAATAGAAATATACATCCAGCTTATAAAATGTACAGTTACACATACTCAACTTGTAAATTTCCTCCTCTGACCATCCTTACACAGATTTATCCTTTACAAAGTTGCCCTAGAAATAAGAGTACCAGCCATTGGTGATGTATTCACCCATTAACATTTCCTTCCCCTCAGATTTTTCTTATGTTCTCCAGTAGAAATAACCATATTACCTTTCACTAAGGAGGATTTAGTTTTTCAGCTGCAGATGAGCTCCTTGATTATATTACTGGATCAGGATTTTTCTTTCCCTCTGATCTTGGTCATGGTTCATGGAGGATCAATTATACTTCTGCACTCTCATGACTTTGGGCTTGGTCACGTGATTTGCTCAGCCAATAACATTCATGTGAATGTAAATTAAGCCACAAGGTTTGCAGTGGCTTGTTTAGATTTGTCTCTTGCACCCCTAACCTGTACTACAAGAAGTTTTTTGGACCATATAAAATGGTCAGAACACAAAAATTAACTATCAACTTCATCATCATTATCGTCATCATCATCATCCATCACATTTCAAAGCCCATGAGCAGAGTCTGACCTATATTAAGGCTTGCTGCTGTGTGTGCTTAAAATGAAGTCACTGCTACATCCATCTAATGAGGTGATAAAAGTACTACCTATAATTCTAGACTACATATTACTATTTTAAATGTACTTTAATACTCTTCAAATAATAAAGTCTTCTGAAGAGCACTCTAAGGGGGAAATAAGGGGCAAGTAGTAATACTCAAATTTTAATGATTAAAAAAAAACCTAAGGCTGAAAAAGATTAAAGGATTTACTGTGAAATGTCACAAGTAGTTGTGCCAGAGCGTAGGTAGAAGGAATGGGCTTAAAAATAGAATTTTTTTTTAAAGGATGACTTACTTGTAGGTCAATTCCAAGCTCTTTGGGGATTTGTTAAAAAATGTATTTGTTAAAAATAAATATAAAAGTCCTTAAGCTTTTAGCTCCTGTGTGTCTCCAGAAAAGGATGGATCATTGTCCTCTTCCTCTCTCCATGGGGACATTTGACCACTTCTCCTTGTCAGTACCTTGAGTTGGCTTTGAACAAATCAAGTAGACAGTGAAATTAGACATTGGGTATTTAGAACCCAAGAATTCTACTGTCCCTTGTAAACTGATTGTCTCTGATCTTCAAATCCTCTACTAGATAATATTGGCTACATCCTATAACAGTCCAAATTTATTTCCTAAAGTCTGCAACCCATTCCATCTGGTTAATCCTCTGGTTACATTCAGACCATATTTGTCATGTTTTGTTTACTTCTATCTCTGTGAATTTACCTTTATCATTTTCCTTATTAGGAATGACTCAGGCTCTCTCTTGAGCAGGACAGCATTTCTTGAACATTCCGGTTAAATCTCAGGGTCTCCACAACTTTCCCTCTAATTTACTCTCACATATGTTGAGCCACCCTTTCAATCTGTAAGCTTTCAATATTACACAGTAAGTGCCAAAAAGAGGTCTGGGAAAGAAGTAATTGCAATTAAGATGAAAAAAAAATTGTATATGTATATGTGTGACCATGTGTGTGGCTACAAATTTTTCAAAGAATTATGTCATAATATTAAGTGCTTTTCATCACAGTCAGTCTTTGGTCAGTCATAGTTCATCCCAGTATTTTTTTCAGGGCAAAAGTTGACTAGGAGGAAGAGAGAGATGTTAGCATCAATGTTTCATATTTATATAGGGTCAAGTATACTTTTTCAAATAAAGCAATTATATTAGTAAAGTCAAACTGGCATTAGTATTTTAAAAATAAAATATTTTTTCTCATTATAAAATAGAAATATGTGACTATTCCTAGAAAAACTTGGAAAATATCAAAGAAAAAATGGGAAGGAAGGAAAATGATACCCATGTCAATGATAAGACTCAGATACCTATTTGTTACAACATTTGAAAAAATATTGATAGTAACACTTTATTTCACATATTGACTTTTTTATGTATCATTCCCAACAATATAAAATTTAAAATACATAACAATTGTAGGAAAAGATGCTTCCATTTCATATACACAAACATTTCAATTGCAAAGATAATTAACTCACTCTAGCTTCTAAGTGAGAATAATCCAGGAAGGCCAATCTCTTCATTTCTTGTAAATAGCACATTCACATCTTCTCCATTCTCTTACAATCTGCCTCCTCCATGTGTGGAGAATTTCCTCTGTCTTTTCTGCTTAACTAGTCTATTTATTCCTAAAACCCACATTGATGTAATATATAACATATACGTTTTGGAGTCAGTTAGTATTCACACTTACATTTTTGGAATTAGTTGCCTCCAAAACTTAGAATCTTGCCTCTGAATTTTGTGTCCCTCACTTATAAAATGGGGATAATATACTTGAGCCAACAGGTGACAATGAGGACTTAAATGAGATATCAATGCATGTGTGGTTCGCGACTAGTAATTGGTGGAGCTAGAATTTAAACTAGGTTGGCTGTATCATTATGCCCCACAAGGATGAGAAGCTTCATAAAAATAATGCTGTTCCAGCTACCCCCTTTAAATCCTATAGGCAAACTGTGATATTAAGGAGGTGGTCTTCCCAGATATGTACGTACCACCTCCATTAACTTAAGCCAATTCTGACATCTACACCTAGGTTCTCATCTGCAAAATGAACAGACTAATAGTCCCTCCTTCACAGGAATGTTATGGAAAAATAAATTAAGTGATACATGTATCTGGCACATAGTAAGACTTCAATAAGCTGGGCACAGTGGTGCATGCCTGTAATCCCAGGATCTTGGGAGGCTGAGGCAGGAGGATCTCAATTCAAAACCAGTCTCAGCAAAAGCAAAGCACTTTACCTTTATCAATTTTCTTATTTGGAATGACTCTGGCTCTGTATTGAGCGGGACAGCATTTCTTGAACATTCTGGTTAAATCTCAGTACCTCCACAACTTTCCCTCTAATTTACTCTCACATATGTTGACCCACCCTTTCAATCTGTAAGCTTTCAATATTACACAGTAAGTGTCGAAAAGAGGTCTGGGAAAGTGGTAATTATAAATAAGATGAAAAAAAAAAGTCTAATTTTTTTTAAGCAACTCAGTGAGACCCTGTCTGTAAATAAAATACAAAATAGGGCTGGGGATGTGGCTCAGTGGTCAAGGGCCCCTGAGATTAATCCCTGGAACTCCCCTGCAATAAAAAAAAAAGACTTCAATAAGTGACTCAATTATTTTAATTATTTTATCATAATAATAGCAATGAGAAAATAATAATAAAGGTTAATCCTTGGGCCTTTGTGGTACTCAGGGTTTTTCTCAGCCTCTGTAGTTTTCATACCATGTGCCTTTTATCATTCCTCTTGAAGGACGTCAGCAAAGCTTCCTTAAAAGAAAGAAAAAAAATAAAGAAAAAAACCTCAAATGCAGGCACTTTATGAAAAGGAAAAATGGGTAAAAAATTGGGGATGGGAGGTCAGGGGGTCATAGGAGAGCCATCCCCCAGGGCTGGCTGCTGGCCATCTCTCCTTCTGATCCACTGCTCCCTCCCAACATCCACTTCACCAAGAATTTTTGCAGGGAAAGGAAGAAAGAAAGGCAGGGGTGTTCTGGATAACACAGGACAAGACAAGAGGGAAGGAACCAGGGCATCAGAACAGAAAGTAAGACAGGCCATGTGAAGGCAGGAAGGGGAATTCAGAAACAGGAAGGAGAGAAAGAGGCAAAAGATAAAGAGAGGAGGAAGTGGAGGAAAGAGAAAGACAAGGGCAAAACGAAGCAGAGGTAAAAGAATTATGAGTATGGAGTTACATTCTAAGAAAGAGAAAAACGAGTAAAGTCAAGGGAAAATGGTAATGATAAAAAGAAATACAGGACAAGGGGAAGGGAAAGTGGAAGTGATGAAAAGAAGAGACAAGAAACAAGTCAAGGGCGTGAAAGGTGAAGGAGTGGACAGAGAAAACCAAAATGATGAGCAGGAGACTGGCAGCTGGAGAGGAAATAAAGGAGAAAAGCAAGAGAGGAGGAGAGCAAACCAGACCAAAGGCAAAGAAGACTCTGAAGGAGAAAAAATGGTGCTAGAAACTAAGGCATTACTGCTGAGGCCACCAGTGCCATCTCGGCTGGGATGACAGGAGATATCACAGACTGGGTGGCTTAGACGACAGTTTTCTCCTGGTGCTGGGGAACAGAAGGCCCAGATCAAGGGTCAGTTTCTGAGGATGGCTGTGTCCTTGTGTCATGGATGGCCGCCTTGTCTTCCTGGAGGAAAGAGAGAGAATGAGTTACCTCTCTGGTTTCTCTCCTGGGGTCATAGAAGTATTTCCATCTTGAATTTTCCAACATCAAGAGCTCAAATAAAACCAAACCTCTCTCAAAGGCCTCACCTCCTTGTATATGCAAATTTGGATTTTGACACTTACTGGGGGTCAGTCTATAACAACTAATACTGATGATAATAAACACACTGAGGATGGAAAATAGTAAGAATGGATTTAGCACAGTTTATATACGTTGGTCTCCAAATGAAAGATCCTGTTATAGTCATTCTAATAACAAAAATAATTAAAGTAGTCCCTGTGAGCTCTCCTATCTCTAATGGCAAATCACAAGTTATTTTAAACTGAATGTCTCCCTATGGATTCTATAGCTCTCTTTTTTATACTGTGATTTTAAATATAAGATCATAAATGATTTCATCCCTTCAGGGTTATGTAATCTAAAGTCATTTCAGAATATTTCATGAATACCTTACCTTGCTGGGTCACAACAGGTATATTTAGGCAAAAATGTGGAGGGGAGAAGGAAGGATGAGCCTTAGTTCAAGGTAGTACCATATTCTTATTTCCCTTGAATCATTTTGATCAATGCTTTAATCAATGTTTGGTCAATTTTGTGTCCTGAATAATTTAACCAACACAAATGGGGAATTATTTAAGAGGAGGTCTGGAATAATTCTTGATGATTCAGGGGTATACCATAAGGAAACAAAGATTAAAACCATGGATTGCATAAATTTATAATCTCACCATCCATATTTTATCAAACCATCCTATCTAAATAAGCCATCTCTTTCCCAAGTCCCAAGGAATAATTGACAAATTTCTCTGGAAAATGGAGCAAGTCGAGATCTGCCAAACTTTGTGGATTTTTAAAAAATATTTTTATTTATAGATGGACACAATATTTTTATTTTATTTATCCATTTTTATGTGGTGCTGAGGATTGAACCCAGTGCCTCACACGTGCTAGGCAAGTGCTTTACCACTGAGCCACAACGACAGCCCAAATTTCATGTTTACTTTAAGAAAAAACATAGAAAACTTTTATATAAAATATATAAAATTTTCTTATATATTTTAATTTCCACCAATAGCACTGAAAAATCCAAAGTTTAATTCCTGAAAATTATTTATTAACAGGTGATGAAGATGAATATGTTCCCTACAAGTCAGACTGTATGCTATTTCCTGGTGCAGGGTCTAGAATGAATTTTTGCAGGGAAAGCATATGATGTAGAAAAGTCATTATTTTAGGGGGAAAAAAAAGACAATGAAAACAGAGCAACTTTTCTTCTAGAAATGAGTCCCAGAGTGACTTGTTACAAGTTCCAGAGATATCTGTACAAAGATGTTGATCACAGTGTTCCTTAGAAAATTAAAACACCCACACACACCAATACCTGAAAACAACTTATATGGCCATCAGTAGGGCCCTCACTAACTGAAGAGCAATCTGTGCTCATACAGGGAAATATTAAGTGTCCGTTAAAAAAAATGGTCATTCTACATTTTTTCATATGGAAAAATAACATCTTATTAAGTGTAAAAAGCAAATAAAGTAGGAGTGAATAGTATGATTTCATTTATGTGGAATTCTGTCGGGGGGAGGCAGTGGGTGTGTGCAGGTACAGGAAGAGAAAGAAACATCCACAAGAATGTTTGGTGAAATATTAACAGCAGCCAGCATTAAGGTGGCTTATAGAAATTCTTTCCTGCAATTCCTGTATTGTTTAATTACTTTTATTAAGCAATTAAATTCTGAATATCATAATACCGTAATACATGCATAATTAAGATTTTTAACATTAATGAGGGAGAATAAACAAAAATTTTGGTGGGTACGTGTAGATTTATCATATAGTTTAAGATGAATTGCTTAACTTTACAGTAAGTTAATATAACTTTTTAGTCAGAGAATGGGTATATGTTTGGAATAAATAAAAGTGAAAAGGTATGTATGTCATGAATACTGTGTGATAACTGTGCTTTTCTCCTCACTTGATCTTGACCTCCTCACTAGGTCAGTCTACAAAGGAGAGTGGATTTCACCTCCTCATTTCCCTAAAGTGCAGATCAAACCTCAATGGAGTCCTGAAGTCCCTTTCACAAGTTCCACAGATCTATCCCTAGTAGCCAGTGAATGGCTAGCACATGGTAGATGGTTGGTAAAGGTGAGTTGTTTAAACATATAATATATCACACGTAGACAGGTAAGAAGCTTGTTAAAGTCAGTTTTCTCCTTAACCCACAGAGCCCTTTCTTTTCACTTTGCTGCCCTGGTTCCACACCTGAGTCGTCTGCCCAGGAGTGGTCATGAACATTCCATTCCACTAAGCTCCTGTACACTCCTCAGAACCCTCTCTGTAATCTAGTAATGATTTCTTATCAGTTCTTCCTGAGCTGCCTCTATGTGCCACACACTGCACTGGGTACTAAACTTCTGTGTGGAAGTTTGTGAAAAGGGTCTCATGACTACCAGGGAGACATAATTAACAGACTACTAGAAAAAAAAATGAAAAAAATCAAGCTTCAGAGAAAAAATTAGGGACTGGGGATACAGCTCAGTGGTAGAGCATTTATCTAGCATGCTTAAGGCTTGCCCTGGTATCAATCTACAGCCCTGGAGAGAAGGAAGGAAGGAAGGTAGGAAGGAAGGAAGGAAGGAAGGAAGGTAGGAAGTAAGGAAGGAAGGAAGGAAGGAAGGAAGGAAAAAGGAAGGGTGAGAAGGAAGGAGGAAGGAAGGAAGAAAGAAGAAAAATTCATTTCATCTATGAAAGTCCCATTTTATTCTGTAATTTTTGGAAAATTCTGTCCTCCCTTAAACTTTATTCCAAATGCTACTATTAACTCCCACAAACAACTTTTTTTTCTTTGGGTGGGGGTGGGAATCTCTCCTACCATTTGCAAGACTTTCTTAAAGTCAAAATCTCTCTGTCCTGGGGTTCTTTTACATCACTAGGATCTGTATAAAGTATATTGTTTTATTAATTTGTTTTGTTTTACATTTTGCATAGGCAAAAAGAAGATGTTATTCGTTGTTCCTTTCTATGCTCCAATTCTTTAGATGCAAGCTGCTTTAGATGAAAGATTACCTTCAATCCTAAAAAAAAAGAAAGAAAAAGAAAAAGAAAAGAAAAGAAAAAAGGACAAAAAAAAAAAAAACCAATAGGAGCTCTGCATAATGTGATGATAGGACCCAAGTCAACCTGCCTCCCTCCATGCTCAATGATAAAGCTGCTGAGGAAAAATAGTTCACAAAGTCTGAAAGCAGGTTTGAAAGCCTGGTCTGTCACTAAAACCCCCTTTTTCAACTCTACTCTTCTAAAATCCAAGGCATCTTTACAAATAAAAATTAAAGGACCATGAGAACCAGTTTAAAAGAATTATTTTGGTACACTCTTTAATGGGTACTATAACATGCTCACATTTAGCACATTTGTAGTAAGTAAATGAAGTTGGAAATTGGGCAGAATCAGTCCTGGGAAGTGATTCCATCTTAATTCACTTCAGGAGCTTTTTGTTTTACCTGATACTTTAAAGGTCGACTTCACCATATTGGCTGGTAAGTTCTCTTGAATTCTTATTTTTCTGGCATTTAAATGGGCATAGTCCTGGGACTGCATGATAAGGACAAGTATAAATCTGGGAGTTCATCCTGCTTGTGGTAGGAATGAGATCCACAGTCCAGGACTTTGATGTTCCTCTTAAATCTGCCAGTGTGCATCCCTCTCTCCCAACTCATAGGGTTTTTCAAACATACCTATACATGACAACGAGTACGCCTTTATCTAAACCATCCTTCTCCATTTTACTTATTATGTTTGAGAGCAATTTTTATTTTATTTTCTCCACTGTATCATAAACTTGCTTCCACCCTTAAACATTTCAAGACTTTGAGCATTCTGAAAGACTCCTGTCAACATGTCAAAGTATTCAGAGGGGCACAATGTGTGGGACTGTCATGTAATTGGAAGAGATACTATATTCTATAGAGAATGATAAAAATAACTATGACAATGTTAATAAACGATTCATTTAGGTGATGCTGTATAGATATTATATTCTTCTTACAAAGTAAGAAATACAAAGTATTTTAAAATAACAATAAAGAAGAAACTTTCTTTTCAAAGTATTTTTTTCTTTATGAAAATTGGGTCTTGTATAATCCTAGCCTACAATATGTAGCAGTAATGATTTCTCTCCCATGGATGAGTAAATACCATAGTAATCATATTCTCCCTTCCCATGCTCTATCCCAGTCTAATTAGGAAGATGGTGATACCAGGTGCAAAGATTTTGCTCTATTATGAACCCAGTGAATAAAGACACATATCTGTGCTTAGTTCATCTCTGTGTTGCTCACAATGTCTAGTACTGCCTACTTGCTGAATGAAAGATGAACTAATCAATGTCATTGGCCATTCCCTACATGTCCTTAAGCCCGATGATGTGCTTCCCCCATATCATCTGATGGCTCACCCACTTTTTGATACACACCAGATGCCCATGTAGATAGTATTAAATTTATTCTAAGATATTACATTTTTAAAATTTTATCATAAATGGCATTTTCTTTTTATTCTCTAACCCCTATAAATACATACATAGTGATTTTTGTATATTGACTATATGAATATACTCTGTTAAATATATTAGTTTCAATTTTTTATCTATGTATTATTTAGGATTTTCTACATTTCATTATCTTTAATAATGACTGTTGTAGTCTTTTTTCTCTACTTATGCCTTTTATTCTTTTGTCTTGTTTTATTAAAATATCCAGAACTTCCTGTATAAGAATAGAATAAATAAGATCATGATAATGAGCACTTATTTCTGATCTCAAGAGAAAGCTTTTGAAATTTCATAACACATGTGATATTTGCTATTGGGTTAAGAAAGTTCTGCTCTAGTCATTGTTTCCTTAAATGATATTGGAATTTTCTTTTTATTGGTTATTCAAAACATTACAAAGATTGCAGAATCACATCGGTTACACATCCACATTGGAATTTTCTCAAATAATTTTCTTCATCTATTGGTGTCACCCTATGACTTTTCCTCTTTAATAATGTGGTGAATTTATTTTGTTCAAGATCCACCTTTGTTTTGTATATGTGGCTTAACTACTTTTTCCAAATTTGGAAAGTTTCTAGACATTAGCTTTTCAAATATGTCTGCCTAATATTATCTGTCCTGCTTCTGAGGCTCTAAATGTATAGATGTTTTTGTTTTTCCTTTTATAATATCTCATAGTTCTCCTATGGTCTTCTCCTTTCCTTCTTTCTTGTTCTCCTTCCTTTTATCTCTGTGCCTTAGCTTGAATATTTTCTACAGATCTATATTTCCATTGACTAATTCCCTCTTTTACTTTCTCAAATGTTAAAATTAATTGTAGCACTTAAATTATTACAGGTTTACTTGTTTTAAGTATATATAAGTATTGAGGTTTTTAAATCTAGACTTTTCACTTTATTAACATTACATTCATGTATTAATCAAAGCTTTGGCCATCAGCTTGAGTGACCTGTAGGTCTATTTCTCATTGAAAATGGGTGATCTTTAAGGAAAACATTGTAAAAGACCTAGATGGTGCCATTATTTCCAAAAAGGTTCACTCTGTCCTTTGGTGAGGAACCTGAATTAGGGGGAAGATCTAAAAACAAATAATTATGCTGACTTGCAATTTTTGTATGGGTCAGTTTTTCCACTGTTTCTAGGGTGTTATTCTGTGGAGGTACTAATTTAAAGTCTAGGGTATTTATGAGGATCCTACTTTATGGTCACTTTCTAATGTCACTTTTTATTTCCTTGATACTAAAAAACACCTCAGTGGTTAAATGGTTTCTACTTTCTTCCTACATTTTAGACTCTCTCTGGACATAAACTTGAACAAATACATGGAGGAGAAATGTCATTAATCATAAACCCATTTTTATTTGTCTCCCTGGACTTTGCCTTTTAAGTTTAGGATATCTTAGTCCAATTTTTCTCTCTCAATTCCACCATGTTTTCCCTAAATACCTTAAGTGCTTACCAAAGTGTTTGTGTGGTGTTTGTGTGGTGTGTGTGGGGTCTGTGTGTAGGATGTGTGTGTGTGTGTGTATGTGTGTGTGTGTGTGTGTGTATGTGTGTGTGTGTGTGTGTGTGAGTGAACTATGGCTTCTACCTGGTTTCTCAGTCTCTTTCCAGCAAATGTCTCATCCATAAAGCTTCTCACAATATATCACCTTCTTTGATTTATCAGCAACTTTCAGTGATGTCAAACAAATCCCCGTCTTTGTAACTTTGTGTCTTTTCTACTTGTTCTCAGTAAGAGGTTTAGTCAGCTATGGTTAAGTTAGTGTAGCCATCTCAGAAATTCCTGACTACTTGATCATGATGATTCAAGGGTTTCATATTGTTTTGAGTGTCAGGAGCTAAGTGATTTAACAAGTATTGCATAAGCTTTAATAATAGCCATAAAAAGGGGAAAAATATGCTTGCTATAATATGTGTGAAATTCTTTAAATAGGCATCCCACAGGCACTATGCCAATGGAATGGCTCTCCTCATTTCTGAAAGAAGAATAATTGATGTGGAAAGAAATTCCAGATTTTCTGAATCTGAAAACAGATCATATTAAAATACAGAATGGCCAAAAGCACCTACAAGCATATAGAAACTTAGTATTCACAATGGAAAGAATATACTGAGCACAGTGCACAGGCATTTCCTTTGTAATCCATGGGAGACCTGAAATATTTTTGCTCACTAGTTCTCCAACTAGAAGTAAGAAATAGGTTTGTGCTACAGTTAGATGAATAATGAAAACTTCAATGGCAAGGAGAGCTTTCCAGAAGTTGAGATGTTACAGATCCATGGGGCTCAGGAATTGTTACTATGGGACAGACTGTTTCATTTTTATTCTGCCAAGGGACATTAATAAACAGCTGTTGCCAAGGTTAGGTTCATGAAAAAGGAGTTATTAAAATGATTTTAAAATCGTGAAAATCACTTTCACCTGAGATTATATTTTAGATGTGAATTAAAATATATTAAAGTTGTATTCTCTCTTTTGCATATTAATTTTTCAAGATGAGATCTAATAATCAAAGTAAAATATAAACCAAAGCACTGACTTTTATTTAGAGATTAATTAATGTTCAAATGCATTAGAAGGTAGGAGAAAACTTATCTATGCTTTTATTTTATGCATTGAGCTATAGTGTCTTAAAAATAATATATCCAACTTTAAAAAATGGTTTTATAAGGATGAAGTACTTATTATTATGTATTATTTGTTATATTATTTTATATTATGTTTTTTATTATAATAATTTAAAATAATTATATAGGATATTATATTAATTATAAATATATATTACTATTTTGAAACTTTAAAACTTTTAAAACTCAAAATGCCTGGCCTGTAATATTTAATATTACCATATTTTTATTATAAAAAATACATCTATTCTAGCTCTAATAATTGAATATTAATTACATGTTCTTATAGACTTTACAGACATTGAAAGCTTAAGTAGCATTTCAGAATTACTAAGTAAATTTCAATTAAAAGCATTAAAAATCTATAAATAGCAAGCATTGGGAGAAACAGGGAGAGAGGATTAAATTTCTAGACATAGCAAATTATTCACCATTATGGCTGTATATTTTCAGGAGTGGAGACGGCTGACTCATTAGTGACTTACACATTTAAAATTTGAGTAAAATTTTGACTCAACTATTCTATTTCTTATTCACTCATGGTTGAGATAGGTATTACTTAGTACAAGAAATATTTTACCTAAATTATGAACACTATTCCTTCTATCTTCCATGATATTAAATTTACTTTTTTAAATCAACTTCTACATATTTGTTTTTATACCATTTATTTAAATCTCTAATGTACCAAGCTGTTATTTCTCTCTGACAGCTGAGAGGTAGATAGGATCTTCCAGACATTCAGATGACCCCCAATCAAAATGTATTGTCCTACTGTAGTCTTTTTCTGGTTCCTGACTTATTCTTTTTAAGAATGAAGAAATTAGCTGGTCGTGATGGCACACACCTATGATCTCAGGGGCGCAGAAGGCTGAGGTAGGAGGATCGCAACTTAGTGAGGCCCAAAGCAATTTAATAAGACCCTATCTCAAAGCAAAAAAAAAAAAAAAAAAAGAAAGAAAGAATTAAGAGATTATAATGTTTCTCTTATTTTCAATCCAAATTATTATTATTATTATTATTGTCATCATCATCATCATCATCATCATCATCATCATCATACCAGAGATTGAACCCAGGCACGCTTAACCACTGAGTCACATCCATAAACCTTTATAAAAATATTTTATTTAGAGACAGGGTCTCACTAAGTTTCTGAGGCTGACTTTGAACTCTAGATTCTCCTGCCTCAGCCTCTCTAGCCACCCAGATTACAAGCCAGCATGACTGCCCTGGCTCAATGCAAATTATTTGATTATACTTTTTCCTTTCATTTAGAGTAAGAAACTATGAGTTCTATTTTTCTCAAATGGATAAAATTTAACATTTATTTCCAAGTTCATCCTACTCTCTGAAAATGGGATGAACTATGTATCTCTTAGGTTAAAATTGCCCTCATCTACCAGGCATATTTCAGGTCGTTTGACTATGCAATCAAAAATAACATATTTTTTAAAAAATACTGTTAAATATTTTTCTAAAATATGGATATTTAATTATCACACTTCATTCAGTGAAGAGTTCTATTTGAAATGGCCTACAGAGTCAACTCTGTCAAAAATCAAGTTTATATTTATGTCCAGTTGTATTATATATTTATTTCACAGTGCATCACACTTTTAATTATTATTAAAATTTATAATATATAATTACAAATATATAATATATTTAAATAAATTTATAATATATATCATTATTATAGTTTAAATTGAGTGTCAGTATTCAGTAAGTCAAGTCTGGTCACGTTTTTCTTCAATTAGAGAACTGTCTTGACTTTTCTTAAGTTTTTGAATTTTGAATTTTCATATCTGTTTTAGAATTTACTCCTAAATTCTTCCCTAATTTATTTAGGTTTTGATTGGAATAGTATTGAATCTACAGATTAAACTGGGCAAAATGATATCTTTATAATATCTGATTTTTTCAGTGAAAATATTTCTCTCCATTTATTTAGGTGTCTCAAATATTTTGCTAAAGTGTTGTACAGCGTTTCCACAGATATTGAGCATATATTTATTTCCAAAGATACTGTGCATATATTTTATTAGGTTTAAATCTAAGCAATTTACATTTGTATAACCTATTTTAAATTCTACACAACAAGCATGCATGCACAGTGATATGTCTCAGATGTATATATATTTTTTTTACTTGTTCTTGTGAGTGATTTGTTACCTTTTTATACATATTGTGACTTTTGCATATATTTTGCTCATTCATGCCACTTGGACATGTCCTATGGAAATTGTTGAGCCTAGGATGATACAGAGTTCTTCCAGTAGAATTTGCAGTTCTGCCATCTGGGAACACTGAATTTACAATATTTTACAGATTCTTCACTCCAAGTTTTTTGGGGCACCTATTAATATGTATTCATGCTGTCAAACTGTGTTATAGGCTGTAAATCTCTGATGATCAATTTAAATTTGAAATTTAAATTCTCAGGAGTACCTTTTGAAATATTCATTATGTCAAGTTTCATTATGGTCAGTTCCATAGCACTAATCTAGTTTGGGAAAGTATATTTCTTGTTCATTCTCTGAAAATAAAGAGCAATATTTGGTGTATATCAGCTTTACCATAGTCTTCAATTATGCCTTTTAACCCAGGCTTTGAAATTTAATTCTTGTTCCAAGCTCTGTACATTTGCAAAATTAATGCTAAAATTTGCTGGGTTAAAAAAAAATTCTGCAGAATAAAGCCAAATTTAACATTTATTTATTTTTGACCTCAGTCCTTACATTCATAACAACTCATGGAGATGGCTAAAATTTAAAAAAAATATTTTACAGTAGATGAGCCTGGGGGTATAGACAGCCAAATCACCAGAAGCAGAATTTTGTGTATTTATTAAGTGTCCCTTAACTATATGTAAATATTATGTCAATTAAAGAAATATTAAATTTTAAAAAATCACCTAGATAATATTTATAACATATAATTGTATAATAATAATTATTGTTTCCTAGCTGTGTCCAATGCAAATTCCTAGAAATAATAACAATACCAACATAATTGACAGTACTCATCCCTGTTCTAGTCCTTACTATTCCCATTAAAAGCAATACAAATTTCAGCCATGTGGCAGAAAATTTTTAGAGTCCTGAGATTCTAGTCGGTCAACAATCCCATATCTACCAAGCCTTTCTCTTTTGTGTAAAAGGACACAGAGAGCAACATTAGAGAGTTCATGTTTTTCAAATAGGGAAGGGCAACTTGAAGAAATGACAATCAATGATAATTGCATGAAACTCACTAAAACAGTACTGTGAGTTAATAACATGGAGAAAGAACAGAGGGATGAAGGGAGAAAATTGTGAGGTGGTAAAGACACTCTTGGAACAATACTGAAAGTAACTTGTTCCTCTTAAAAATGAGTGTCTAACATGAATATGCATTTATTCTGAAATTTCTGCATGATTTATACTTTGCATCATCCAAACAGCCTGACTTAATTGGAGGAAAGAAATTTATTATTTAAAAAATATTTTGGCTAATAAATAACCAAAGAATAATTAATGAAAAAAAATCACCACCATGCAACTCCAAATGAAGTAAGTGATTAAGGAACTAACCTTCCATGGATATTCAAAGAAGTAACAAAATTGGTGGAAATTTTGACAATGGAAGTATTGTGCTGTTGCAACATGAACCTGTAGTCAGTGCTAGTTACTGTTAATAAAATGCTGGAATCACATATTGTGTGACTGGTAAGATGTAATATGAAACACAAAATGATTGTCCCCACTGCTATCACAAAATACCATAAACTGGGTAATTTATATGTAATAAAAATTCTTTTCATACTTCTAGAAGTTTAGAAGTTAAAATCAAATTTCCAGTGGCTCAGTGTCAGGGCTCAGTCTCTGTTTCAAACTGTGCTTTCATATGGTGAAAGGGAAACAAGGAGTGAGTGAGCATCGTGTCATATAACAGAAAAGACAGAGGGATCTTTCAGCACTCTGGATCCTCTTTTATAAGAGCATTAATCTTATTCATGAGTGTAGCATCCTCATGACTTAATTGCCTCCCATATTTCCTCTCAATACCATCAACTTGGGATTTAAGTAATGGCATGTGAAGTTCAGAGGGATACCTATATCCAAAGAATAGCATTATACTCCTGGATTCTCAAAATTATGTCCTTATTATAGGCAAAGTACTTTCATTTTATCCCAGTAATTCCATTTTGGGGTTTTAACTTGTTTCAGCGTTGATCTGAAAGTCCACAGTCCAGAGTATCATCTAGTTACTGTTTAAATCAGATATGGCTGAGACCCAAGGTACAATTCATGCAGAGGCAAATTTCCCTCCAGCTGTAAGTCTGTGAAATAAGCAAGTTCTTCCAAAATACAGGAACAGGCTTATGATAGACATTTCCATTACGAAAGGGAAAACTAGAAAAGAAGAAAGAGCTAACAGCTCCAAGTAAGTCTAAAACCCAGCAAGTCAAACAATATTAAACCTTAAGGTTTGAGAATAATCTGATTATATCTCCTGTCTTCTAGATAACCTAGGCAGGGAGTTGGGCCCCCAAATCTTCAGGCAGCCCCACCCCATGCCTTTACCTGGTGCAACCCATGTTACAACCCTCATAGGTGGGAGTCTCGTTCTCATGGCTCTCCTAAGCTGGCTTTGAATGCTGTTGGTTTTACCATTCCAAGGTCACAAGAACAGCCAAAAGTCCATTCCATAAGATGTTGCTAGGAATCTCTGTGTGATCCAATCCTGTGGCTCCACTACCCATTTCCTGAGTGAGGACTCCACAGTGGTTCCATTTCACTGTGTGCTTCCTGCCTGGATAAAGGCTCTCCGAGGGAGGTAGCCTTTTTTCCAGAACTCAGGCACTGTGCGTGTCTACAGAGTGAGCACCATATAAATGACACCAAAGTTTATTACCTGTGCCCTGAAGAGAAGTAGCCTGAGTCACACGTGAGCCTGCTGGATCCATACCTAGGATGACCAAGGAATACTGTGCCAGATTACTTTGAGAATATACCTGAGGTGTGCAGCACTGATGTCCTAAAGGTGATGAAGGTCTCTCTTTTCATGTAGTTCTGTCTCCCAGGCCTCAGCACTTTGGGATATGGAATCCTTGGTATTACAGGTAAGGTCTCTGAAATGCCTTCAGGGTCATTCATCATTTCTTGATAAATATCATCTCACTTCCTTTTGGACAAACACACATACCCTTGGTGTTCTCTCCTGAACATACCTTTCAATTCATTACAACCTGGTCAGGTTGGAGAATTTTCCAAATCTTTAAGTTATGTTTCTTTTTACTCATAAATGTCATCTCAATTTATTTCTCTTTACAAATTTTACTAAAAGCAATCAGAGAAGTAATGTAGCACTCTCAATACTTTGCTTAGAGATTTTTTCCACAATTACACTTAAATTCTCCCTTCCACTAAATGCAATTCAGCCAACTGGTTTTTTTGTTTTGTTTTTGTTTTTGTTTTTTTTTTTTTTGGTCTCTTAATAAAAAGAATGACTTCTCTCTCTCTCTCTCTCTCTCTCTCTCTCTCTCTCTCTCTCTCTTTATTTGGCTAATATTTTGTTCCTTATTTACAAAATGAAACCCTATCAAAATTACCTTTACCTTACTTATTTCTACCAACATTCTGTTCTTGACCATGTAGGCAGTCTCTGTCAAGAGCAGATTGTATCCTGCTCTGAGTTCTTCTATGCTGTATAAGAATAACAAAATAACAACTTTCAGGCTGTGCTTATCCCTGAGTTACTTCATTTCTTATTTTTATTTTTTTGTAGTACCAGGGTCTGATGCCAGGGGCACACTATCACTGAGCTTCTTCTGTTTTTAAAGCAGAAATTTGTCATGAGCTACTTCATTTAGAGCACAAAGGCAGAATGACTTAGAAACTTATCTGAGAAAATAGAAAACAACCAGATGTTGGATGTACAGAACTCATTGAAAACAATAACCCTCAATTGCATTACATAATCATAAGGCACAAATTGACCACCTTGTGAACTTATTGGATTAAATAAGAAGCATGTGGGTATATTAAATCCATATCAGAGAAACCAGGCCCAGGAGCTTATCAAACACACCAGCCTGCTGAATATTGCAGCATCTACACCTGAAGCACAGCAAAGGTGAGGCACCTAAGACAATGGGACACTAGCATATACAGATCCATCATATCAGAGTGTCAGTTGAGGATGAGGTTGAATGTATCATGAGGTTGGCAGGCAATAATCTCTCAGCTTCCTCAAGAATTAAACTAGGATTGATCTCCTTGGTTGATGCAACCCACTTCTAAACTGCCTTCTGGACTCTTGTTCTGACTCTTTGAATTGGTTTACTAAAACCATTATCTGCCTACCTGTGGTGATTCTTCATTCCTGCCAATTTTCTGCATTTGTTCTATCTTCTTGAAACAACATGGACAACCTTAATTCATTCTTAGCCATTCTGTAACCTAATACATTATTGCTTAAAGTGTGATGTATGACTTGAGTGTTATATATATTAGTAACTAAGATTGGAATGGAATTAAAGGATTGTGATTTTCTTATTCACATCTATCAAGTAAACCATGAGTGCTCAGTGAGTTAAAGTCAATGCAAATGATAAATCTTGTGAAGTCATTGTTATTCAAAGAATCTGACATTGTAGAAAGACACAAACATTCCAAATGTGTTAATGGCATAGCGCACTCATAATGATCTCTAGTAGGATTTAGACTAGAGTCTAAAAGGTAGACCTATACATTTTTTTTTATTTTAACCTGGAGCTAGGAAACCCATCTTGCCCTGATCTTGGATATTAGAAGTTCAGAACTCCAGAATCTGGTCTTCAGATTTCAAAACTAATACCAACAGCCTCCCAAATCCCAAGGCCTTTCTATTTGGAGTGAGCTATACTACCAGCTTCCCTGGTTCTCAAGCTTGCAGATTCCTTATTGTGGGACATAGCAGTTTCCATAATCACATGAGCCAATTCTCCTAATACTCTCTCTCTCATCTATAAATCCATACATTTAGTTGACTTCCATCTTCAGTTAAAATTCAAGTGACCATTTGAATGTGTGTATTCTAATATGTTAGTCTATAATATGCTAATTTTTATTTTCTCTTGACATTAGTAATCATCAAGGTATATGTGAATCTTCCAGTATGTGTTCTGATTTTTTGGTGAATATGTCAGAATCAAACAAATTCATTCCCTGCTTTGTTTTTATATATTTTCAGTACTTAGAAAGCCAAAAAATGTGCATTATTATTTCATAATTGTAATTTCAAATAATAAGTAATAAAATACTCATACACAAATATCATATACTTAAATTTCATCATGACTACATGATAATTTATACCATTATCAGTGAGTTCTGTTAAACATGTCATTTTGTGTAAAATTCAGAATTCCACTGATGTTTCATAATAAAATTGTGAGCAAAAGGAAAAATTCAATCATCCATTTATATTCAACCATTTATCCAGATATTACTCATATCAAACATACAGACTCATGATAAAATTTTTTTCTTGTCATACTGGAAAGGTATATCCCAATGCAATTAGTTAAATATTTGTGCTTCAAATTTTATAATTAACATATGAAAGAATTTCTATGTGGAATATAAGAGCATATTTTAAATTTCACAGTAATATAGATGCAGAACCTATTAGCATTTTCAAATAAAAATTCTTTGTAAATATAATTTCAATCATATGATTGTAATCATCTAAAATACTTTGATCTGTATCATATTAATGTACTTAAAACTACAAAATAAAGTTCTTGCATTATTCTAATTAAGTCTTTGTTTATTAACTAATAATAATTAATTCTTATTAGTGGTACCAGGTATAGATCATGAACAGCTATATTTATAAAATATTATTTTTATTTTACTCAATAGGTATTTTGCTTGTGCCAACATGAATTAAAAGTAAGTAAAAACAGGTGGCAAATTCACAATTTTTTATGATCACTCAGTTCATTTTCTTTGCCAATCTTTCTATTTTAAGTTGAAATGACTGAATATTTGTGATTAAAATGAAAACAAAGATCAAACTAGAAAGTAAAATAGATCCCATGTCAATAATTTATTTGTTAGTAAGAACTTGTTAAAATCTTGACATAACTAATTTGTGTCCTTCCAGATTAACAAAATATGAAGCTTAATTGTTCCTGATAGATGGATGAAGGATGCATCAACCTCCAAAGAAGATTTAAAAATGAAACTCTGTATTTGCTGGAATGTTGCAGAATTTTTTTAAAATGGATTTTTATTTCCAGTGTCTGAAGTTTGAAAGATGAATGACTAAACTTAAAGAGACTAGTTATATCAAATCATCTATTTCTGTCCAAATCAACTTTATAATACCTTTGGAATTCAGGAGCAAGTCTGATTTTTTTTTTAAGTATCTAGTTAACTCTCCAAAGATCTGGTCATTGTGCAAACAATGTTCCTGGCTTTTATTTAGTGAAATGTTTTGACCTAGCAATTGACATGAAATTGACTTGTTCATTTTCAGATATGGTCCCTTCCCATCATCACTCCTGTACCCCCAAGGTACAGAAGTATAAAACTATTTTCTTTTTCAGATTCACAATGAGTATAAAACTATTTTCTTTTCTCAATATCATTCAACTTAATTATATACAAACACATATTTAATTTTTATGTTTTCAGCCTCTATTTCTGTGCTTTTCAATATCAGATATCTATCACAAATGAAGTCAACTAGTAAAATAAAAACCAAAGCAATCTTACAAGTGAATTCTTGTTCTTATTCATATCTAACAAAATGCTTATTGATTAACAATGGTAAGATCTACAGGCAAATAAAGATTTATCTTTTATTGTATTCATGATTACTATTTGTTATGTGAGCAAATGTGGCTTGTAGTAGAGAAAAGTCAATTGGAATTCTTGAAACTAAGTAGCCTCCTTGGCTTCATTCATAAACAAATGACATTTATAACACCATGCAGAGACAATGTATAGATTAAGAGGAAGTATTTTGCAAGCCATCCATGTGATAAGGGACTAATATCCAAAATATGTAAGAAAAATCACATAACTAAATAACAGAAAAACAAAGAAGGTTAGTTAAAAATGGGTAAGTGATTTTAATAGACATTTCTCTGAAAAAGACATGAATGGGCTAAAGACATGAAAAAAATGCTTAATATTACTAATCATTAGGGAAACTCAATTAAAGCTATAAAATGGGACCATCTCATACTGGTCAGAATAGTTGTTAATATAACAAAATATATTGCACTATAAAAATACATATGAAGAAAAATAAAGTAGGCAGGGGGATAGGAAATGCATGTTGTATTATCTGGAAGGGCTCTCCAAGTGACAGCAAATGTGTTGAAAACATGAAGTAAGTTTTGACATTATCTATATATGCATCTGGTCAAAGAACAGTATTATGAACATAGGGGAACAGTACAGATAGGGATCTTGAGTGGGGAGTATGCCTGGATTTTATGCAGGATAAGAAGAATCCCTGAATATCAAGAAGAGATAAAGATGAAAATAACAGCAGGTACAATCAGAACGTAGGTAATTGGGAGTTGATTTGGTAAGGATTTAGTGTTACATTAAAGTTTTGAAGTTATATATGAACTCTATGCATGGTTATGCTACCGATTGTAACTGTTGGAAATGTACTCAGTGCTAGTTAATTAATAATTTAATGTTAATTTGGAAATTACTTCTGTTCTTTCCTACTTAATGGGAATTCTAGGCATTAAAATGAGACAGTGCTCTGTCCTTATTCCTGCCTTATAAAAATGTATTGATAACTTAGGTCAAAGCATAAAATTAATACTACAGTTGATGTTTAAATGAAACAGGAAATATGGCTAATACAAACAATCAACCTAAAATAACCATAATAATATTTAGAAAAATAAATATAGGTTTATATATAATTTCAAAATAATTAATTGCATACTTTAGGAAGCTTATTCTAACAACTCCATTGGCACTTGAACAATAGTGTTCAGATCATGAGATGCAATTGTTGTCTGCACTTCTCCTGTCGCATCATCTGGCTTATTGTGTTCTATTCTTAGAACCACATTTGACAGGGGACACCAGTAAGTGAACCATGCCAAGTAAAGAATACAATAGAAATTCAGTATGATGAAAAGTTAGGAAACAACTTCTTAAATTGTGCAATTATTAAATATATCTCCATGCTTTTACCCTCATACTCAACCTCATATTTGCTGAGAATCTATTCTCAATATTGCAGCAGAATTAATCTTTAAAAACAAAAAACAAAAAACCGAAAAGTCACTTCTCAGAATTCTACAGTGGCTCCACAGAATCCTAGTAAGAGGCCACAAGGCTGTGTACAATCCTTCCTCATCACCTCTGATATCTTGTTTTCTCCTGCTAATTCCCCTCCTTGCTCACTCAACTGCAATCACCCTGGCTATTCCGTCCACCTGAAACACACTTCCCCTGGTTTCCTTGCTACTTCCCTCACTTTTGTCAAGTCCTTGATCAAATATCATCTGAAAGAAGCCTGCTCAGAGCACTCCATTTAAAATTCCAAACCATTCCTATCACTTTATCCTATATATCTCATTTCCACAGTACATATTGATGTTTTAAAATTGCAGTTTTGGGATGGTTATTGTTTTGTTTGAATTGTTTCTTTATTTTTAGTTATCCCTCTTTGCTAAAATGAAAGATACACGAGGGTGAGAGTCCTTCTTTTCTTCATGGAGATAGTCCAAATTCTAAAAACAAAATATCATGAGACATCAAGAAATATTTTTGGAAATTAAAATGGTTTGTTATCTGAAATTCTAAGCAAAGACAAGGCATTATCATGTTAGAAGGGCATTAATAATGGCTCACAGAGGCTGAGGCAGAAGCATCACAAGTTCAAAGGCAGCCTCCACAATAGCGAGGTGCTAAGCAACTCAGTGAGACCCTGTCTCTAAAGAAAATACAAAGCAAACAGAGAAATGCAAATCAAAATCACCCTAAGATACCATCTCACTCCAGTAAGATTGGCAGCCATTATGAAGTCAAACCACAACAAGTGCTGGAGAGGATATGAGGAAAAGGGTACTCTTGTACATTGCTGGTGGGACTGCAAATTGGTACAGCCAATATGAAAAGCAGTATGGAGATTCCTGGGAAAGCTGGGAATGGAACCACCATTTGACTCAGCTATTGCCCTTCTCGGACTATTCCCTGAAGACCTTAAAAGAGCGTACTACAAGGATACTGCCACATCGATGTTCGTAGCAGCACAATTCACAATAGCTAGACTGTGAAACCAACCCCAATGCCCCTCAATAGATGAATGGATAAAAAAAAATGTGGCATTTATACACAATGGAGTACTACGCAGCACTAAGAAATGACAAAATCATGGAATTTGCAGGGAAATGGATGGCATTAGAGCAGATTATGCTAAGTGAAGCTAGCCAATCCCTAAAAAAACAAATGCCAAATGTCTTCTTTGATATAATGAGAGCAACTAAGAACAGAGCAGGGAGGAAGAGCAGGAGAAAAAGACTAACATTAAACAGAGTCATGAGGTGGGAGGAAAAGGGAGAGAAAAGGGAAATTGCATGGAAATGGATGGAGACCCTCATTGTTATACAAAATTACATATAAGAGGTTGTGAGGGGAATGGGAAAAAATAAGGAGAGAAATGAATTACAGTAGATGGGGTAGAGAGAGAAGATGGGAGGGGAGGGGAGGGGGGATAGTAAAGGTAGCAGAATACAACAGTTACTATTATGGCATTATGTAAAAATGTGGATGTGTAACCGATGTGATTCTGCAATCTTTGTAATGTTTTGAATAACCAATTAAAAAAAATAAAATACAAAATAGGGCTGGGGTTGTGGCTCAGTGGCTAGTGTCCCTAAGCTCAATCCTCAATACCCCCCCCAAAAAAGGAACAGCAGTTAGCAGTAATAACACATGTGGTACATGGTAGGTGTGGTGGTGTGATGCCTTACTTTAGCTACAGTGAGCATCACAAATTTCCAAAAGGATGGGACTTCCCCCACAGGATTCTGGATAGCAGCCACATACCATTCAAAATTACTGAGCACCTAAAATATGACTAGTGCAGGCCAAAAACCAACATTTGACTTTATTTAATTTTAATTAATTAAAATTTTCATTGATATAAGGGCAGTCCCCCTTGAATGAATTCCACCCCCACTTTCCAACTGATATTTAGTAAATTAACAGATGCAAAATAAGATGTCAAAAATATTACTCACCTGGCAAATTTTAAAGAAACCATCACAAAAAAGTTACAACTAGCAATTATGAACAGGCATGAATTCAAAATAAAAATACAGTGTCTCAGCAAAGAAATAAATATAAATATAAAGAGAAAAAATGGAAATTTTAGAACTGAAAAGGAAAATAAGAAAAAAAAAAACCTCATGAAAGCCATAACATGCTAATCATGAGTAAAAGTTGACAATAAAGGTGAAAGATCATATGGATAATCTTGAAGGTTAGTTCTAAAATAAACTGAAACCTTTACTGATAAGTTGTGACAATAATTTATGTTTTATAATTTATTTTTAAAAGCAACTTTTTTTGGAAGTATAATTTGGTTAAAAATTTGAGCTTAATATCACTTATTTAAAAAGAAAGGTTACATTTCTCTAAAATCCATCTGGGTTTAAGAAGAAAACATTTTTTTGTAATGTGTTTGTAATTATTTTCAAACTATCTATAAAGAAATAGAATACTCTATTTGTTAAAATTTATTTGAAGACACTTTCCATTACCAATTTTGATATTATTAAAACACAATAGAAAGAAAGAAAGAAAGAAAGAAAGAAAGAAATTACAGAACTTTATTCCCTTCTAATTCATTTTGTGGGAGGATAAAATTACAAAAGTAATTCTTCTTATTGCATACTAAATTTATAGTCATTAGAATATTAAAAGATAATTGCCTTTCCATTGTATAAAATGATAAGGAAACTGGCAATATTTCTTCTCAAGAATGAAAAATTAATGAGTTTTCCATAAACCATATTTTGGTTGAATTTTTGGAATAGCAACCACAGAAGGTAAACAATTTAGTTTTATGATGAACCAACCTTGGAATCAAAAGGGAATCTTTCCCTAAAAATTGAGGAATTGGAAAGATTTTCAATATGTTGATTGGCATAGTTTGAAATGGATTCATGTTTATAGAAGAGATTTGTTGGGCATTTCTATCATTCTTTAAAGAAGCTTTTCAAAGACATTCTAGATTTCAAAATAAATGTACCAGTAAAAACTAAACCATCTAGAGTTTACAGACTTAATCTGATTTCTTTTTTTAAATGATAAAATGAGACAACTCTTAAGATACACATCTATTAAGTGCTATAGGTATACCAAATACTTGGGTGATTTGTGATACATCCTTCTCTCCACAAGCCTATGGGATAACTAGTGTCACCTAAATTGGAAAAACGCCAAATTAAAACATCAGAGTAAGTAATTTTCTTCAGATCACATACTTAAGATGGCAGTGGAGTTTGGAAGAAAATGCTTTCACTTTTGTCTGGAGTCTAATCCCCTACCAACTCCGTCACACTGATTTCAACTATTGTCAAATGTAATTTGGTTGTTCAGAGTTCAGATGAGAAGAGCTAAGGGAGACTTTATCCACACAGCTGAATGTTATTGTTCTCAAATTCAGAGTAGAGCCATCCCTTCCCTCATTGTATATTCATTCAATATAAAATAAAATAAAATAAATTGGGAAGAAAGTGTTGACAAGTCATGTTCTAGAAAACGTGTGTGCACAGCAGCGCTCCTTGTCAAAAAGCAAAAGTAAGAAAACATTTTGGATCAAAACCCAGTTGTTTTTGATCTGCCTTTCGCCATTCCAGCTGCTCCCGCCTTTCACTGGACAGCAGGAATTTAATGACAGCTGCTGCAAGGATTATGATGAGAGACTTTCCACTTTTACTGATCTTCTGGACAGGGTACTAGCTTTGATGTGTCATTGTTAGGTCTCATCTTGTTTTCCTAGGAAAATGAGTCTTATTACTGTTTTCAACTAAAAGCTTATTCAAAATAAAATATAGCGATCAATTGTATTGTTCCATTTGGTTTAAATTACAACACAGTGTATATGGACTAAGTGCATAAAATTGCCTCTGGACAGAATATTATTTGTTAATTGTGTTGGATTTCTAGGTGCACAGCAGCATTGAACAAGAACAACAATTGAACATTATCTCTCCAAATTCCAGAAGTTATTCAGCAGCTGTAATGAACTGTAAATGATAGAAACATTTTAACAAAAGAACACAAGTAGTCTGAAATTGTGATAATTAAACCCAAAGCAATGCTGAGAGAAATACATCATAATAAAGATCTCTCAAAAACCTCAGGTCATTTAGTCCTATTTTCATAGGTTATACATCCATGGATTCAAACATAAATGGAAAAATTTGAAAAAAATTATGTATCTATGCTCAATCTGTACAGACTTTTAAAAATCATTTTCTCTAAACAATACAAAACATCAAATATTTACCAGCTATTTACATTATATTAGGTATTATAGGTAATCTAGAGATGAATTCAAGTGTATGGTAGGATACACATAGGTTATATGAAAAAACAGTGCCATTTTACATAAGGGATTTGAGCATCTGCCAATTTTGATAACCATAGGGGTCCCAGGACCACTCCTCCATGGAAACCAAGAAATGACTACAGTGAACTATGAGTCTTATGAATTGGGGCTTTTGAATTTCATTGGAAAAGTCAGTGCATCCTAGAATTGGCTTTCCTAGCTTTGTTTATTCCTTTGCAATTTTCATACAAACATTCTCTACTTCAATCAGTTTGCCACGCCATGCCCATTATTCTCTCTCACAAAGTAGCTTGCCTCCTACTTTGCTGCAAATTTCTGTGCCTTGAAATCCCTGTTCATTCTTTATCCCTCCTTATCACCAGAATATTTTTATGAGATCACCCGCACTTTTAATCTTTTGCATGGTTTTAGAAGGCATTTCCTCCTTTTTGCTTATCTCTCCGATTTCATTCATTAGTTTGAATACGATTTAATCCGATTCTGTTATAAGCCAGGAATTAGGAGAGGAACTGGGGGTTCAAAAATGAGTAACATCCCCTGAAGGCACTGACCACAATCTCCTCCATCATCAGTTACATCCTCACTTGCATCACCAGGCTCCGCCTTCCTACTGACTCACTTTCCTCTGAACATAAACAAGTAGGTGCAAGGAACAAAACAAAACAAATCATCTTTCCCTATTCAGCTACCATCCTGCCTCCTCTTGCTGTTGCCTCTTGATGTCTTAATAATGTTTATGTCCATAAAATGTTTTAATATACTCAGCCACAAGTTATTTTTCATCATATATGCCTCCTTGCATCATGCCACTCTTCTGAAAGTTACTAAAAAATCAACTATGCTCTTTCAAAGGCCTTCTTTCTAGTTCTTTATCTTTATGACTCATTTTTCAACAGTTTTGATAACTTTTGGAATCAATCTTTTTATTTCTGGGTTCATGATGTTAATTTTTTATTACTGTCTTCCCAATATTCATAATTTTTTCCCTTGTCTTTTTTTTCTGGCAGGTAGGCTGATGCTAATTCATATTCAGAGACATTTCCTTAGGTTGTTTTGACAAAATTGTCTACTGTTATATCTTAAAACGATGAATCAGTGTAATTGCCTACCAAAGTCTTTATTTTGGTGAGGAGGGTTGGTTAGTGTCCATAAGGGGTTGGATTGTATTTATCTAAGACATAGGGTGGGAGGATTTAAGGACATACTTGTAGGTATGTAGGTGGTATCCACATGGAAAGCTAATGTTGCAGTTAGTTAAGAGGGATTTAAATGTCAGGCCCATGAGTTTTCCTTGCTCTGGTAGGAGAAGGGACCAATAATTCCCTCATCTTTAAAAGAGAGCAATATGATAATAGCTTTGATTTTAAGAATATCAACAAAACAGAGCGATATGAGGAATTTGGGAGGAGTGGGGGGACATTGGGGGTAGAGAGACGAGTTTCAAGAATTTTTTTTTCTTTTGGTGAAAGACTAGGGTAATAACAGTTATTATTAGGGCAGAGGCCATTGAGAAAATTAGACATCAAAAACAAACAGAAAAAGTCACAAGAACACAGAAAACAGACTCAATTTGAAATAAATGAAAAGATTTTTGAACCAGAATAAACCAGACAATAGTGCTGACTAGAAACAGGCAAGACTCCGGGAGGAGCTGATCTGAGGTGTAGGGAGTGGGTGGCCATCATGATTTCAAGCATGATGCACTAGGGCAAACGGAGGAGAAGCAGAAGAAAATGATCAGGGCATATTAGGAAATGCAGAAGGAAGATGGGAACAAGAGATAGAGATTCAAGAATCATCCATGACAAACTCTGAGAAGTCTAAAAAGACACTAACAAGCAAAATTTGGTGAAAATTTTTATGCCTTCAAGTGATTGTTGTGTTGAGGAATTCTATCCCTTGCACCAGAGTTCTGGACTTTCTTTCTGGCATAAATGCCCTGCTAAATAATTCAGTGTAATAATTATTGTGTGGGTGTCCTGCTGTAGAATGGGAGCTGTTCTCAGGAATAAGACACCATGGAATTGCTTTCATCTGTTCATCATTTACTTGTTTCCATAAGCAGCTTTATTTGTACTAGGTTCTGCTTGTGCTTGAACTACTTGAGCCAGTACTTTTGCCATAATAAGCTGAGGAATGTAGAACACTCCTCCAAATCCTGTTTTGGCAAGGGAGTTTTTCCTGGAGTTTTAGGCTTGAACTCAGCTGCTTCTATGATCTTTCAGAGCAACATTACATTTGACTAGATTTAATCATTTCTGCTTTGTAATGAACAACAATGTGAAATTCAATCACATTAATATACAAAGTAGAGGGAGTAAAATTATGTAGTGTTAATATAATTTTTAGGAAACATTTCCAAAAAATGAGAATCAGGATTATAGAGTAAATAATGGAGGCTTTTGGGGGAATTTTATTTTCAAAATTAAATAGTGAGTGAATGATTCCTTTGCTGTGAATAAGATTTTCAGTTTGATACCATTATATATATATATATATATATATATATATATATATATATATATATATATATATATTGATTCTTGATTTTTACTTCTTTTGCTTTAAGAGCCTTGTTGAGGAATTTGATTCCCAAGCCAACAGGATGGACAGTTGGGCCTACTTTTTTTTTTTCTAGTAAGTGCAATGTCTCTCTCTGGTTTAATGCCTAAATCTTTGATCCACTTAGAGTTGAGTTTTGTGCAGGGTGAGACATAGGGGTTCAATTTTATTATCTTACATATGGATTTTCAACATCCCTAGCCATTACAGAAATGCAACTTTTAGAAAATGGGGGAGAAAGCGATTGTGAAAATGATTATTGAAGATTTAAGAAATTGAGAAAGGAATGGGAGGAGGGATTTATGATCAACTATCACATAGTTGAGACATTGAGAAAGACAAAGAAAAATTTAAATCTTGTGTAGTTAAAGCATGCTCCTCCATTAGTATACTCTTGGGAAATTTAGGAGAACTGGATCTTAGACATATTAAATATTTATAGGACATTACTTCATTAAATATAATTTACTGCCCATATTAACTTTTTAGTTTACTCACTTCTATGCATTTTAAATAATTTTTATAGGTTTAAAAACAAAGCATTTTTAAAAGTAACTATTAAAACATTCCTTTTTCATTTCTAGAACATTGGTAAAATTAGTTGTGGCTTTCTTTTAAAGAGAATGAGCACAATTTCTTTGTATGTTAATGTTTATTTTTATATATGTGTATATATATATATATATATATATATATATATATATATATATATATATGTATTTACATGCACATATGTGGTTGGTTTACTCATAGAAATCATATAAGCAACCATGTTTTTAGTTTTAAAAGCAGAATAGGCTTTCTGATGATAGTAACTAAGCACCAATCTTGTACCCTCACAGGTGCCCTCAGTAGTGCTTGATTAAATCACTATAACCATTCTCTTTATTTCATACATTCAGTGGAACCTAAGAGTTTAAAACATGAACTCTGAAGTTCAACAGGATAGGTTAAAGCCACCACTTCGTTATTAAGTGAGATAAAAACGTTACTAATACTTCTAAGCTTCAATCTTCTCAAAGAAGAATAACAGGAAGATGCAATAGACCTAACAGTGACTTACTAGCTACCTCTCCACTCAAAATCTTTTCTACCCAGTGATTTTCACCTATATTGATTTATCCAGAACTATACCATGAATCTACTCTTAGCTGTAAAGGAGTTTGGAAACCAAGCATTTTAAGCTGGGTTCATGGCCAATTTAAAAACACTTTTTTTTTTAAATTAGAGAAAGAGAATAAATATTTATTGATAATTAGAAAGCTTTCTGAGGATAATAATTTGCCCAAGAGGACAATAACATCCACTTTACAAATACTAATATGAGCACGCATGCGCGTTCACACACGCACACAAATACCACACAGAATCAAAAACATAATACTTTGTAGAGTGTACATTCATAAAATAGTATATGAAAAATCTTCCTCAATCTTCAAAGATTGGAATAAATGTCTGAAAAATGGATTGACTTAGAGAACAGTTTTCTGGACAATTGCATAGAACATGTATATAACATTAGCGGTATTATTTTAAAGAATTCCAACTAAGTCACTAGGTTAAGTATTTTGGTAATGACTCCAGAAAAACTTTCCTATAATTTTATATGTTTGGAATTTAATCTTGGATTTCTTTTATTTTAATGCATTTGATGTCACTAAGAAAGTATAATAGTGTTCTTGCTTTCATATACAATACTTTTTAGTTCCACGTAAGTACAATATGATGTTTAATGACAATTGGGAAACCCTTGGAAAAGTCTAAATTAGAAAATTTAGTTATATTTGATACTATTTGAAGAAGCAAATGGAATTTGGCTCTGGGAATTATTCCAGCCTACTGTTCCAGCTTTTAAACTTCAGTGGAATTCACTTTACAGAATTTTGTACTCAGAAAAACTTAGTTCCAGTGAGCTTCCCAACCTATACTGTGGTACTCTAGCTGATGCAAGTCGACTGCAGGTATTCAGAGAAGAGATTCCCTTCAACCACCATCCTGGGGCTGGTCTCCTAGTCCTAACACAGGCTTCTTCCTATCCCAGCTATTTGGCATAAAATGAGAATTATAAAAATCACTATATATATATTAAAAGTCACAATTAACATGAAATATTTATCAAGCACCAATGGAACTAATCAATATCACTTTAAGTACATTCTCCCAAAGACTGAAGATATCTGCAAACTCATACTAGATCACAGGAAAGGCAAATCTGTAATTTATTGTTTTCCAAATGTTAGATGTACTGCTTTTATGATGTCATGTCTTTCTCCCTAGTGAGATTGTGTACCTCAATGCAGGGACTGAGTGTCACTTACCAGGCTACAAAGTTGCATAAAATTGGTACATACTGAGGGCCTTTCATCAATAATCAACATAAAACACATTCTCTTTTATATTTATGATCTAGACATTTTTTGTACTAATAAATATCATCTGTGATATTTTGTTAAAAATAAAAGTTGTTCAGATATCTCCTGTTTTGTTTCTCCTGAAGAAGTTATATAGAATAATTTTGTAAGACATTAATTATTATTTATTTGTTTTAGGCTTCATTTTGACATAATTATAAAAGCATGGAATATAATTTGTTCTTATTTAGTCTCCAGTACTTCCCCTTTTCCTCTCCTCCTTACTCTTCTAGTTCCCTTTACTCTATCCTACTGATCTTTCTGCTATTTTTTTTTATATAGTTAATGTGTTATGGGTATACATAATGATGAATTCATATTAAGTATGTTATTTTCCATGCACTCTTGTTTTTATTGGTTATGGATCCAATTTCATCATTAGAGATGGAATCAGGACTGATAATCCTGCCCTATGCTTGTTGAACTTCCAGAGCTTAGAAGTGTCTGGAAAATCAGGTGTCTCAGCACTTAATGATTTACAAATGAGAAATCTGAAATCAAAAAGGTTCAGGTTTTCCATATAAGAAATATTTGTTAAATATCTGTCATATACTTACCCCCAGGCTAAATCCTGGGAATGAATAGGCAAATTAGAAATAATCGATGGGCAAATGCCTGTAATCCCAGCAGCTAGAGAAGCTGAGGCAGGAGGATCACGAGTTCAAAGCCAGTCTGAGCAAAATCAAGGAGCTAAGCAACTCAGCAAGACCCTGTCTCTAAGTAAAATACAAAATAGAGCTGGAGATGTGGCTCAGCATTCGAGCGTCCCTGAGTTCAATCTCTAGCACCTCCCCCACCAAAGAATTAGAAACAATCACATAAGGATTACTTGTGGTATTGTACATTGTGCCTGGAACAGAGCACCTGGACTAAATGCATTCGTACAAAAATTATTGAAATTTTTACATTTAATGGTGTGGCTCCCAATGCTCCTAGACTGAAGTAGATTCAAGGGGGGTGACCCTGAGGACTGATTGGCAGAGAAGGATTCCTTAAGGGTTTCACTCTCACTCTAAGACAACTAAAGTCTTGATTATTATCACTATGCAGAAGTGACTGAAACAGGAATTTGAAGCTTTGACTCCTTTTTAGAAGATTTTAATCTATAATTTTAGGTTCTTACTGCTAAATACAAATATCACTATGTTCAAAATTGTAGGGAAAAATAATAGTGGAAGAAGAGCCTTTTTCAGTTCCATAGTGTTTTATTATACTAGAAGTAATAAAACGTACTATATTAAGAAAATATGTGTATCACAGGAATGGCAAGAGTATAGGAAAGAGAACCCTACTGCCAACACTTCTAGTGTTCTCTGGTACTGCGTGGGGGAGGGCATGTAAAATTTTCCAAAGGATACTCAAGCAAGAATATAGACCCTGATCATGTTTGCCTGTTTTTCTTGAAAAGATTTCTGCCTCCAATATGTTTTGAATTGGTCACATGCATCATTATAGAGTCTTAGAAACAAAAAGTGCTGAATTCTTTTTCATTCACACTCATGATACGCATTCAGTTTTAAAAGAAATTCTATTGGGGGCTGGGGATGTGGCTCAAGTGGTAGCATGCCTGTCTGGCATGTGTGCGGCCCGGGGTTCGATCCTCAGCACCACATACAAACAAATATGTTGTGTCTGCTGATAAATAAAAAAATAGATATTAAAGAATTCTCTCTCTCTCTCCCTCCCTCACTCACTCTCTCTTTAAAAAAATAAATAAAATAAATAAATAAGAAATTCTATTGCTACTACATCAGAAATGACATTCAGATCTGACTTTTCTCTCTCTCTTTATTCCCTTCATAAATTTCAATGTCAATTCATGGATGAAAACAGAAGTAGTCACTTATTTGACTATTTTTCTCACCTCTCTTTTGGTCCTTCATACTACCATCAACTATTTTCATTAAACCACATTAAAAGCACATCTTTCTACTAACAGGGAAAGAAAAACTTAGAGCACTTTGTGCTACATAGATGAAAATACAAATTTGTTCAGGAGATATAAAATAAGCCATTTGCTTGATTAAATTTTAAAAGTTTAAAAGCTTTGAGTTCCTGGCCCCTTATTCACACACTAGCAATTCTTCTCCTGGTGTAATTTAAATAACTGAATGTCCTAGCTCAGACTGCCATAACAATGTACCGTTGACTGGGTGTCTTAAGCAACTGAGATTCATTTTCTCTCAAATGAGAGAAATTTGCCTTTTTCTGCTGAATTGAAGTAAGCCACACAGTCATTGATTGAGGAGCTGGACAACAGTGTTATCATAGAGGCAGGGCTGTCTTGGTGAGGTTACATCATGGAAATAAAATCTCACACACATTAAAGCTCATTTCTTGAGCTGAGTATGTAGCCCAGTGAAAGGGCTCTTACCTGGTATGTGTGAGGCCTAGGTTGCCTCCTCAACACCACACATACATAAGAAAAGTCATTTCTTCTCTAATGGGAAAGAACTAGTAAGATATAGAGGCAAGGTTAGATACTTATCACTACTAAATTTTTTCTAGCTAATGAGACAAGGCAGAAATGAGAAAAATGGGAGAACTGTTTTTGTGTTGCTGTCTATCATTTTGTTGGTTTGATTGTTTGATTCTTTCTCCATGATGTAAAAACTCAGGGAGAGAACAAAAAGTTTGGAGTTAAATGAAACAGTACAGAGCTTAAAAGTTTTTGTTAATTGTGTAGAATAATTACTTAGTGTTTCTCTGGAGTCAAGGGCCAATATTTAAAAGATTTTTTCATGGTATAAATTAATAAGCTGAAGATTAATTCATACTAGAAAGAAAATAAACATAACTGAATTAAATTTTTTTTTTCTAGAGAAGGGACTTTCTGTGTTTAAAAAAATATACTGACAAGCCATTCAGAGTAAGAAATGGGCCACTAATAACATGGTTTGGGATAAGACCAAAAGAGGAGCTTTAAACTACTCAGAAATTGACCATGAGTGGTATGAGAACACCCTAGGAGAGAAGAGAGAATGGGAGAGAATCAACAGCCATCTCACAAAAATAAAGTGCTACCGGGTGCGTAGACTTCTTTCTCACCAGTTCTAGATTCTAAAGTAAATGCAGGAGTCAGATAAGAATTGACACATTAACGTGAGCAGGTGTGATCTGGATTTGCAAAATGTGACTTAAATATGGATCCAAGTGGGACTTTCTGCTTCTTCCCTCATGTGGTAAACTGAGCTCAAACAAGCCAAGCAACAAAGTCTTGGATGGGATATAAACAGAAGAAATCCTGGATTTCCCCAACTCTTGCTGCTGTCATAGGAAGTGACAGTCATCAGGAAATCTCAGGTGCTGACTTGGCTGCTATGGGTAGGGTGATTCATAGGGAAACAGAAACAAAGGAGTAGGTGCAGTGGGCTATTGCTGGAGAACCTGCCTTTTGTCAAATACACCAATAGTCTACAGGTGGTAGTTAATAACAGGGTTCCCATCAGTAATGGAGGCCCTGAGGCAAGATTGTATAGCACCAGATACCATGAGACAAAAACCTGCCACCAGGAGTCTACTGGCCCTGCACGACACCAAGCCTCTGATAGGAGAGAAGAATATGATTTGTAAAAATACCAAGGCTGTACTTTTCACTACCAAAGAGAAGGTCCTAACAGAAACACATGTATAAATGTCCCAGAGAAAAAGGAACTGCTACATCCATTGAGCTGCCCTGACTGAGCATAGCTAGAGCTGGCAGGCATCTGCCCAAATTTAAGGGAGTCAAAAAGGGGAGTTTTTTAATATATCTCTCTCATTGCCATGTTTATACCTATCTGTAGGAGCCATTCCAGGAGCCAACCCTGATAGTTTGGATTTTGTTATCAGTATAGGCATCTAAAAACAAGGCCCAATCCCTTGTCATCACAAGCGATTTGCAACTTTTAGAGGACCAGCAGAACAAAATCCAGACAGAGTGATCAGTATCTTAGGAGGTCATGGAAATGGTGATGTCTTCCTCATGTGACTTCACAACTAAGAACTTCAGACTAAAGAACAAGACATACATTGAAGAAACTTGGAAGGGGGGGTACTGAGATCATCCACTTCTGTGGGGAAAACTAGCATGATTTGGTAAGAACAGGAAGATGACCTCAATTTGTTTCCACAGTCTTATTTGGCTGTGTTATTTGGTTACATTTAATTTAATTTATTCATTTTCTGCCTTTTCATTCTCCTGATACTATTCCTCTTTCCTAGGTAGCTCTAAAGTTGTGATATTTTAAGATCGTCTTCAATTCAACTCTTAGAAGAGAGCAGGGCAATGAGGTTAGGAAATCTGAAGCTGGTGGAACCCAGAAGGGAGAAGTGGCAGCTTGGGCACAGGATGCTCAAGTGGCAGCAGGAACGGTGCTCAGTACTCTGTCAGCCCAGCATGTGCTAATGAAAACAAGTTTTTAAATTATGACTTCCCTAAGGGGTGCTAATGGCTCAGTTTCACCCACCTGGGGCATTGTTGATCATAGACATAATCAGATGGGATCTTCTCAGACTTGTGTGTGTGTGGTGGGGGGGGGGGCAGGCTGTGTTTGTAACAAGGTTCTGACACCTGTCTTCCTAACTCAGATGACTACCACAAGCTAGCAAAGATACGAAAATTGTTCTGATTAATCCTTCCCTTATTTAGAATGCTGTCTAGAGAAGACTGAGGAGGGGAGGAAAGGAAAAAGAAAGAAGGGAGAAAGACAATGCCCTGTTTTCTATTTTCTGGACTAATAAGTTATTCAATGCAGTCCTGCCATTCTGTTGTCAATATTACCCATAAATCAAAATCGGTTTTAAAATTTATTTAAACTTTTTAGGACATTATCTTATTGAAAATAGAAATAATTTTCTATCCCAAAGTAAAATATGAACGTCTTAAATTTCCATGGGAAAAAATGTCCAAATGGCAAACACTTCCATAATTTTTGGAAAACCTCAGGTAGTCATGTCAATAAACCCCTGTGTGATCACTGATATTTTGATTATATCACATTGCCTTACTTAGATATAAAGTTCATCTCTCTCTTATTACATCAGAGTGATCATGGAAAATATAAAACATAAAAAAGTAAAAAACATGAGTCTAGATGGAAGTATTAAATAATGCATGCATTTTAAGAACACTGACAAAGGATAATTAATGGTACCAAGACTAGCAAGTAAAATTAAACCACCTCTTCTTCAGTTTACTCCAAGACACCAAGAAAGTGTTTTCACAGTTGTCAGGAGCTCCAGATGACAAGAAGTCCAGCTGAATAAAGAGAAAGAAAAAGTTACTAGTAATATGAGTTGACATCAAAAGTTCTATGGAATTTCAAACTTAAGTAGATATCTTGAAAAACGAAAGTGTAAAAAATAAAATGAACTAGAATGTTACATTTTTTCATCTTTAGGACTTGAATGGAACATTTTTATAGGCTTACATAGAAATTTTAACCAAAAAATTGATACTTAATGGGAATTCAGCTTACTCTGAAGAACTAACCTAAAGTAAAATATTTAAATATGTAAAAAAAAAATTTTTTTTTCTCTAATCAAGAAAGCTGTTGTTCTAAGAAAAGGCAAGTTTCATTTATAATTAAAGCTAGGTTTATTATATATAATAGGATATAGTGAACATAAATTTAGGACCATCAGGACACAATAAAACAAAATGAGTGATTAATATATAATTTTATAGAAACTAAGCATTCAAATATTCTGGTTGAATTGATCTATCTAAAATAGGTAGAAGTTTCCTGAAAGTACTATGGATAAAGTTTAGTCTTGATCAATTGACTTTTACAATTATACAATTGCCCAGGTCATTTACATGGTGAGAAAGAACTTTAATAATTTGATTGATTAATGATAGAGGCTTTTTTTTCCCCTTAAAGTTACTACTACTGAAGTAATTTTTTTCTTTTCTTTTTTCCCCCCTTTGGTACTGGTGGTCTAATGCAGGAGCTCTTTACCAATGAGCAAAATTCCAGTCCTTTATTTTATACATATACTTATATGTATAAAATACATGTAAGTATATACATATACTTATATTCCTAAGAGGAGACTGCTCTGATATTTTGAACTACAATTACTCTAATTTCTATAGCAGTAGTTTCTCTCATAAATGAATAAACTCTTATACTTGTATGAGATCTCTGATGACCTCTTTACTCCTAAGCTCTAAAAGTTGGTTTGTGAAAGGATGGGGCCACAAGCTAGCATTAAAATTTTACTTTGGTGAGAACCAGCCAAACTTCAGATGATTACCTATACTTGTATCCATTGTCTTGCTACCTATTTCTTAATTTGTTTGTATTATTTATGTTGACTGCAGTTTTGTGGCCTTAATACAGCACACTGATAAGGTTGCCATAATGAAATATCAAACTGAAGATTACAACGCTTTTGCCTGGAAAGGTAAAATTTATTGAAAAAAGTTCACTTTCAACTACGATCTGTAGTATGTTACCTTCATTTATTCATTCAACAAACATACATTGAGTTTCTGTTGTGTTGTAGAATAATGCTCAACATTGGCAATGCAGCAGTGACCAACTTGGAGACCAGTGTTTTGGGATTCCTGGTCTCCTGGTGGACCCAGACTACTAAAAACATAATTACATTGTACTGTTGCGTGATACCGAGTTTTGTACATAAGTTAAATTTTAGTATAGGAAGTGATGTATCAAAGGTGAGACCCAAAGAAGGTATGAAGGTTATGTGGGAAAAGCACAGTGTAGTGGTAGACTGACTTTTATTTATGGAAAAAAACCCACAAATATTTCTTAATATACCATACAGCCTCTTAGTATAGAGCAACAGACCAAACATGCCACTTCTCTGTTCTTGTGGATTTGTATTCTCTATGGGGAGCAAATAAAACCAATCATAGACATTTAGATCAGTAATTTTACGTGTCAAAAGAGCTATGAATAATTAAACAGGGTCATAGTGAACATTTGTTTTCCTTTTAGCATTTTTTTTGCTTTGATATTTTTTCAGGGGTTTACTCTGTGCACATGTAGTTCATAGACCTCTGGGGAAGCTGTTGTCTCACCTCATACCTGGCATAAACCTAACCACTCTAAAAGTGATTTTATGTCTTTGAAAATAACTGGTTTAATAATCTAGACCTAAGTATAGTCAGTGCATTCCTCTGACCTGGCTTAGTTTAGGAAGGGCAAAGTATCACAATATAGAAACTAAAACAGAATGGGAAGATTCTTCAAATCTCTGGAAAGAGAGAGTTGACTCACACTTATGAGACCATCACTGAAAATAAAAGTGTCCTCTTTGTTCCTAAAGTTGTGATATATATAACTGCTGCAGCCACATCTCTATGTGCTTGATAGACTCTCAAGGAAGCTGTTTGAACCAACGGATTTCCAACTGTCTCTGGATATTACAGTTACACAAGGCAATTATCACACTTACACAAATCGATATCACTCCAAATTTCTGATACTCATCTGAACACATTGTGAATGCAAACAAAGAAAATGGTTAAAATATTAGAAAAGACCTGGTGGGAGATGGAGGGCCTGGGGTGGGATGGGGGACTCCCATGTAGGCTGGCAGGTCAAGAGGTCTCTGTGAAGAGGTGATAGTTAAACTGAGACTGTCGCGACCCCTTGCCCGCAAGGAAGACGCAACTCAGGAATTTTCTTTCAGCAGTTTATTCAGGCCCTTGATATTTCTTCTAATCTCTCCCTCTGGTCAGATGCCCCTCCCAGCCTTAATAAGGCATCCCAAGCCCCAATGCGAAGCTGCCACGTGGAACTTTCTCACAGGGTGCTGAGAAACCATGCACCAACTCTCCCAAAGAAGGAGTTGTTTGTTACAGACCACAGTGGAGCCAGCGCCATCTTGCAATGGCGACCATAATCTGCAGAAACGGCTCACCACATGAGACAAGATGTGAACCACATAGGCCCTGGGAGCAGAACTTTCCAAAAAGCAGAAAGAACAGCTCAACAGTCAACCAAGAATGCAGAGGTGTGAGACTTCAGATGAACACATACTAACTGATTAAAAAGCAAAACAAACAAAAAAATGTGTCACACGTAGAGAAGGTTAGGATTCATTTTTAAGAGATTTAAAGTATTTTTTGAAGTTTGGGGATAACAAATTGTCTTTTTCTTCTATGTATTTTTCTTCTTTTTAATTCTGATTTCTTATATATGATAGCAGAATGCATTACAATTCATGTTATACATAGAGAGCACAAATATTCATATCTCTAGTTGAATACAAAGTACATTTACACCATTTGTGTCCTCATACATGTACTTACAGTAGTGATGTTCCTCTCTTTCCACCATGTTTTGTACCCCCATCCCCTTCCATTCCTCTTCTACCCCTTTGCCCTGCCTAGAGTTCATGTAATTCTCCCATGTTCCCTCTCCCAACCCCACTATGAATTAGCGTCCTTATATCAAATAAAACATTTGGCATTTGCTTTTGGGGGATTAGCTAACTTCACTTAGCATTATATTCTCCAACTTTACCCATTTATCTGCAAATGCCATGATTTTATTGTCTTTTATTGCTGAGTAATATTCCATTGTGTAATATTAAATCTGATGTTTTCAACTGCAGCTATAAGGTGTTAGGTAATAAACAGTAACCACATTGCATTTTATAGTGTAAAGAAAATTAAAATGGAATTAATGCCATTCTTGTCTCATCTTTTGTAAATCTATTTCAAAAGTCTTGATGACAAAAATTTTATAGAAATATTTTTTTCATAGAAAACATGATGCCATTCAGTTGGTAAAATTAGTTAATAAGAAGAGATCCAAATTCTTATAGTTTTAATGAAAAATGAAGGAGGACTAGGAAATATGTCCTGTTTTTAATTATTTCAGAAATCAAAATAATTTAAAATTGCAGGATATAGCTGTCAACAAATGTTTTTATTTCTCTGGAATGATCTCTTTTCAAGACAACATTATACTAAGAATAGGATAATTGAGATAATTAAGGAGACATGGCGTTAAGAGTGAGAGATAAATTTAACGGATGCATTAAATATATTTTAGAATTTTCATATTGTTATTTTTAAGAAGTTGTAAGTCATAAATATATTCTTTTAGGTAGTCATATCTTCACTAAAATATTCACTGTGGAAACATACAAATTTCCCACAATATGTACTGACATCCTCTGGGTGTAATGCACTATGCTAGGGACCTCATAGACAAGTACAAAAAAATTAACATGATTCTCTTCCAAACCAAAAATGTCACAGAGACTCAGAAAGGAATATGGAGATACAAAGAAAGATGAGGGCAAGCTTTTAAAAACAACAATTCTGTTTTTCAAAAAATGAGATGCATCTGGATCCTAAGCTCTATTCTTCACGTGAAGTAATGTCCTCATTCAGAGAGGAAGGTAGAATTGACTGATTTTCACATTTACAGAATACTCCTCATATGACCTCATTTAAAATTCTTCCTGCCCCTATGCTTATGAGATTTTGAGATAAGTGTATTTTCCTACTTCCAGAGAAACAGTGCTCAGGGCAGTTAACAATCTCCTCCAGTGATGTCAAGAACAGAGCCTGGCTTCCAATTCCAATTGATACCAAACCACGACTGCAAATGTCTGTTGTTTTATGTGTTTTCCAAATGTATGGACAATTATATAGATTTTAAAACAATATTATTGATTCTGTTTATGTTAACATATGAGTTTTTATACAAGACCTGTGCTTTGGAAATCAGAATAAATCTTTTAAAAATGAGAATCCATCTCATTTTAAAAGCTAAAGGTTAATGCTGGCAAAATGGAAATAATCTTAAAATAATTTTGTAAAAACAGATTAAGTCAATGGAAGTGTAACTGATGTGATTCTGCAATTTGTATACGGGGTAAAAATGGGAGTTCATAACCCACTTGAATCAAAGTGTGAAATATGATATATCAAGAACTATGTAATGTTTTGAACAACCAACAATAAAAAAAATAAATAAAATAAAAAAAAACAGATTAAGTACAGAAAGTTGAAAAAGTTGTAGATCTCAAGTGATGTTTGCACATTTTTATAGCTTGTAAACTGTTACCAAAGGTAAAATTGTAAGTCTATAAATGTAGATAAAAACCAATGAAGATTTTCCAATATTTTTATTGTCTCAAAAGTATTTTTCCATGATTGCAGTTTGATGAAAGGCAGTCTTATGCATCAGTATTTTGTGTTAATTGCTGAATTTTGTGCTGCATATTGGATAGTACATTTTAAGATTAACCCATGGAGATATTACTACTACTAGCATAGTAATAGTCAGATATAACTGGTCCATAGGTGGAGGAATGGGTTAAACTGGGTTGGAAAAGCCAATGTAACTAATGTAGAACAAACAAAATCAGGTGTTGCCATTAAGTTGACACAATTTAGTCCTCTATTGCTGGAAGAAAAAAGCTTAAAAGATAAAGGTGTGAAAGATTCTTTTGTCATGGCAGCTTCTCAGCAATTTTAACAGCTACTTGATACATAGTCTCTTGCATGGTGACAGTAAACTCATGAGATGACAATTCAGCTACTGTCTTGGTCTGTAGGATTGATTTTACAGCAAACCTTGAGATCAAGAATATAGCAATTACATTGAAGTATGTAAAACAGTATGTTTTGCTCCATTTCTAAATGTTTAGCTGTTGAGGTTTTGCTTTTTTATCTAGCTTCTTCTCAGTCTCATAAAATGATTGGGTAAAACTTTCATCAATGTACTGTTAGATGTGAACAGTGAAGAAAAGTATATAAAAACTATGAAGTTGGTAATGAATCTATCTTCCCTGAAAAATATGCTCATTAATTGAGAAGATTATTAAATCAGTGAATCTAATATGGAAATCTGTTTCGAGTAATCTAAATAAAGCTGTATATTTACATAGTAAGTAAACATTTTAGAAAATTTACCCAATACAGAAAAAAAGGGGGTTCCCTCTTTTAATATTCCAAGAGGAGGTAAAAAAAGGCCATTAGATATGTTGGAGTTAAAGAGCTTTAAAAAGAAATTGCTTCGGTTAATTGTCATGATTAAACAACTTAAATTCCACTCTTAGGTCCTACTTAGCTGCCTTGTTTGGACTGTGAAAAGATTTTTATTTCTGAGATTGAGAAAGGCAGATTTCCTCAAAAGACATTTCTAGTGACTTAATTGATCCCTCTGAGGAAGTGTGTTCCAGCTAAGGAGACCAGAGTGTATTTTTTTTGTTGGATCAGATTCCAAAGCAGACATTTATGGGGGAATTCTTCCATTACACTCTCAGCTTCGAGGCCAGTTGGTTAGTTTGCTGCCAGTGAGTCGAAGGTCATGAGTTTGATAGTTGCACACAGCACTGCTCCACAGGGAGAAACTCTGTAACAAAGACATAGATCACAGCATTATCTCTGCCACTGCCCAGGGGTGTTCCCTTGTGAGCTAGTCCCTAAAGAGCAACCCGCTCTATCAAGAACTGATTGTCCCCAGTGAGCTCACTCCTCAAATCATTTCTGCTGAAATGTACAATCTACCAATCACAAAGAAAATGGGATTGGATCTTTAGTGTTTTAAGAAAAACCTTGAAAAAAAATGACACCAGAATTTTAACTGACCAGCTCAGTTGTAGTTGTTTGAAAAGTGGACTAGATTTTTTTTATTTTTTTATTTTTTTTTTCAGGTGGTTGGGTGTGAGATACTTCTAGTCTAAGGTGGTAAAACAAGGATGCTAAACAAAGAATCAGTGGTTTTAGAACAATATTTTAAAAATATATCCACACGTGGTGAATTTTAAAAACATGTGGCTTATGTTATAAAGTTGAGATGCCTTTATTCATTACCATTTTAAAAACTATTTCATTTAATTAATTCAGTGTTTAGTCAGTTCTTCATGGGAGAATTTTGTTTTTGACCTGTCTTATACATTTTTAACTCAAAAGTGAAGCCAGAATTACACAGGCAGATAGGCAAGGGTCAGATCCAGAGAATGGAGGGATTGAAATGTTAATTTCTTCAGAGCCCTTCCTCCACCCTTATCAAGAACCTGTCCCTGCTCCAACCTGTTGCTAAGGTAACCTGTCCCAGGGATTGTCCCTCCATACAGGGAGTTGTTAATTAAGCCCCCCTTCCCTGTCCCCTCAGCTCACCTGTTTCCCACCTTTTGGCCTTAGCACTGAGCAGTTTCTGAGCCTAGTGGTATTCGCAGGAAGGAGAGAGATAAGGGGGAAGAGAGCAGGAGAACAAAGGAAGCCCAGGACATATAAAAAAGGCAGAACATCTTCACTTCCTGGGATACCAGGATACAAGCTATGGCTCCCTTCTCCCTCTCGGGAGAAGTCTATGTTACCCCCTTTAAAAATAAACCCTGCTTTATATGCTTGCTTTGGCGAGCTTCTCTAATGTTACACTTAAACATGTGAGGAAGCAGGACTCATCACCTATATCACAAGCATATGAAATACTGGAACTCAATGGTACAGAACATTGGTTGTGACTTTACCACTCGCCCTGCCACATAGTTGTCAACTAAATCCTACTAATTACATCTTGGGCAGCTCTGGAACTGTTGTACATGGACAATACTTAGGACAGGCTCTCCCACTTCCTAATCTAAATGTATTATTCCCCTCCTGTCGGTCTGCCTGCCTATAAAATTATATTTCCAGAATGATCTTTCCAGAACACAATTTTTACCATGTCGTATCCTAGCTTCTTGTTTTCTTTAGATGAATGTGAGACTCTTTGTCATCCATGCACCATCAAGCTCAGCCTCTACCACCCAGTTATATGGAATTAGTTTCAGTTTCAGAAATATACTGACCATAGCAATGTCCTACTCACTTACAAACTGTCTGAAATCTGCTTGCCTCCCCAAAAGGCCTTCCCACTCCTTTCTTCCTTGTAAAACAAAAATCAAACAACTGTTCCTTTTGCTTCTTCCTTAGAATATTTGGGCCCCTCCACAGCTCCAAGGAATGAATTGATTAGTTTAAGCCCATGGTGGTTCTCTCAGCATGCTAACCTTTCAATCAGAGGGATGGTCTTCTAAAGACTTGCCCTTAAAAGGAACAAAACAAGACTTTCCCTTTGTTCCTACTCTCAGATGATGTTTTGGGAGGATGTGAAACTCTAAATAGTTTAAAGGGACAACACTAACTGTGAATAGCAGAGCAGAAAGAGAAACTTGGCTCTGTAATAATGTCCTAAAGTCACTAAATTAACTCCATACTGACTGTCTAATCATGCTATGAAAAATGAAAATTTTCATGTTCTTTAAGCCTCTTTGAGACAGGGTTTTTTTTTTTTTTGCCTCCCAAAGGCAAATAATTGATACAATCCCCCATGGCTCCTATGAGGCTTTAGTTGGGTAATATATACTTCATTTTTTGTTAATATTCACCTCCTCTAAAAACTTTTCTTAATTGCCATGTCCTTAGAATTTACCTTCCCTATTGAACAGGCACTTCACAGAAGAAGAAATAAGTGTAGTCAATAAACATATGAAAAAATGTTCAGCATCTATAGCAATTGGAGAAATGCAAATTAAAACTACACTGAGTTTCCATCTCACTCCCTTCAGAATGGCAATTATCAAGAATACAAGTGACAATAAATGTTGCTGAGGATGTGGGGGAAAAGGTACACTCATACCTTGTTGATGGAACTGCAAAGTGGTACAACCAGCAGTATGGAGATTCCTCAGAAAACTTGGAATGGAACCACAATTTGACCTAGTTATCCCACTACTTGGTATATACCCAAAGACTTAAATTCAGCATGTTATGGTGATACAGACATCAATGTTTATAGCAGCTTAATTCATAATAGCTAAGCTAAAAACCAACCTAGTTGCCCTTCAACAGATGAATAAATAAAGAAAATATGGTTTATAAACACAATGGAATATTACTCAGCCAAAAAGAAAAATGAAATTATGCCATTTGCTGATAGATGGATGGAACTTGAGATCATCATGCTTAGTGAAATAAGCTAATCCACAAAACCAAAAAGCAGAATGTCCTCTCTGATGTGAGATGCTAATACATAATAAAGGGATGGGAGGAAAGAATAGAAGTTCTTTGGATTAGACAAAGGGGTATGAAAGAAAGGGAGGTGGAATCGGAATAGGAACAACAGAAAATCTGGGCATAACTTTTCTGTATTCTTATGTGAATACATGAGCAGTGTAACTCCACATCATGTACAAACACGAATGGGATCCTAATTAGAATAAGTTATACTCCATGTATGTATAATATGTCAAAATACACTCTACTGTCATGTTAATATAAAAAAAAACAAATGACAGAATTTACCTTCTCTTTCGTGTAATTACAGATTTTGCATACAGGTGCTAGATCTATCTGGTAGTGTTGCAATACTGTGCTCACAAACTCAAGGCATCTTTTGTGCACTTGGTATAATGTTCTGCCACCTAGTATGAACAAAGCAAGGGAAAACAAATCACAGTTTAAACTGATCATTTTGCCAAAGTTATGTAGCTCCAGAACTGACCATCTAAATGAAAGACAAGTCATTTTTGTTGATGAAGGTAAATGATGGGTCTACAGGCATAAAAATGTTATTTAATCATAAAACAACAAATCTATAGAAAATTCACATCTAACATATACTTGATAATACTATGTAATTTCAAATTATTTTAACATTTTACATTGGTAAAAATTATTTTGCCTTTCAAAGTTTTTAATATACAAAATTATATTTTGTTCCTGAATGTACCTTTTCGTATAGAGGAGAGCAGTTTTTTCATATGTATTTTCCAGGTAGGATTCTCCTAAGTCCTAGAAAGAACAATCCATCTGCCCAGAGGAGCCCATTTTCCAAAATATTACATCCTTTCAAGGCGTACATCCTTTTCTCAGGTCAGTTCTCTTCCCAGCTCACTACCAGATTATGTTGGCATATAGTGTTTTGTGCACATCAGACTCAATAGAGAACTTGTTTAGGAACAGAAACAAGCCCCACTCCAGTCAAATGCAATCAGGTTCCCTGGTGGGTGGAGCTTGAGTACAAGCTCAGTACATAAACCTCCACCAAAGGACAGGGGATATGGCTCACAGCTCTAAAGGAGTGCTGCACAAACTAAAGCCCCACATTGTCCCCCAGTGCCCTCAGTAGAATAATTTGACAGGGTTGTTAAAAAGTCCAGCCCCATTTTGACATACAGCTGAGGAAACTGCTTCTGAAAGTTTAACAGGTGATGGATATGCAAGATTTAGAGCCACTGTTCTATTGCTTCACTTTTACACAGTTCATTTTTGCAGCTGCTATCATCTACTATCACACTTATTTATTTACCCTAGTCACAAACTATTATTGGAGTGAGACTGACACCTGTTCCTTTTGCCATCTGTCAACTAAGACATGCTACTTCCAAATGGATCTATGGCAATAGCTAAGCAGACCAGATAAATATGAATGTCCTCCAAGAAGTTAGCATCAGTTATTTGAATTGAAATATACAGGGGAAAATTGACCTTCAGGATCCTATACACTTTCTACTTTGGAAGAAGTGGTAGTAGTTTCTATTTCCCCGCACATGAGTGCTACGTCATGAGAATTGAATTGATGGAATTCAGTTTTCCTTGTTTAGCAACTGGAGAAAAATTCTTTATTGTACATAAAACTGATGATGTGTAAGTATTCCTATCAGTTGTCTATAATTGTATAAAAGTCTAACACAGGCTTAGCAAGTAAAAGCAGCACAATTTTTTTTTCTTATAGTTTTCATGGTTTCTGAATCCAGGCATAGCTTAACTGAGTCCTCTGCTCAGAGCCTCATAAGAGTGTGATCAGGATGTCAACCAGGAATTACTCTCAGCAAATAAAGGTTGCCTGAAAAATCACTGCCATATAGGTCCCTGATAACATGGCTTTCTTCAGGATTGACAGAAAAATACCTGATTTTAGGCTTTCTTTTTTTGCTATTTATTATTTTCATTGGGACATATATGTATATGTACAGAATACCTACTGACAGAATCCTCTTTTATAATTTCATTTGATTCTCAAAAAGAGGACAGCAAAATAACTTAGGTCACTAGTACTCTACAAAAATAAAACTGATTAAAGAGTTGTAATTATCAGTATCATACAATGTTAGCAACCATTCATCTGCTCTGAAAATACATCTCTATCAACCCAAAGAACACTCTTGATTAGGTTAGTCCCACCCAGGGAATATCACTTTTGATTAACTAAAAGTCAACTGATTAGAGATGTTAATTATATGTGTAAAACCCCTTCACCTTTACCTTATAATGTAAACTAATCAAAGGAGTGAAATCCATCCTCTTAAGAGGCTTCACCTGTACTCAAAGCCTGGTTATTATGCAGGTCATGTACACCACGGGGCCAGAACTTGGAAGCAATCTTAGATTCCTGCCTACATCAATAAAAGTATTTTCATTGTGGAAAGTTTTTATAATAGCTATTGTTTTTTATTAAAAATAGGTATATGTCAGATGAAAAAAAAAGTAAAAATGAATATGTAATGGAATTATGATTGTCTTTCACAACTGACTTTTGGTCCCCTTTGCTGTTTGCTAGCAATATTTTAAAAGATTCATACATAGGTATCCAGAATATTCTATGCATGTATGTGTTTTAATACTGATTTGCATATTTCTTTGTTTTTCACTTAACCATCTCCAAGACATAACATTAACACCATATGTTTCTACCATACCCATAAACATGTGTATTTGTATTATATTTCATTACACATTTGTTTCATAAATATTGAACTAGTCCTATTTAATAGAAATATAAGTATTTGTTCTTTTGTCATTGAAAATATTTACACTATATATGTCTTTATGCACATGTGTTTTTATGTTATGGGATGAATTCCTGAAAGTAGGATTTTTTTAATAACTAAGTGCTTTCAACATGCTGAAAAATATTTTTTGAATAAATATTTCAAAGATGTATCAGATTACAACTCCAGTTTTCTTCCATTCTTGACAATACTATATTAGAAAATATTTGGCTTCCTTAGTCTGATAGGTAAATGAAGATCCTTCATTATTGCCATCATTCATGTTTCCTTAAGTAAGAGCATGCTTGAATGCCATTTAATATGTTTAAAGTCATTATATTTATTTTTTGCTGAATTTCTTTTTTATGTCCTTTACTAATTTTTATTCAAAGGCATTTCTTACCCTCTGGCACATAGCAGAATACTCAAGGAGAATTCTGTGAGAAACAGAAAGTATAATATTTTGATAACATTATGACTTATTAAAGTATAATAAGTCATAATGAACATTTAGAGATGTAAGAAAAATCCATGATTGGACCTTCTGTAAGGGTCCGGCGAAGCGTCGGAGGAAGAGACCACCAAGAGACTAACTTTACGCAATATGCAAGAGGAGTTTATTGGATCTGGTTCAGCGCACTGAGTCCCCAGGACGGCTCGAACAAAAAGGAAGAGCAGCCCAGGGTCCAGAGCAGAGGTTAAGCTGAGCTTAAGTACACCTTTTGGAGGGGGGGGCTTTGCATACATCAGAACAAATCATCAGAGCCGTGGGAAAATTGAACAACAACTCTGAGTCATGATTAGCACATTCATTGGTGGGAACAGATTGGACAGGGGTGGTTACTTTTAAGTGGGGTGAACATTTAAACTGATTCCTTCTGGGCCCGTGGTGCCTAGTACTGGGCTACTCAAAGTCCCAAGTTATCAGACCACCAGAGGAGTCAGTGAGAATGTTTACTGGGGCAGTTCCGGTATTGTCCTAACAGCTACAGAGATCAAAGGCTCGGGGTAGCCGAGAAATTTAACAATAATAAACATAACAATGGTCTCTTACTTTACAACCCAAGTCTTGCAGTTTAGAAACTTCACAATGTCCGATCTTTTACACTTTTACTCAGGCTCTGGGCATAGAATCAGCTTAAAAATTTCACCTTTACATTCCCCACTCCTTTTTCTGTCTACTTTTACTCTTAAAAGTAATGAGTCATAATTATTGGAGGGTCTTGTTTTCCATATCTGCCAGTGGAGCATATTGTTGCCTTATTACCATAAGTTTCACCTGTCCAATCTGAGCTCGAAGGAAAGAAACTATGCGATTAAGTAAACAGGGACCCACAGTTAGTAACAGTATAAGAATAATCAAGGGTCCAGCTAAGGCTGATAGGAGTGTAGTTAACCAGGGGGACTGGGCAAACCAAGACTCAAACCACCCTTGTTGAGTTTCCCTTTCTCTCTGGTGCTCTTCAAGGTGGTTTCTTAATTTATTCATGGATTCTTTTACAACTCCAGTATGGTCAGCATAAAAGCAACATTCTTCCCTTAGTGCTACTCAGAGGCCTCCTTCCCTCATAAAGAGATCTAACCCCCGCCTATTTTGTAAAACAACCTCAGAGAGAGAGGTTAAAGACTCCTGCAAGGCTGTGATAGAGGTCTCTAATGTCTTTAAGTCCTGATCTATTGCTGTTTCTAACTGGGCCATTTGTTGTGACCCCCAGATCATAGCAGCTGCTCCTGTACCAACTCCTGCAGCAGCTCCTATCCCCAATAGTATGGCCAGAGTGAGGGACACTGGTTCCCGGCGGAAACGGGTTATTTGTCCACCTACTAAACCTTCAAATGATTCTGCATCATGGAAAAGCACCTGGGGAGTATCTGCACCATCACACAATAATTTACTGAGCTATCAAACACCTGGACTGAAATGCAAGGAGTTAATCCTGAGTCACACGCCCACCAGGTTCCTTTCTCAGGAACTAGAAAGCCCTGTGTAACATCAATTTCTCCTATCTGGGTGCATATATGTTGTTTGCTTTTAGGTGGGGACCCTATACATAAACCTGCCCCGGTTACTTCTAGGAGAGTTAACTTTGGATTTTTACCCCAACTAGAGGTGGAACTCTGTGTCTTTACGGCATAAGTCCCATTAACTGCTATCCCTTCATAATAAGGGGGTGCGGCAGAGAGGCATAGCCAGCAGGATTGGGTGAGGTCTGGCTGTGTGGAATTCAGTACCGCGAAGGTTCCTTTAATTAATTCCCAGGGGGAGGAGTCAGCTGTACTCTGGACTGGGGAAGTAGGCAAAGATAGAAACTGGGAGGAATGAGATAGTAAAGGGATTCTGGTAGTTCTAAGCAAAGGGGGTTTGGGATGCTTAATTCCTGGCTTAAGGGGATTGGGCCCTATTGCCATGGGATTTTCTTCCTGCTTAAGTCTGATGGTGAACCAGAGATTAAAGTCATAGGTGGGGCCATAAACATAGAACCGCATTCCCCAGGTATTTCCCATAAGCCATGTCGTCCTGAGGTAGCCCCTTGCTTTGGAGGTAAAAGTTATGTTGAGGGGATTACACAGACTATTTCTTCCACAGGCAGTGTTCAACACTCAGCTAGTCATACAGTCTCTAGTGTTTATCCAGGTGTTATTTCGCCCTACCTGAATCCTGCTATCTGGGGAATTTGGTTTCCACCATGCAGCTCCTGTTTTTTCACAACCCCAAGATTTGCAATAAAAGTCATTGGGCCCTCCACAGGTTCGGGCCTGTTTGCGACTTCAGAAATCAGCTGGACACACATAATAATCAAGACTGACTAGTCGACACCTATGATGTGGGCGATGACATCCATAATGCATATGGTTACCCCGTGGTGATGTTGCCCTGGCTTGGGGTCGAATGGGATTTGTGTGGGGTCCTCTATGTCAGGGAGGTCCCAGTCAAAAAGGCCTATGGCCAGTTGACAAATATCAGAATGGAGACATGGCCTCCAAGTCCATAAGGGGGCTTTATGTGATATAGACCACACTACTTGTCCAGTGGGATTTATAATTTGCCAGTGTTGTTGAACAGGCTGATGGGGATTAGGGCTGCAGGTGGTAAGGGGAAAAATCCATAGCCCTACCCACATGATGAACACACAACTTGAGAGGGTTACCAGTCTGTTCCAGTTTCCAGCCGGAGTCTGGACAGGGCGCAGGCTTGAGATGGGAGGCATGAATCTAGGGAACGATCCCATCGACTTTTACCGCTGTAGGCATTATAAGCAGCACCTGGTATGGTCGTTTCCAGCGAGGTTCCAGGGATGACACATGATGTCGTCTCACGTAGATGAAGTCTCCCAAATGGTATCCGTGTGGGATTACCTTGTCTCCGGGCTGATAAGCAGTGGCCAGCCGTTTCCACAGGTATCGCTGTGTGTGTTCAAGGGCTTTAAGTCTGTTAAGCAAGGGGGTGTGAAAGGAATCAGTAAGTCTCAGGGTTGGGGTCAGGTCCCTGATTGGAGGAGGGGCACCATAGAGAATTTCATAGGGGGTGAGGTTACACAAAGAGTTGGAGGGGGTATTTCTTGCACAAAACAGTGCATAAGGTAGGAGCATAGTCCAATCTTTTATGCCGGTCTCTAGGCTTAATTTTGTTAAGGTCTCTTTGATGGTTCTATTCATCCTTTCTACCTGTCCTGAGCTCTGGGGTCTATAGACACAATGTAACTTCCAATTAATCCCCAGGGCCCTGGCCAATCCCTGACTTACCTGGGCCACAAACACCGGTCCATTTTCCGACCCCATTACCTTAGGCAGTCCAAATCTTGGAAAGATGTCTTCCAGAATCTTTTTGACCACCATCTGAGCTGTTTCTTTCTTCGTGGGGAAGGCTTCGACCCATCCTGAAAAAGTATCTACAAAGACTAGGAGATACTTAAGTCCATACCTTGCTGGCTTGATTTCAGTAAAGTCCACTTCCCAGAACTGTCCAGGTCTGGTCCCTCTCAAGTGCTTTCCTACTGGAAACTTGGATGGGTATTCATTAACTAATTGGCAGACTTGACAAGCTCTAGTCACCTGTTCAGCTATTTCTTTTCTCTGCGAGTCAGTCAACAACAAGTCCTTTCTTTTGTCTTTCAAGAGTGCCTGTAACTTCTTTGAGCCTAAATGGGTGAGCTGGTGTACATCTTTGACATAGAGTTGGGCTTTTTGGAAATGTAAACTTGGCTCTGTAGGATTCCGGAGTTCGGTGTCTGTGTCCCTAGGCCATAAGTTGCCTGAATGTTCCTCCGCAGCTAAGTCTCCCAGTCGTTGTTCCCCTGGTGTGGAAACAGCTAACAGGGTCACTGCGTTTAGGGCTGCCAGCTTAGCTTCCTCATCTGCCCGCCTGTTTCCAACTGCCACAGGGTCATTTCCCTTCTGGTGCCCCTGACAGTGCACTATAGCCAATTCTTTAGGGCCTTTTACTGCCGAGAGAAGGTGGAGGATCTCATCTTTGTTCTTTATTTCCTTCCCGGCGGAGGTTAGTAGCCCCCTTTGCTGGTATATAGCCCTGTGCACATGAGCAGTGTTGAATGCATAGCGGCTATCAGTATATATAGTAGCTCTTATGCCTGATGCTAGCTCCAGTGCTTTTGTAAGGGCAATTAGCTCTGCTTTTTGAGCTGATGTTTCTTCTGGAAGGCCAGAGGACCAGATAACATTAGTTTTGTTAACCACTGCTGCTCTAGCCTGCCGCTTACCATCTTGGAGGAAGCTGCTCCCATCCATAAACCATATGACCTCAGGGCGGGGCAGTGGCTGATCCTTTAAGTCTCTTCCTACACTGGTCTCCTCTGCCAGTATGTGTTGGCAATCATGAGCGATAGGCCCTGATGATTCTTCTGGCAGCAGTGTAGCTGGGTTAAGTGGAGCAGGGGTTCCCAGAGTTATTCTGTCATTGTCAAGCAAGAGGCTTTGGTAATGGGTTATTCTGGAGTTTGATAGCCACCTGTCTGGAGGCTGACCGATGATGCTCTCCAGGGCATGGGGGGCTATAATAGTCAGCTTCTGTCCCAACGTTAATTTATTAGCATCCTTTATTAAAAGGGCTGCCGCTGCTATAGCCCTTAGGCAATGGGGCCACCCGCTAGCCACTGGGTCCAATTTTTTTGATAAATATGCTACCGGCCTTTTCCAAGGTCCCAGAGTCTGAGTGAGCACTCCCCGTGCTATTCCTTTCTTTTCCTCGATGTAGAGAGTGAAGGGTTTTTCTACATCTGGGAGTGCTAAGGCCGGGGCAGATAGCAGCACCCTTTTGATATTATTGAAAGCCTGTTGGTGTTCAGGGGTCCATTGGAATTGGGCATCCCCCTTTATCAGCGGGTATAGAGGGGCAGCTAAAGATGCAAACCCAGGAATCCATAACCTACAAAAGCCAGCAGTCCCAAGAAACTCTCTGAGCTGTCTCTTATCAGATGGGGGCGGTATCTGCACAACAGTTCATTTTCTGGACTCAGTAAGCCATCGTTTGCCACCCCTAAGTGAATAACCCAGGAAGATTACTTCTTGTTGACAGATTTGGGCTTTTTTAGCAGAAGCCCTATATCCAAGCTGAGCAAGCTCGGATAATAGTGCTTGGGTCCCAGACTCACAGTTCTCCCTAGTGTTGGCTGCCAGCAGCAGATCATCCACATATTGGAGTAGGGTGACTTCGGGGTGTGCAGTTCTGAAGTCATTGAGGTCTCTGTGGAGAGCTTCATCAAAGAGAGTAGGGGAGTTTTTGAACCCCTGTGGGAGTCTAGTCCATGTTAGTTGGCCAGATGTTCCTGTTTCTAGGTCTATCCATTCAAAAGCAAACAACAACTGACTGTCCTTGTGCAGGAGCAAGCAGAAGAAAGCATTTTTTAAGTCCAGCACAGTATACCATATCCACTCCGGATTCAGAATGCTAAGTAACTTATATGGAATAGGTACTGTGGGGTGAATGTCCTGCATTCTGTTGTTGATCTCCCAAAGGTCTTGAACAGGACGGTAGTCCCCAGTTCCTGGCTTTCTTACAGGTAACAGGGGGGTATTCCAGGCCAATTGACAGGGCCTTAGGACCCCAAGAGCCAAGCATTTCTGAATATGAGGTCTTATCCCATCTCTAGCTTCTTTGCTTAGTGGATATTGTTTAATACTGATTGGAGAGGCAGAAGCTTTTAATTCTACTACTATTGGAGGTTGTTTTATAGCTAGACCTAACCCAATGCTTTAGTCTGCCTTATGTTTCTCTCATCTTCCTTGTGTTCCCTTTCCTTCTCTCTCCTCTGTTCATTCTCTTCCTCAGTTTCTCTCTTATAACATACTTTCTCAGCCTCTCTGACTAAATCTCTTAAGGTCATATCTTGTAGTCCGTCTAAACGTTGTAACTTTCTCTTAATATCTAGGGCAGCCTGCCCAATAAAAGCCATTGAAACAGATGCCTTTTGGCCCCCTGCCTGAGGATCAAAGGGAGTGTATCTCCTATATGCTTCCATAATTCTCTCCAGCAACATGGAGGGAGATTCATTGGGTCCCTGAATAATCTCCCTTACCTTGGCCAAATTAGTTGGCTGCCTAGCAGCCGCTCGGAGACCCGCTACAAGAGCCCGGCAATAAGTGGACAGATGCTTCCTACCTTCAAAGGTGTTAGGGTCCCAGTTGGGTCGGTTTAAGGGGAAGCCAGCTTTGATGATGTTAGGAAGTTGGGTTGGTCTCCCATCTGGTCCAAGAACATTCTTTCGGGCTTCTAAGAGGATTCTCTCCCATTCCTCTGTTGTAAAGAGAGTCCCCAGAATCTGTTGGCAGTCATCCCAAGTGGGCTGGTGTGAGAACATCAGTGACTCGACTAAACCTGTAAGTCGGGTGGGGTCCTCAGAAAAAGGGGGATTGTTATTTTTCCAATCGTATAAATCTGAGGAGGAAAAAGGCCAGTATTGGTAAGCTTGCATTTCTCCTCCGTGCCCATCATCTATTGTGGGCCCATAAGGACAGAGAGGAAGCATCACCGGGGCTTCTGAGTTGTTCATTGTCCACCGCCTGCGGGTCCCTTTAGCTGGCCCAGGCTCCTCCGGTGGGGGAGGGGCTGCTGCTGCCATTGTTGCTGTCACTGCCACGGGGAAGTCCCTGGGAGGGCTTTGATCTGACTCAAACACCTCTAGCGGCGGGGTGCCCGAGTCAGCTGCAGGAGGGTCACCTAAGACGAATTGGGGGTTTGGGAGCACGGGTAAATGATAAGGAGGGAGGGTGGAGTCCAATAAAGTTAAACCCTGTGACTCAGGAAGAACAGAGGGACGAGGGGGAGGAGCGGAAGGTTTGAGTGATAGAATCGTGGGGGAAGACACTGGAATAGGAACTGAGACAAGGAAAGGCTTCACGCATATGGGAGGAAATTCACAAAGGTCCTGCCAGGTCAAAATATATGGCTGCTGGTCTGGATGGCCATGTGGCCCTGGCTGAAAAACAGTATCTCTGACTTTGCGGATTAGAGGGAGGTGGAAAGACCCCCCTGGGGGCCATTCAACTCCGAGGGCAGGCCATTCTGAAACGCAGAGTGTCTGCCAGGTCCAGCGTTTCACTGTAAAAGAAAGATTTTGAGCCCTTGCTCAAATTTACACTTTTACACTTTTACTCAGGCTCTGGGCTTAGAATCAGCTTAAAAATTTCACCTTTACACTTCCACCTTCCATCCTATGACATGACTGTTTTTTACTTCCATCTCTTTCCTCAGCTCCTTCTGCTTTACCTGAGAACAATCTCAGTTAATGTGTGTATGTAGCTATAAAAATTATTATACTCAAAAAATGGCGGGTAGAAACTCAGATCTGTCTTTGAATTCCTATTGTGATATTTAGTAGCTCTGAGTCTTTGCACACATGATTTAACCTAGTTGAAGTACATTTACTTATAGCATAAATGGAGTAAAATATATATGTGGATGGAATAAGTCAAATATTTCAAGTGTCTCTTCACTCATAACCACTAGTTTAGTATACTATGCAAGTATATTTTTAAAATTCTAAAAATATTTAATCATAAATGCAACAAGTTAGATACACAAATAATATACAAATATCATTGTGTTTTGTTTTTCAGCCAGATTCAAAACATAAGCCATATCACACAATAATGTTTTGGAATTTTTAAAGTTCTCAATGTTCTTAAAATGCAAGATTTTGAAAAATTTATTTTCTCAAGGTACACATAACATTAAATATTCTCAGTGGTCAGGTTTTAAAAGTGATTATTCTGAAAGATTTATAAATAAGTACTTTAAAAACTGAGAAAAAAATATTATCTGGTATGAAAATATGGCAAATCTAAATAGGTTTCTAAATGGAAGACAAGATTATGAAGAGATAAGATGGACACTGTTACCTAGGTACATGTGTGACTGTACATATGGTGCGATGATACATTCTGTACAACCAGAGAAATGAAAAGTGGTGCTGCAATTGTGTACGATGAATCAAAATGCATTCTGCTGTCATATATACCTATTTAAAATTAATTAATTAAAACAATAAAAAGATCCTGAAGAGATGAGTTAATGCAATTGATAGGACCAAAAAAGAACAAAGAAAAAAACTGGAAGAAATGAAGGTAAAAGTTTGCTCTCATTACACTCATGTGACTAGGACCCACAGGAAGGCAGGTTGCCAACCTGGAACTTTTCTAAGATATTCTTTCTATCAAATATTTAAATGTACTTGTTATTATAAGCAAATCACAAACTCATATAACTTTTCCATAGAGTATGAAACAATATTTGCTGTGAGCCATTAGCCAAGTAGGTACGACAATTTCCTTGCCAGCGGACCCCATGTTGCTTAGTGAAAGGACTCGTGGAAATAGGACATTTTGCAGTAACATTGCACATAAGGTGACCTTGCTCAAGGACCAGGGCAGATCTGGGTTTAGGGCGGTTCCAGGTTTAAGATTATTCCTGCTGGGAATAGGGCGTATCCTGCTGCCTGAGTTCCCCTTGAGTCGCTCCCGGGATTCAGAGAGTTTTGGGGAGGCAGAGGAGGTGGATTTGGGCAGAGAACATGGATTTCCCCAGAACGTGATTGTAGAGTGTCGGTGTGAGATCGGGAATAAAGAATTGCTGTTTGAATCTACAAGGCTGTGAGTGGCTCGTGATTTTGTGCCCAGCCAGACTGAGGCAAATATTCTTGGTTATTAGGATTTTTACACTGAAGAAACTGTTTAAAGAATCATAAACCTAATGGTCAACCTGGCTGCCTGCCCTTCAGCACTTCATATCTGGGGACATTTTCTTTTATCTACAGCTTCTCTGGAACCATTCCTGTCTGAAAACAGTAAACAAGCCCTGCCCACTCAAAGAAAGCCAACAAACCAGAACAAAATAACTGAGGATGGATGCAAGTCTCAGAAGCAAGACTATTTCCTTCCACTAGAGTGAGGAAATGTGCATGGATGGGTAAGGGAATGTAGTGTTCTAGAAAGATGAATCTCCACTCTGAAGGGTACTCAGAGACACCAGCATCCTACTTGTGAGCCTTACAGCTCCCTTATACCTCAACTTGTTCTTTAAGTCCAAGAAAGTGAGAAGAGGCTGCTGTAACTCTTGCTAGAAGTTAGCTTGCTCTCTCAGTAGTAAGAACAGAGTGCAGGGTTCCTTGCACATCCCGTCCTGAAACACACTCAGGGAATATACAGATTGTAAAATTTCACAGGATGTGTAATTGCAAAGCCTGTCATTGCCCTTCTACCCATTTCTCAAACAGTAACCTTCTCACTTGAAAGTGACCAATATGGTTGTCTCAAAGAGACATAACCTGTTGGAAGAGTGGGGAAAGGATAGGAAAGGTCAGGAAAGTCTCCCTGCACTTAGTGTTGGTTACCCTGCCAGAAAATGACCTTTTGGAAGACATATTGATTCAGTCGCATTCATATATGTCCCTGGAATGAATGTACAGGTGAGGGGAAAATGTCCATTTAGTCTAAGAGAGTTTCTGAAACCTGCCTCCTGGGACAAAAGAACTGATGAGGCTGGTTGGGCTGGAAAATTAACCCAAAGATGCTTGGTAGAAAGGACCTTGGAATTCATTACATTCTTCCCCCTGGACTTTGTAACTTGTATGTGGTATTGCCTCTACCTAATACCATTATACTTGATGTTTTAGCTGCTGTGACTAAAAGATCTGACCAGACAATTTTAGAGGAAAAGTTTATTAGGGGGCTTATGGTTTCAGAAGTCTTCATCCAGCTACATTCCTCCAGCCTCTAGGTGAGGCAGAACATCATGGAGGAAGAGTGTGATAGAGAGAAGCAACTCACATGGTGATCAGAAGGAGAAAGAGATCTCCACTTGCCAGATACAAATATATATCCCATAGATACTCCCCCAATGAACTACTTGCTCCAGCCACACCCCTCCTACTTCCAGTTCCCATTAAGTTAATCCCATCAGTGATTAATTCACTGATTAGGTTAAGGCTATTGCCCAGTCATTTCTCCTCCAAAACTTCTTGCATTGTCTCACATGTGAGATTTTGGGGGGCACCACATTTAAACCATAACACTTTAATCACTCAGTTGGCTTTATCTGCTATCCTAGTTTATTTGAGACTAGTCTTACACCCATGATCTTCCTAAAGATCAGATAAGTTAGAAGCATAGACCTGGGTATTGAATACTTATATGTTACCTGAGTCTAAATTTCCTAATTTATAAAATAGTAGCAATCGTATTACCTTTACTGCTTTTTTTTAACAATATCAAAATTCCTTGCACATAGTATGAGAACCATAAAGAGAAATATTACTAATGTCATTTACTTTCAGTCAAGGGAGCATTTGTCTGGACTTCAGAAGCTAGTTATCTAAACCTTCCACAGTCTTAGTCTTCTGTGTTACCCTTGGCCCATTCTGGAATACCCTGCCTGCCAGAGAGAGGTGGTTCTCTCGGACAGAACACACTTTCCTTGTGTGGCTACTTTGCTGTTGTTGAAATCTGTCTTTACCACTGTTTCCAACCTCAGCTCCCAGGGGACATATTAATATCCAGCACCTGGCTGTTCCCTGGCTCTTACTGACTCTCTTACTGACTCAAGGTTCTGTCACTGATTTTACTCAGTGAACACACTATTGAATTTAGCAAAAAGCAGTGATAAAATCCAACCCATTTTCTCGTGAAATTTAACTCTGGTGCTTGAGGTAAAATATCCCTCTCTCCACTCTTGCTACTAGATAACTTATGAACACACTTTAGGCTTCTAAAACACAGAATTGGAAGTGATTAAAGAAATTGCTGTGACTCATGATTGCAAAAGAACTCAAAACAAATGAACCACTTTGATTAATATGCCTAGTATATTCTTGTGTTCCTTGTTTTAGTTTAATTTGGAGTTTCTGCTGACCATCACAGAACTGGACTTGTAAGCAAACTGTCAAAAAACTCAAAATCCCAACTAAAAATGCAATATCATCCAAACCCAATACATATACACATATATTACTAGCAATACTTATTTCAAATGGTGTTTTATTCTTCTGTTCTTTAGCAGTTTTATAATGTAGTGGGACAGTATGCTATTGCTATTATTGTTACTGACATAGCATTTATGATTGACTGCTTTTCTCGTCAGTTCAACAGATTAAAATGTAATTAATTGTCATACGTTCAAGTACTTGAATTCTGGCTTTTCTATATTAGCTGGAAATTGTTTGTATTGTGTCAATATGAGGGAACAGTCCCCTGAAGGTATTCTTCCCAGGCCTCTAATTTGGAAGGACTGAGCTTTTGAGGGTGGGTGGGTGGAGGATCTCTTCAAGGGTTGGGAGCATTGAATATTGAGGAAGGGAGGAGCTAATATGACCCCTGGTGGTCATTGAGATGATTTTTGTATTAACTCTGTCATCCCTGAGGAAAGAGAAGGGACCCTGATGATTCCTGAGAAGGGCCTGAGCAGGGAAGATTCTAAAGGCTTTGGCCTTGGGAATTTCAATCTAACTCTGTGGTCAATGAAGACAGTGGAGTTAATAGATTATAAGTAGAACAGCAATGCTTAATTACCAGTGAAGATCATGAAGAGTGCCAGGCACAGTAGCGCATGCTTGTAATCCCAGCAGTTTGGGAGGCTGAGACAGGAAGATCATGAGTTCAAAGCCAGCCTCAGCAACAGCAAGGCACTAAACAACTCAGTGAAATTCTCTAAAAAAATAGAGCTGGAGATGTGGCTCAGTGTTTGGGTGCCCCTGAGTTCAATCTCTAGTACCAAAAAAAAAAAAAAGGCCATGAAGAGCAATGGTGGTGGTAGTCCTAAGTACCAGGGACTTCAGTCCCAAAATTTTCTCCACAGTTTTGCCTGAATAAAACCAAAAGTTTCTTATAGACTACAAAGGAGAAATTAGAAGACCATAAACATTGGCTAATATTAACCTTTAAGGTAAGTGCACAATCTTTCCTTGTTCATAAGAAAATATTCACTGATATGACTTGACAAACATCTCATGTGCTTCATAAATCTGAATCTCTGGTTCCTTTATATCCTCACCCTCATATATCAAGGAGATTTCAGAGATTATCCTAGACCTATGATTTCTGCCTCAACCTTATGCAAAACTCAACAATGGGTTTCTCAGAGAAATCCCTACCATGATTACTTGGGAGTGAAGAACACTTGCACCTGGTAGGAAATATAAAGAAGAAGCCAGACATCAGTTATTCTGAATCAACCAGCAGTTCAATAGTGCTGACTTTGTACATTCCAAATTTCAGGAGCCAGAGGCAAGTCTATCTAAAATACCAACCTTTGTTAACTACTCTCTGTGCAGCACCTCTTCCTGGCGGATGCAATCTACAGTGGATGCAATCTTGGTGACTGCATGAATTCTTTGTACAAAAGAAAAAAATGAGCCCGGTAGGGTGATGCATGCCTGTAAACCTAGTGGCTCAGGAGGCTGAGGCAGGAGGATCACCAATTCAAAGCCAGCCTCAGCAATTTAGTAAGGATCTATCTCAAAATAAAAATAAATAAATAAATAAAATGGGCTGGGGATATGGCTCAGTGGTTAAGTGACCCTGGGTTAAATTCCTGGTTTTAAAAAAAAAAGATACCCTTCTCCCTTCACATAGAAAGATCCCTATGGTAAAGACTCAGGACTTCAGAACTAGCAAGCAGGCTAAATTTCAGTTTCCATGCTTTGCCCCTGGCTGGGTGTTCTTGTACAAAAGACGAATTACACAACACTATGAAGCTGTGCTGGATCACTTTCCAGCTTTATGATATTAATTTCTCTTGAATAGTTCCCTAAACACAATCAATACATTTTTATTATTATTCAAAAATAATCGACATTTTTCTCTACTCATGATTTCTCTGCAAAAGATGCCAAAATCCATTTATCAGCATTGGAAAATTAATTCAATAAAAGTGAGAACTACTTGCAATATATTTCACAAGGCATATTCATCAATTGAAGATGAATGCAGCTTTACTGTAGAAATTAAAGAGTATATGTAGAATTATGTACTCAGAATCAGCCTCAGGGATAAAAAAAAACAAATTTTGTAGGGAAAGAAAATGTACATTCGGGAGAATGAGAATTGTTGAATGTGGGGATCTGAGGAGAAAAATGGAGGTTGGACAACTAAATAAGGGGAAAAAATAAATGCTATTGACTTCAGAAATGTTCTTCAGCTGTCTTTAAGCTAAACTTGTATGTGAACTAAGCTATTTAATTATGGTCATAAATGGGACAGGAGAGTTTCCAAATGCCAGGTGTTCGGGTGCATGCCTGTAATTTCAGTGACTCAGGAAGATGAGGCAGAAGGGTCACAAGATTGAGGCCAGCCTCAGCAACTTAGTGAGACCCTGCCTCAATATAAAAAATTAAAGGAGTTGGGGATATAGCTCAGTGATAAAGCATCCTGGGTTCAATCCCCAGTACTTTACCCCAAAATTCCCACATTTCTAAAAGTATGTTACCAGGCCAGAAAAACAGAATAATGAAATGAGGAAACATTAAAAAATTGAGATCAACTGTGATAAAGAAGTTTAAGGAATGATTATTAATCCCCATCAAGACTTAAGAACTTATCCCAATAATGCTAAATGCTTGTCACACTAAAAAACTAATAGGTAAAATATATTTCATTAAGGAAAAAAATATCCTTTTAGTTAAAGAAAAATTACAAAGACAAATAACATAAGCTATAGAATGCAGAGAATAAGATTTGATATCTTTGGAGGCCATTACTGAGCCCACTAAAGTTTACCCAAAGGGAATCAAGGCAATAAAGCAGGAAACTAGGAGCACTAAACAAATAGAGCAACTGGCCATAGGTGCAGGATGTTATGAAAAATTGTTAGTTTGCAAGAAGAGACAACCCTGGCATAGACAATTACTTTATAGTATGCCTTGTCCTTAACTTCAGAGTCTTTTATTTTTTAATTAGTTGTTCAAAACATTACAAAGCTCTTGACATATCATATTTCATACATTTGATTCAAGTGGGTTATGAACTCCCATTTTTACCCTGTATACCGTTTGCAGAATCATATAGGTTACACATCCACATTTTTAAATACTGCCATACTAGTGTCTGTTGTATTCTGATGCCTTTCCTATCCTCTACTGTCCCCCCTCCCCTCCCCTCCCATCTTCTCTCTCTACCCCATCTACTGTAATTCCTTTCTCTCTCTTGTTTTTCTTCCCTTTCCCCTCACTTCCTCTTATATGTAATTTTGTATAACACTGAGGGTCTCCTTCCCTTTCCATGCAATTTCCCTTCTCTCTCCCTTTCCCTCAAACCTCTCCGCCCTGTTTAATGGTAATCTTTTATGTTAGGATAAATGATCTTCCTGTGGCTTGACTTAGGAATGACCTCCCCAGAGACACTGGACAGTTCCCTTCTTTTGTGGTTTTCATTCTCGTATTAGAATATTTTCAAGTTATAATATGATTTTAATATCATGATTATAGTTGCCAGCATTGAAAGCCATACTTTAAAAAGATTTGCAATTTCATATAAGTATTTTCTTATGAAAAGGGCAAATTGTCTTCTGAAATTAAAATGTTAATGAGCGTTAAATGGTATCAAAGGTCAGAGATGAGGCTGCTCAGTAAGGTCTAGAAAGATGACTGAAGGCTTCAAGAGTGAACCAGTTTGTGATCAAGAGTTCAATAGGTTTCAAATTTGGACATAGATAAAGTAAATATGTAAGTTTTTTCATTGTTGAAGGAGTCCTTGGATTTACATAAATTAATACTTTTCTTCTCCCTTTGATCCTACCTACATTCTTTAAGATTACAAAAGTCAATTATCACTCTGCCCCTTTTACAAATGAGGAAACTGAGATAAAGCAAGATAAAATGATTGTCTCAACAGTGTATTTAAAAATGTGTAGTACACTTCAGACAGATCCCTAATATCCAGAATATACAAAGAACTAAAAAAATTAGACAATGAGATAATGAATAACCCAATCAACAAATGGGCCAAGGACCTGAACAGAAATTTCTCAGAGGAGGACATACAATCAATCAACAAGTATATGAAAAAATGCTCACCATCTCTAGCAGTCAGAGAAATGCAAATCAAAACCACCCTAAGATACCACCTCACTCCAGTAAGATTGGCAGCCATTAGGAAGTCAAACAGCAACAAGTGCTGGTGAGGATGTGGGGAAAAGGGTACTCTTGTACATTGCTGGTGGGACTGCAAATTGGTGTGGCCAATTTGGAAAGCAGTATGGAGATTTCTTGGAAAGCTCGGAATGGAACCACCATTTGATCCAGCTATTCCCCTACTCGGTCTATTCCCTAAAGACCTAAAAAGAGCACACTATAGGGACACTGCTACATCCATGTTCATAGCAGCACAATTCACAATAGCAAGACTGTGGAACCAACCTAGATGCCCTTCAATAGACGAATGGATAAAAAAAAATGTGGCATTTATACACAATGGAGTATTACTCTGCATTAAGAAATGACAAAATCATAGAATTTGGAGGGAAATGGATGGCATTAGAGCAGATTATGCTAAGTGAAGCTAGCCAATCCCTTAAAAACAAATGCCAAATGTCTTCTTTGATATAAGGAGAGTAACTAAGAACAGAGTAGGGATGAAGAGCATGAGAAGAAGATTAACATTAAACAGGGATGAGAGGTGGGAGGGAAAGGGATAGAGAAGGGAAATTGCATGTAAATGGAAGGAGACCCTCAGGGGTATACAAAATTACATACAAGAGGAAGTGAGGGGAAAGGAGGAAAAATATAAGGGGGAGAAATGAACTACAGTAGAGGGGGTAGAGAGAGAAGAGGGGAGGGGAGGGGGGAGGGGGGATAGTAGAGGATAGGAAAGGCAGCAGAATACAACAGACACCAGAATGGCAATATGTAAATCAATGGTTCTGCAACTGATGTGATTCTGCAATCTGTATATGGGGTAAAAATGGGAGCTCATATCCCACTTGAATCAAAGTGTGAAATATGATATATCAAGAACTATGTAATGTTTTGAACAACCTACAATAAAAATTAATTAAAAAAAATGTGTAGTACAAACAGTCCTGGCTATTATGACTATCAGTTAAGTGTTTATTGAGGAATCTGTGTTCTCAATACAAAGAAAAAATGGAAACAAGAAGTGTTCTTCCTTTGATGGGAAGCTTTCAGGTATATAGAATGTAGCAAATGAAAGGCAAAAGTGCATTTAAAGTAGAAAATAAATTTTAATTAAAGATGAAGTTAAAATATAAGTCATAAAAACACAATCCAGTCAACTTGGAAATATTTTAGGGTATTACAAAGATATAAAATAATTGTCCTGATGGTTTCAAACTTGTAACTATTGTTGCTTAATTTTCCTCTAGCTCTGTAATTTCCTAAGGAAAACAAAAAGTCAAAAGAATCCTGTTGTTAGCATAAAAAAATACCAACATTTTCTAGATTGACTCGTGCAGTGGAGATGGATTACAGTATATCTGGAGCCCGTGTTTTCATGTCAATGTTGACTTCCCTTGAGGCTGGGAGAGAATATTGTTGCTTGGCTATCAAGCTCCTCACAATTTATAAATCTGCATATCCCCATCTTTGTCTTTACTTGAACTCAACAGAAAAAATATGTGTATACAACTTGGTTCCACTTCACCTCTCAACCCCTGTATTATAGAAAATAGCAGGTGTTATACATAACACTTGTGGAGAGTCCCTGAGTGTAGTAAAGTAGAGAATTGCCATCTCAAGGGAGAGACAAATCATGACCTAATAATTCTGGAAGTATTTGGAGTTAATCGCTATGATAACATAAGGTCTTAAAGACAAAAATCATGAATCAATTTTATATAAAATATTTTCCCAAATTAGCAGTTCAGTGAAAGGATGAATTTCTCAGAGGCAAGACTATGAATTATTTTTATATTATTTGTATAGTCTAAGATAGTGGGATGAATGAATAAAATATAATAGAGGTAAACTTGGTCTTACTTTAGATAGAAATAAATTTCATTCAATATCACATGCTATTCATTCAATGTACTTTTAATCTGGAAAGATAAATTTTCTGAATTGTTTTAAGATGTCTAATATTAATTCAAAATTAGCAAATTGTTTTTTATGACTTTAAATTTAAGTATGCAATTTTAATAACTTGATATTACTTTAAGCTAATATTTTTTAATTAACAAAATTTGATCCTTTATTACAATTTAAAATTGAATTGCTAGATGATTTTCTCCCCATTGAGGGTTAAATTCAGCCAAACAGCCTGTTTAGCATATGTTCTCCTGAAGTTGATAGTTGCTCTCTGAAAAGTGGATTGGTATCTTGGAAATAAACCTCAAACTCCACTCTGACATTCTACATAAGAAAAAAGATTGAGATGCAGTTTCACGTCAAAAACCCACAAATAAATCCATGTTCACTTTTGCTTGGATCACTTCGATATTTATTATATGATGCTATCTTAAATTTTGTTTTCCACATCTGTTCTTAGACAGTAAAATCTTAGAAGCTTAGATTTTTTTCAGAAATTATAAAGTGGTTATTTAGCCTATCCCCTAAAAAAGAAATGCCAAATGCCTTCTCTGATATAAGGTGAATTACACATATGGGGAAGGGAGGGGGAGCATGGGAGGAATAGAGGAACTCTAGATAGGGCAGAGGGGTGGGAGGAGAAGAGAGGGGGCAGGGGGTTAGCAATGATGGTGGAATGTGATGGACATCATTATCCAAAGTACATGTATGAAGACATGAATTGGTGTGAACATACTTTATATACAGAGATACGAAAAATTGTGCTCTTATGTGTAATAAAAATTGTAATGCATTCCACTGTCATGTATTTAAAAAATAAAATCAATTAAATATTATTTTTAAAAGTGATTATTTTAAAAGCAGTTTTTTGTAATGTTAGTTTCATCTCATTATTCACTTTGAAAATGATACGAAAGAATGGTTTCATTCAGCTATGAATATCATACATTGAATTTATAAGGTAATTTCAAATATTTCATATAAAGATAAGAATTTAGGGTTGTCAGATCTGTAATACCATTAAAATATTGTAAAATGATTATTGATTAAATAAAAAGACATTTTCTATATTCTTTTTTAAATATTTCTTTTTTAGTTTTACTTTGATACAATACCTTTATTTTAATTATTTATTTTTATGTGGAACTGAGGATCAAACCCAGGGCCCTGCACAAGCTAGGCAAGGGCTTGGGCTCTACTGCTGACCTACAACCCCAGCCCTCCTATATTCTTTTATTGAGAACACATGAAATGTTACAGCATCTTGCCCACACGTGTATGGACATATATATACAAATATAATCTGTATTACATATACTCATATATGTGCATCTATATGTATACATATGTATCTGTACATTTGCCTACAATCTGGCAAGAGTAGATTGCATATGAAATCTCATGTTAGTAAGCAAAGATTGGGTATATCGCCTCTATTTTCTTAAACTGTATTTCATCTAATCTGCTGGGAGCCATCAGCCAAGTAGGTATGACAAATTCCTTGCCAGCTTACTCCCATGCTGTCTAGTGGAAGGACTTCTGAAAGGTGACCTTGCTCAAGGACCAGGGCAGCATCCGTGTTTAGGGTGTTCCCCCTTTAGAATAGGGCGGTTTAGCATAATAGGAGATTAGGGTGTTCCCCCTTTAGAATAGGGCGTATCCTGCTGCTGAGTTCCTCTTGAGTGCTTAGGGTCAGACAGTATATTTTGGGAGACAGAAGCCCATTCGAAGTGGATTTGGGCAGAGTAGTGGATTTGGGAGAAGTGGATTTGAGCAGAGAACATGGATTCCTCCAGAACGTGTTTGTAGACGGCCAGTGTGAGTTCGGGAATAAAGAATTGCTGTTTGAATCTACAAGCTGTGTGGAGACTCGTGATTTGTGCCCAGCCAGAGACTGCGGCATTTGGCGGTCCGTACGGGGAACATCTGAAAAGAAGGTAAGTGAAATTGTTCACCCCTGAGGAAGTGTGAAAGAATGGGTGAGCATTTCAAAAAACAATGCATTCTTGTTTTGATTTATTTTGTTTTTATTTCAAGTTGCCTGTTCCTAGAACTTTCTCAGGCAAACTGGGGAAAATGGTTGACTCAAGGTTTTAAGTTGTTCGCCTCCGAGGAAGAGAAATTGTTAGAGAAAAAAGGCACCCCAGTAAGACCAAGAACAGCTAGGGCATATGTTGATACAATACAAAAATGCAGCCCATGGCTTTTTAACGAGAAGTTGTTAAATATATCAATGGGACCATCATGGTATCCTGTAGAAGGATTTTTCTTCAACAAGAAAGTGATGGCTAGTCCTGTTTACTACATTTGTCTAAGATCTTGGTTTCTACAAAGTTCTAATTAATTTACAAAACTAAAGTGTTAAAATATCAACCACTAAATATGAAATCAAGTACTCTTTACTTATTAAGTTCCATAAGGTAATATATTTAATCATTATGTGTGTTTTCATAAATTGGTGAATGGAAAAATGTTTAATATTGCTTTGGTCTATGTCTTTGCTGAAACAAGGTTACTAAGTGTTAAGATTCTATCATGTGTAATTTATATACAAAGAGTATAAGAAGTTTCAATTGGGTTTCAATTACAGTATTATAGTATCATAAAAAAACATGAAAGTATTTCATCTTCTTAAAGTGGAGTAATTTGTCTAAATCAGAAATTTTATAAGGGTTATTTCAGAATGTGAATTTTTAAAAAGGGTTAACAGTTAAAAAAGAGAAACTAAAAGATTAAAGATGTGAAAATATATTTTAATATAAAAGGTTAATAGAAAAATAAATGCTTCTAGATGAGAAAATCTCTGTGTGGTAAAGTAAAAAGTTGTGAAATACCATTTAAAAAGATTTTGAGGAAACTAGACTTACTTTTAAAGCTTGAGAAAGGAAGAAAGAAAAAAAAGGTATTTGTACATGGCAGATTGAGACAAAGCTTCTTAATGGAGTAAAAAAGGCCTTTGGTTGAAGGGCAGCCATGTAAACTAACATTAAGCGATTTAAACAGAATCTAAGCCTCGTTTAAAAGAGTGAAGCTGTAGGTGGTGAAAAAGTACATTTAAAAGTACAGTATAGATGATAATTGGAAGGCTTTAAAAGGTTAATTTGAAGGTGGTTAAGATGCCTTCATGATGGAGGAAAGATTGCGTCATTCGAAACCTAGTTAATCTTAAAAATTGGAAAGGGGTATATATCCCCCAAAGATAAACTTAAAATAACCCTTTTTACTCTAAACTTTTTAAATTTGGATTCATCAGGACTTAGTGCTGCGGAAAGGCATATGTATCCAAAAAATGTGCATAAGCCTAAAGTTCTTTGGAAAGATATTCTAACAGGACAATGGAAAGGTCCTGACCCAGTAATTGTCTGGAGTCGGGGCTCTGTTTGCGTGTTTCCACAGGGAGAACAGCAGCCGATTTGGATTCCAGAAAGACTAACCAAAACGATTTCTACAGATCGAAAAGAAGATGATTTAACTCAAATCCATAACAGCTGATATCCAGAACTCCAGCTTGGCCATTCTTACTTCTGCAACAGTGATTAACCAGGATGTTTTTTTCAATATCTATTTTATTATTGCATTTTTCCACATCATAAGGTTCTATTTTTATTTTTTGAGCTCATACAAACCTAGGTTAATGTTTTTCTGATCAGTTTTATTTTTTGACTGTGGAGTTTTTAAACATTGCAATGGAAATTTCACCTAGGTAAAGCTACAAGGCCTTTATTATTATGTTATGTGTTGTACGTTTGTTTGCACATTTGTGTTTTGTGTTATATGTCTGTGTGTGCGTATGTCCATATTTCATATATGAGGAGCGCTCATGAAAAATGGATACAAATTATTATTATTTTTTTATTCACGTGATTTAAATGGCTTAATTTAAATTAGGTAAACAGCTGTTAAAGATTGTTTTTAAAGGTGGTTAACAGATCTGCTTGTTTACTAATTTAAATCAGGTAAACAGCTGTTAAGGATTGTTTTTTAAGTAGGTTAACAGATCTGTTTGTTTACTTTCACCTTTCCTTTTCATTATATTTAATAATTCTTTTCAGGATAATGTCTTTTTAGCATCATTGCCAGAATTCCTATCTTCATCCCAATGAATATAACTCAACAAGTATGCTCAATCAAGCAGTCAACTTACTTTGGGAGGAAACGGACTTTGGGAAGAGACGGACATATTGATAGATTCCTCCACTTTGAACCGCTTGCAGAACTTGCCTGGACTATGTAACTACGTTTAGTGCAGCAAATTGTGGTAATGCTGGCATATCTTTGCTGATGGTGTCACCAGTGATGCAATTTTTATTTCCTTGCCAGCGCACCACATGTTAATTGTGGTAATGCTGGCATATCTTTGCTGAAGGTGTCACCAATGATGCAATTTTTCCAAAGGAACTGTCAATTGGCTTGGTGTCGTGGCATTTCTGTATCCTCCTCCCTTCTGCTAGTGATGGTCTAAAATTTGGGGGCCAACAGAAGTGAGGCAAAGAACCTCACCCCCCCACTGGTGCTTAGACCTATCCACAAGTATGGCTGTATGCTGGACCGGTAGTCAGTGACGGGTATGATCCAGTTGCAGTGGTATCAACCTAAGACAGGAGGCTGACGCCTAAAGGTCAGTTTTCCAATGACGGGTAAGAGCCATATGTTGAACTGGACAACCTACCAGGCACGGTCCTTAAGCCACATTACTTGTTGTTTAATTAATCAGAAGGGGGGAGATGCTGGGAGCCATCAGCCAAGTAGGTATGACAAATTCCTTGCCAGCTTACTCCCATGCTGTCTAGTGGAAGGACTTCTGAAAGGTGACCTTGCTCAAGGACCAGGGCAGGATCCGTGTTTAGGGTGTTCCCCCTTTAGAATAGGGCGGTTTAGCATAATAGGAGATTAGGGTGTTCCCCCTTTAGAATAGGGCAGTTTAGCATAATAGGAGATTAGGGTGTTCCCCCTTTAGAATAGGGCGTATCCTGCTGCTGAGTTCCTCTTGAGTGCGTAGGATCAGACAGTATATTTTGGGAGACAGAAGCCCATGCGGAGTGGATTTGGGGCAGAGAGTGGATTTGGGAGAGAGTGGATTTGAGCAGAGAACGTGGATTCCCCTAGAACATGTTTGTAGACGGCCGGTGTGAGTTCGGGAATAAAGAATTGCTGTTTGAATCTACAAGCTGTGTGGAGACTCGTGATTTGTGCCCAGCCAGAGACTGCGGCACTAATCCTTACTGTAGGTCTCCAAAGAACCTAAAATATAGAACGTACGGATCTAGGACATCAATGTTTATAGCAGCTCAATTCACAATAACTAAACTATGGAACCAGCCTAAGTGACCTTCAACAGATGAATGGATAAATTAAATGGAATACTAAGCAATCATAAGAAGAAATGATATTATGGCATTTGCCAGTAAATGGATGGAACTGAAGACTATCATGCTAAGTGAAATAAGCCAATCCTCCAAAACCAAAGTCTGAATATTGTTTCTGATATGCAGATGCTAACTTTCAATAAGGGGGACAAGTGTAGGGAAGAACAAAAATACTTTGGATCAGACAAAGGGTAATGAAGGGAAAGGAAAGGGAACAGGAATAGGACAAATAGTAGATAAAACAAGCTCCCAGAAATGGTGGAAGAAATACGCATATCACCTGCTCCATGTATTCCTTTCATCACATCATGTTCTGGACACAAAATGCAAAACTCACACTTTTCTTATTCTCCTCTCAAAGCCTCATTTTAAAGAGAGCATGGATTACTAAAATCAACTATGTCTGCATTCCCTATTGTTTTCAAATTTCAATCCTATGTTGAGTATACACTTGATTGTTTCAAGGATTGTGTGTTCAACTACCCCCCTGTTGAAATTATCCCTGATCTTATCACTCATTTTGTACTTTGCCTGAACTCCTAACATCCTTATAGATATCTATTTCCCCAATTGCCTGTTGTGACTGACTCTTCATGTGTGCTGACATTCCCATTTACACTTTAATAGAAATTCATTGGATTGCAAAAAGGGCCTTTCGTCCAAATCCTAAACTCACTCTTCTTCCTTACCCTACACTGGAATCCTGCATACTCTCACTATTTCACTGCAAGTTCTCTTTTACATTCAGTAGTCCCAGGTACAAGATCTTAGGCCATTGTCTATGGATTTAGAGGATTCATGTCTGCAGAACATAATTCAAAACTAGGTATCCAAATCAAGGGCCCAACAAACTTTTGTGCTTGAGATCTTACCTACTTTTCTATTTTCATACTTACATTTCACCTAACATTCGTATAAATATCCCAGTTGCCCAATACCCGTTTTAATCCAGCAGAATGACTTTTAACCCAAATCGAACATGATATGACCATTAACCATACTCTGTTCCCTCAATCTATTTTCACATAACAGCAAGTCCTGAGTTGACCTTGCCATACAGGTATGTAGGGAATCCTACAGCTGCTGAGAAGCTCAAAGGTAGATGCAGAAATGATCCCTAGAGCAAATGTAGGCAGCTAGGTTGGACCTGTGAGGTTTAAAGTCATCTTCCAAGGCCAACAACCCAGTCAGGATGAAGGGATGAGGCTGAATCAGCCTCTCTCTTCTCAATGCAGGGAAGATGGACACAATCAGGTCTGTGTGGATTGCGGATCCCGGGCTCCTAGGGTATATAGACCTTTATGTCTTGTGAAAATGTCACAGGAAGTTGGGCAGCCTCCATCTCATGGGACCCTTGGAAACAACTGTAAGGACAAAGTGGTTGCCAAGGCAGTGACCTCATTCATTTCCCTGAAGGAAGTGACCTCACCTCACTTCCTTGGTGATGGAACTCTCTGAACTTGGGATCCAGGAGGTGAGGCATCCAGAGGCAGTTCCACTCTCAGTGGGCTCACTTGATTGTCTGTACCAAGGCCAGAGTCATTCTTTGTTGGTACCTAGTGATGTGTGGATAGCCAAATGCCTTGAATGGTCTCAACAGGGGCCTTTCCGGAGAAAGAAGTGTTGGCTCATTGCTGGCTCCTGACAACTACACAGAGGTGGCCAAGGAGACCAGAGCTGAGATAGGACAGGCCACTGCTGCGGAACATATTTTTACCCACCAGTCAAAGGACAGAGTGGATAGATGCAGAACAAATAAAGGGGTGGTTTGTGTGTCTCAGTGGGTGTGTGTTTCAATTTGTCGTTTTGTCTCATGTTCTGATAACATGAAGAAAAAAACGTTTTTTTTGTTTTGTTTTTTTTTTTTTTTTGGTTGTTGTTGGTTTGAAAGGGACTGTTAACTAGTGAGCCTTTTTATGTCAGTGGATCCCACTAGGTTTGGGGTTAAAGAGAGTAGAGAGAATGCAGCCGTGAATGTGTCCTGTCTAGTGGAAATCTTTGCAGGACTCCTCATGGCCAATTTATGAATGGACTGCTGCTTGCCTTGCAGATGGGCAACACCTACCAAGATACTAAGTTCCTGTATTCTTCCTGAATTTTGGCCACTCTCTGTAGGGGTTCGTGGTTTTGTGTCCAAGATGTGTACCACATTCAAGCTCTGTGACATGGCCATGGACTGGATTGCTAAAGGGCATGCCAAGCATCTCAGAAAACTCAAAAATTAGCATGACTTGTAAGGATCTCTATGGAGAATCCTTGCTTGGATACATAGTAACCCAAGTTGCATGATTAGGAGCTGTCAGTGCCACAGTGTTCAATTAAAGAAAAGTTTATCTCCAGGCTTCTTTCTTCCCTATTGTTCTGTTCCCCTGAATGTCAGGGAGGTGTTTGCCTTAGGGCACTTTTTTGGGACTCCTCAAGAAAACAGTTTCAAATGGAAATGAAGAGGCCTAATCTGTGCCTTTGAAGTAAAGTGCTTTGTAAAAGCTGTGTCTGAATCAGACTCTTGGCCCTGTGTGTGGCTGTGAATTACATTCTCAGCACCCCAGGAAACTCAAGAAAAATCCCATGTGTCCATCCCAATCTAAGAGGATGAAAAAGAAGAGTACTATGGGATGAAGTCTCTTGACTTCCTCTGGTCAGGTTCCTGACCCCTATAAAGTCAGAACAGAGGTCCTCTGGGTCAAATGAGTTGTTGCAAGCCCTCCAGTAACTAACACACAGGTGTTTGGGTTTTTTCATGAGTCCAGTACACATAAAGAATCTACCCCTGGCAGGCAGGAGGCCTCTAATTTGACAAGCAGAGCAGTATTAACTACAGGCCCATTTTATTATCTTGTTTCTCAGGAATGGTGTCCAGGCCACCATGACATTTGGCATATGATGGGCATGAGAGCTTACTCTGCACACCATCTAAGACTGCTCACCCTATAGAAACCCCCAGCCAGAATGTTATGATGAGTGTCTGTATGGAAGAAGATGAGGGCCATGTGGGAGTGTTTTTGTTAGAATTGTGGTCTTTTGTGTGGTGGTTGGAAAAGACGACTGGGTCCACCTCAGCTTGAAGTCTGGTGTGATGCCATTAGAGACTGAGTTCTGGAACTGATCTCAGAGAACTATTGCCATGAATTGTGTTGGGATTTTAGAAGGCCAGGCATTAGAGGAGCCTTTGGAAACTGGGATCTAGGACGAGGTTGTCTTTCTCCACAGCACTGGGAATCTCAGCCAGGATTTCACATGATTTTGCTGTTAAAGCCTTCTCAGCTATAGTTGAGAGCCAAAACTCACAGGAACCTCATATTTTAGACCCCAATGGGCCTGGATTCCTGTGACCTTTCGCCACTCCTTTGGAACCTTGCCTGCATGGGATCTCCAGAGCTTTTACTGAAAGGAGAGTACTCAACACTTAATGGCTCCTGAATGAATCAAAACCCACAGTGTCAACTTCTTCATTCTTGAAATATGGCTAGGCCAATACCATGAAGTTTTTGAGAATCCCATGACCAGAAATCCCTGGAGAAACTTTAGATCTCCTGTTGCTCATCAAGACTGAACCAGCGAGTGCCATTTTTGACTGAGTGGAATTCATGACCATGGTGAAGAACACAGATGCCAGTGACTAGGATCCATCAGGGAAGTGGGCCTGGAGCAATGGATTGCAGGTGTGTGATCCAACATCTGTGGTGGGCCCCTGTGGTTCTGTCATTGGCTTCCAAATGACATGTGACTGACAAGGTGCAGCCAGGAGACCCAAAAATATAAAGGCATGTTGTTGTGGGGAGATGATTTGGTGTGATGCTCAGAAACAAGTTGCTACGCTCAAGTGGGAAAGATATATGTGATAGCAGCGCAGTTCGTGTTTTTACTTTCAGACCCTGACTACCCCACGTGGCAGATCTCCCTCCAGCACTGTGTCCTGGTTGATCTTTTTGTATTTCAAAAACAAACACCAATTTTCCAGGGAAGTTGTAAGAAATGCCATTAAAACTGGGCGGTGAGCCAAAGGCCTCACAATGCACCCAGGGAGACATTCATACCCCAATGGCCACAGTTACCTGCATAGAGAGGATTCAGCTCTGCTGCCTCCTGTTCCTATTGGAAAATATGAACCCATGTCCTCCTGTTCACATAGACTCAGACCAAGCTTTCATGATCTCACTACAAAGAAAGCTAAAACACACAGCTATATTTCTAGTGGACGAATGTCAGAGGCAGATAGTCAAGAAGTCATTAGGCCAGCAAAGTTCCATGTTTGTGGAATGTTTACCCTGTCCTCTACATTTGGGATCTCCTCTGCCACACCCAAGTTTGTGAGCTCCTCAGAATTTCCAATTCCAGATATGTATTCACAGATTTTTTTTCCTCTTCTCCTCTCATTGTGTCTTCTCTGGGGTGATAGTAATGTCCAGGCATTGAAGCCAGATTTAAAGTTAGGTAGTCAGTGTAGTCAGGTAAATCGGGTCTAATATCGAGTGAAATCTAAAATGGAGGCCACGCTGGGAATGACTCAGGGAAAACAGAGTCAGGACAACTCATGGAATGTTAATGAAGTCCTGAAAAGGCCCTAGGCCAAAGTCCACCTCAAAGAAATGTTAATGGAGCCCAGGAAACAGCCCCAACAGACTTGGAGATAGCCCATCCCAAAAGGTGATAATTAAGCCCACCTGTAGGCCTCCAACCTACATTCCATCACTGAAAGAACTATAAAAAGGGGAAACAACCGCACTTCCACGGATTCCACCTCTTGGGTCCCCTTCTTCCTCCGGGAGAAGTCTTTTCTGCTGTCCTTTAATAAACTTCTAATTTCTACTCTGACCTTGCCTCGGCGTGTGGTTTCTGGTGTTATTCTTCAACACTGGGGAAGCAAGAACTCGTCACCGGTCAACAGCGGTTTCATATTGGAGGTCCCATACCGAGATTCTACACCGAGGTAAGTGCACGCACCCCATGTCTGTTTGAGGTGCATCTTTCTCTCTCTTTCTCTCTGGAAGGTAAGGTGGGCACCCGACGGCTACTTAAACGCAACTAGTGCAGCCGCCACTCTTCAAGACTCGGGTGAGAGGTTTCTCGGCCTAGGCAGCTCTCAATCACCTGTTCAATACAGAGCAGGCATGTTGGGTTCTGCCAAAGCCGCTTCCAACTTTTCTGTCTGGGCCCGGAGAGCAATTGGCGTGAGTACACAGTGTCCCGAATCCCGATCTGCCTCGGATGCGTGGAGGTGGGGGAAGGAGTTTGGAACAACTGCGGAATTCCGGTCTGGGCTACTCTCAGACGATTCTTAAGGTTCCTTTCTCTTGAGCCTCCTCCCGACAGCCCTAAGGGGTATCTAGGGTGATCGGTAGATGAATGGCACTGAGGGAAAGCCCCAATCACATTTGCCTCCGTATGGGCTACGCAACACTCCAAACCCCGCATCCAATCCCTCCTGGATGCTCCCCTTCCTTTGTAGGTCAGAAATGTTAGCAATTCGGGTTGAGACTGAGAAAGGCATGAGATAATTAGTAAAATCTGCCCAGGTTCCCTAAGGTGCATAGGTAACTTTCAATAGTCTGTTTTACCGCCCAATGTTTAAAATGAGCTGTGTTCTCTTTAAGCTGCTAGAGAGGCATTTTTAGAATCAACTCCTCAGGTAATCGGCTAGTCTACAGAGCAAAGGCAACAAAAGAGAACATGTTTCTCTTTTCCAACGGGTTTTTAGTGGCCAGGAGGATACAGTAATGCCCTTAAGTCTGAATCCTCCCAGGGTCTCTGGCACAGGGCAAACTGAGACCCTAGCACTTTGCTAAAGGGGACCAGAAACCCCTTGGCAAAGCAAGGTGAGAGACGGGTTTTCTGGACCGTTTAGGAAGCTCAAACCTAGGGAGACGTCCCTAATGAGAACAGTTTTCTCTGGCGCAGCGTGGGCGCCTGAGTCCTGTTTTCTTCTCACTCAGACAGGAGCTTCTCTCTCTCCAATACGCCAGGTGCACCACTAGCCTGCGTATTGAAAAATTGGGACAGTTTGATAAAATTTACAAAAAGGAAATGGTGTGAGGTGCTGTATGTTCAGATTTTCGTTGCTCTAAGGGAAAATCCTAAATTATGCCAACAGTGTAAAGTAGACTTAGCTATGATATCTGCTATGAAGAGAGAAAATCTTGGACTCACTGAGAAAAAATCAAGAGAGAAATTTGAGCCGATCAAAGTACATACCCTCTTCCCCCTTCAAGACCTAAGGCAGATAAAAACTGAATTTTACACCTATAGTTGCCCCTATGTGAAAACATCTGGTCCACTCATGGGGAAATCTATGGTGCCACTGATAGGAGTCATAATTAAATGGAAGTTCAAAACCTGGAGAGATATTTTCTTATCTAGTTGTCTGATTGTTTCTTGGGGATAATCTAGGCTAAATGTGTGTCTAAAAGATGTTTCATTGTAACATCTGGTATCTAAATGAGTTTGAAGCATTGCACAATCTTGCAGTTAAAAGTTAGGGTTAGGTAATTGTTTAGTTTGATTTCAGATAATTCATACCAGAGAACTTAGATACTTAGGATAGAAAATTAAAAGAACTCTACTTCCAAGTTGGCAAGTAACTCCCAATCATTCAGTTTTATTTTTTCATCAATTTTGAACTGGGTAGCCTGAAAAGATTTCACTAGGTGTACCAGTGCATTAATTTGGGCAAGGATAGTAAATTATGATTTGGTATCTGTTCCCCTTAGTGTGTAAGATTCAGGAAAAGAAAATGTTGGATTGGGACGTTGGTCTGGCTTATTGAAATAACATTGAATAGCAACAGTCTTGGAAATTTTTAAAGCTTAATTTTGGATATACATGGTAGTCTGTAGTTCTCTTTTAAAATTTTTTCAGGTGATTTAATGTAACTTAGTACTACTTTAGAAACTTCAGAACAAAGAAAGTGGCTTAATGATCCTGAAGGGATCTCTTCTGATGGTAGCTTTATATTATTAAGCAAGATTCTATTTTCAGTTTTGTGTGAGCAAGTTTTTTCTAGTGTAGGAAAATGTAAAGGTATGAAATTTTATAAATTGTATCTTAAACTTGTATCATAATTTTCAACATCCAAACCTTAAAATTGTGACTTATGGTAAAAATGCCTTAGGCATGAGGTTTGTGCTCAAAATTCCAGTTTTCCCAGTTTCTTCCAGACCTCAGCCAGGACTTAAATTGATATGCAAATAGAAGAAGCCTGGAGCACTCAGTAGGAGACAGATCTGAGACCCAAGGAAAAAAAAAGGATAAAAGTGTCTTTTTATGGGAACTCAAACTAGATTAAACCAAAGAGTAATTACAGGCCGGTCAATTTTTTCTAGGACTTTTGCTTTTTTCTTAGATTCTGTATTTTTTTTGAGCTCATGATTTTGATCCTACAGACAAGTTAATGTTTTTCTGATAAGTTCTATTTTTGATCAACTATGGAGTTTTTAAACATTGCAATGAGATTTCACCTGAGAAAGCAACAAGGCTTTTACTATTGTGTTGTGTTACACTTGTGTTACGTGTTGTATGTCAGTATGTCTGTGTGTTTGTCCCTATATCATGCAGTGATATGCCAATTGACAGATGAGGAGCGCTCATGAAAAATTTTAAAAATGGATCCAAATATCTTTGATTCACGTGATTCAAATGGCTCAATTTAAATTAGGTAAACAGATGAAAGTAAAGATGTCTTTAAAATTAAGCTTATTGTAAGAAAAACCTAACAAAATGTTGATGTGTATAAAATAATCTGATTAAATTCAAAATTTACAAGTATTGTTTCAAAATGTGAACAGAAGGAGGTTAACAGATAAAAAAGAAACTAGAAGGTTCTAGGTATGGATTTCATAGAGGGAAAATGTGTTTCTGGATAAGAGTCTATATGATTAAGTAATTAAAAGAGTTTAAGTAAATGATATAAAGAAGGTCTGTGTAAGTTGCTTATAAGTGTAAGTTTTTGAGCAAGTAATCTTAAAGAAATTAAACAGCTGGTTAAACAAGTGATATTGTTTTAGAGAATTGTGCTATGTTATCTCTTTAAAAGCTAAACTTGGTTAATATAAAAAATCAATGTAATTGGTGCTATTAATGTATTCACATCTTCCAGGTATACAAGTCTGTTAGGTAGAAGCTTTAGAAAGAGCATTATATCAAGCTGTGTTCTAAAGTTGTATGGTAATTTTAGGCTTAAAAGAAAGACATGTTGGAGATATAATTAAATCATTTGTGTTCTATAACTGGGCTTGTTATCAATAAGATATGTACAGTTCTATGTTACCTTTTTACACTGAGATACAACAAATGTATTTTTAAGTTAATGAGAGCTTAATCTATGTAAAGGTTTTATTGCAAAACACAAAAGTACTTTGCTACTTTTCTACAAAAGGTTAGAAGCTTTCAGCCTTTCTTTAATTCATGTTTTAGATGTGATATTATGTTATGTTTGCTCAAGTTCACAATTTATGTAGGCTTTGTAAAATGTTTAAAAAGCAAAGATCAGTTTCAGAACTATAGTATTTAAGATCTATGAAGAGCCCCACCTTACTTGAGATAAGGCTCTATGCATGTGAAAGTGACTATGAAAGAAGTAGGCTAGATTTCAGTACATTTAAAGTTGTGCCCAAAAGTTGTTTTTTGTCAAGATTACTAGGATCTCAAACAGGGGATATAATGTATAACTCTGCCAAACTTCAAGGTAGCTATTACATGAACTAAATATGTTTTTACCCTAGTTAATTTTGTTTTGTAGTTTGCTTTTAGATGGTCTAAAGATTGCCTGTTTTGCAGAGGTACTGATTTAAGAACTCACAACCTGGGTTAATGTAAGATAAGGAGTTATCACCTACAGGATACAGAGATAGACATTAAAGCCCAGTGCTCTTAATATAAGGCTGTTAAAACTTATTTGCTGGATGTTTAAGATTAAGTTTTAAAATTAAAAATTTGGCTCTTGCCCTCTGAGTCAGTCTGAGTCAGGGGATAGGGGACTTTTCCAAAGAGCTTTGCAACTCTAGGCCACATAACCTCCCGATCAGGGAGATTAATGAGACCAGTGGAGGACCGAAAGCCAATCAGTGCATTTGCTGTGAAGAGGAGGGTCATCAGAAAAGGGAGACATCCTGATGCTTCAGAGGGAAGCCACATGGTCAAGCAAGGCCTGGACCCATCCTAGCGCAAATGGCACTAGCAGATCTGAGAAGCTGCTGTAAGTTCCCGAGGACTCCCAGGGAAACTCAGCTGACTGTTAACAATAGATGGAAACAAAAGTCAGTTTGACTTGCTTCATCTTAAACACTTAGCAAAGACAGTCAAAGCCAAAACACAGCTATTCCTGGGCATTTTAAATAAAATAATAGTTAAATGTAACTTCCATAAATAAGTAAACTGGAGGCTTCAAAAGAGATTTGCAGACAGGAATGCCTGATAACTATCAAAAGGAACTGCCAGAGTAGTTTTTAGTTCAAGGCCTTTATTTCTAACCTACCCAGGTAGGCTTGGTGTTTGCTAGTATGGTTATCCAGCCCTAAGTAACAGAATTAAAGATTTCTCTATTAGACACAGAGGTCATACTAGTAAAAGGATTTTGCAAGTCAGATGACATTAAGTTATTAAACTGTATCTTAAGGAAAAGGACATCTGTAACCCTAAAAGTTAAATGTTGTGTTTACATCCCTGACAATTCTAGCAATGTGACAAATATCCTTAAAGATTTACATGCTCAGATAGAAGCCATGTCCTCAGCAACCTTGTCATGGAAACAATATCTTGGCTCCTGGTTCTTGGTACTTCCTGGTGGAAAACATTGTTAGTCTCTGTCTTTGGGATCATACTCATTGGCATATTCCTGTGCTATGGGATTTATTGCTGCATCAATCTGGTTCCAGTACTAATGAATTCTTGTTTCTCTTATAGACCACCCATCACTCAAATGGCCCTCCAGTCTATTACTTCTCAATCAGACTTCTATCATGGACCACTTGATAGACCCGATTTTTAGAGGGGGACTCCAAACTGCTTGCCCCACACCGTCCCTTTTCAGCCTGAAGAAGCCAGAGAGATTTTCTTCGGCCCCCTTCCTTACAGCAGTAAGGAGTTCCCAAATTAGAGGGGGGAATGAAGCCAGATTTAAAGTTAGGTAGTCAGTGTAGTCAGGTAAATCGGGTCTAATATCGAGTGAAATCTAAAATGGAGGCCACGCTGGGAATGACTCAGGGAAAACAGAGTCAGGACAACTCATGGAATGTTAATGAAGTCCTGAAAAGGCCCTAGGCCAAAGTCCACCTCAAAGAAATGTTAATGGAGCCCAGGAAACAGCCCCAACAGACTTGGAGATAGCCCATCCCAAAAGGTGATAATTAAGCCCACCTGTAGGCCTCCAACCTACATTCCATCACTGAAAGAACTATAAAAAGGGGAAACAACCGCACTTCCACGGATTCCACCTCTTGGGTCCCCTTCTTCCTCCGGGAGAAGTCTTTTCTGCTGTCCTTTAATAAACTTCTAATTTCTACTCTGACCTTGCCTCGGCGTGTGGTTTCTGGTGTTATTCTTCAACACTGGGGAAGCAAGAACTCGTCACCGGTCAACAGCGGTTTCAGCATTGTGGTGGATGACAGTGGAAGCTTTTTATGTGCCATGTGTTCCCATATGTATTAGACTCATTTTCCGTTTTGCCATTTGAAATATTGAATCTCTGACACTAACCCATAACCTTCTAGGCTCTGACTACTTATCCTAACATCGATAAAAACAATCCTAAAGGAATAGAAGTAGAGGCATTTGATAAGAGGCATGGTGTATACTTGGACATGCCTTTTGCTTCATCAGAGATATATATTATAAAACCTGTGACACTTTTTTTTTCAATTTACTTCTCCAAGGATTTTCAAAATCAACAAATATGTAACTTCCTGATTCCCTGTCTCTGTTGCCTGGGTCACAAAGTATATTTTTATATACATATACATAATCCTACTGCCATCACAGGTATATTTTTGAGAGTACTCTCACGTTGGTAAATACGAATTTCATGAAGAGATCACTACCCCCCAGTATACTGAGGTAACTGAAAATTCAAGCTGTGGTGAGCTTTATACTTCAACAAGTGTAGACATAAAAAAAATGTAGAGGAAAATAAATATTTTGGGTACATACGTGAAAGATATATATATCCCCTTATGAATTTCGATTGGCATTCATACTATTACATTTTAATGTATTAAATATATACATATATATATATAGTATGAATTTGCAAACATAAACTATATGTGTCATATACTTATACTACCTTGATTCTTTCATGTCCATCGGTGTGGATTTATAATCAACTTTTCAGGAGATATTTCTCAGAAATCTTCATTTTCTTGACATACATATTCATTTCGGAAAACTCAAAATGAAGTTCAGTGAATATTGAGTATTAACTCTAATACTTCTACAGTAAGTGACCCAGTTTAACATCAATGAAAGTATATTCATATGGGACATGATGTGTATTTTGAGTTAAATTTTTATTCAAAATTGTTATATTCCTATTTCTTAAGTATATATACATCATAGGATCTATTATTTCATCCACAATTTACAAAATGATATGCATATGATTCACTTTTCTTCACTCCCTGTATCAGATCCCATGAATTTCTCCATGTTGGTTTTCTTGCTTTTTCATGAGATTTATTTTATATCACATCACTTTTGAATTCCATCATCATTTTCGAAGCAAAACTCAAACACAGTTTGTTATAATTTGTAACCCTAATATTACCACTACATGTAAAACTACTTGAATTGAATGTTTTTATGTGAATACCAGATTTCATGTATTTTTTAAAATATCAATTCAATCCATTATTTAAAATAGTAACCTGTTATATTCTTTATTCACCATATGGTCTATTCATGCATCATCTCTATATACATAAACCCAGGGTACACCTATTTTTATCCTCAAACTCTAAATGATAGGGTTTCAAAACATGCTCCCAGAAATGGTGGAAGAAATACGCATGTCACCTGCTCCATATATTCCTTTCATCACATCATGTTCTGGACACAAAATGCAAAACTCACACTTATCTTATTCTTCTCCCAAAGCCTCATTTTAAAGAGAGCATGGATTACTAAAATCATCTATGTCTGCATTGCCTATTGTTTTCAAATTTCACTCCTATGGTGAGTATACACTTGATTCTTTCAAGGATAGTGTGTTCAACTACCCCCCTCTTGAAATTATCCCTGATCTTATCACTCATTTTGTACTTTGCCTGATATCCTAACATCCTAATAGATATCTATTTCCCCAAGTGCCTTGTTGTGACTGACTCTTCATGTGTGCTTACATTCCCATTTACACTTTAATAGAAATTCATTGGATTGCAAAAAGGGCCTTTCATCCAAATCCTAAACTCACTCTTCTTCCTTACCCTACACTGGAATCCTGCATACTCTCACTATTTCACTGCAAGTTCTCTTTTACATTCAGTAGTCCCAGGTACAAGATCTTAGGCCATTGTCTATGGATTTAGAGGATTCATGTCTGAAGAACATAATTCAAAACTATGCATCCAAATCAAGGGCCCAACAAACTTGTGTGCTTCAGATCTTACCTACTTTTCTACTTTCATACTTACATTTCACCTTATATTCCTATAAATATTCCAGTTGCCAAATACCCGTTTTAATCCAGCAGAATGACTCCTAACCCAAATCGAACATGATATGACCCTTAACCATACTCTGTTCCCTCAATCTATTTTCACATAACAGCAGGTCCTGAGGTGATCTTGCCATACAGGTATGTAGGGAATCCTAAAGCTGCTGAGAAGCTCAAAGGTAGATGCAGAAATGATCCCTGGAACAAATGTAGGCAGCTAGGTAGGACCTGTGAGGTCTGAAGTCATCTTCCAAGGCCAAAAACCCAGTCAGGATTAAGGGATGAGCCTGAATCAGCCTCTCTCTTCTCAATGCAGGGAAGATGGACACAATCAGGTCTGTGTGGATTGCTGATCCCGGGCTCCTAGGGTATATAGACCTTTATGTCTGGTGAAAATGTCACAGGAAGGTGGAGCAGCCTCCATCTCATGGGACCCTTGGAAACAACTGTTAGGACAAAGTGGTTGCCAAGGCAGTGACCTCATTCACTTCCCTGAAGGAAGTGACCTCACCTCACTTCCTTGGTGATGAAACTCTCTGAACTTGGGATCTAGGAGGCAAGGCATCCAGAGGCAGTTTCACTCCCAGTGGGCTCACTTGATTGTCTGTACCAAGGCCAGAGTCATTCTTTGTTGGTACCTAGTGATGTGTGGATAGCCAAATGCCTTGAATGGTCTCAACAGGGGCCTTTCCTGAGAAAGAAGTGTTGGCTCATTGCTAGCTCCTGACAACTACACAGAGATGGCCAAGGAGACCAGAGCTGAGACAGGACCGGCCACTACTGAGGAACATATTTTCACCCACCAGTCAGAGGACAGAGTAGATAGATGCAGACCAAATACAGGAGTGGTTTGTGTGTCTCAGTGGGTGTGTGTTTCAATTTGTCGTTTTGTCTCATGTTCTCAGAACATGAAGGAAAAACGGTTTTGTTTGTTGTTGTTGGTTTCAATTGGACTGTTAACTAGTGAGCCATTTTCTGTCAGTGGATTTCACTGGGTTGTGGTTAAAGAGAGTAGAGAGAAGAATGCAGCCGTGAATGTGTCCTGTCTAGTGGAAATCTTTGCAGGACTCCTCATGGCCAATTTATGAATGGACTGCTGCTTGCCTTGCAGATGGGCAACACCTACCAAGATACTAAATTCCTGTATTCTTCCTGAATTTTGGCCACTCTCTGAAGGGGTTTGTGGTTTTGTGTCCAAGATGTGTACCACATTCAAGCTCTGTGACATGGCCATGGACTGGATTGGTGAAGGGCATGCCAAGCATCTCAGAAAACTCAAAAATTAGCATGACTGGTTGATAGACCCAACCTGATCTTTTTTAAAAATTGGGATCCATCTTGCCATAAAGCCATGAAAAGATAATTTCAGCTTTACTATAAATTACTGCAAATTCTGAACCTCCTTGGAATGCCTGCCCGTGCCTTGAACTCACCCATGCCTGGCACTCTGACCAGATAGCAGCCCTCTCTGAAACTTAGTGACACCTCATAAATATTGGCCGTCCCTGGCCAGACAACGACCCTCTCTGAGGCTCTAATGGTCCTCATAAATTCTGATGTTGGGGCCAGCAAAAAATGTAAACTACCATTAGTGTGATGCTTGTCAGAGTTCTGTTATCTGTAACCCCCCTTTGTGAAACTTTCTGGGCTATAAAGCTGGGCTGTAGGAAAGGTGGGTTTGCTGTCTTGTTTCCACCATTTGGGGAGGGAGAAGCAGCCCAGCCGGTTGAAATAATAAGCTTGCTTTAATTTGATTTTAATTGGAGTCAGTGGTCTTTTCTTGCGTCCTGGTCTAACACTGGTAAGAATCCCTGCTTGGATAGATAGTAACCCAAGTTGCATGATTAGGAGCTGTCAGTGCCACAGTGTTCAATTAAAGAAAAGTTTTTCTCCAGGCTTCTTTCTTCCCTATTGTTCTGTTCCCCTGAATGTCAGGGAGGTGTTTGCCTTAGGGCACTTTTTTGGGACTCCTCAAGAAAACAGTTTCAAATGGAAATGAAGAGGCCTAATCTGTGCCTTTGAAGTAAAGTGCTTTGTAAAAGCTGTGTCTGAATCAGACTCTTGGCCCTGTGTGTGGCTGTGAATTACATTCTCAGCACCCCAGGAAACTCAAGAAAAATCCCATGTGTCCTTCCCAATCAAAAAGGATGAAAAAGAAGTGTACTATTGGATGAAGTCTCTTGCCTTCCTCTGGTCAGGCTCCTGACCCCTATGAAGTCAGAACAGGGATCCTCTGGGTCAAATGAGTTGTTGCAAGCCCTCCAGTAGCTAGCACACAGGTGTTTGTGTTTTTTCATGAGTCCAGTACACATAAAGAATCTACCCCTGGCAGGCAGGAGGCCTCTAATTTGACAAGCAGAGCAGTATTAACTACAGGCCCATTTTATTATCTTGTTTCTCAGGAATGGTGTCCAGGCCACCATGACATTTGGCATATGATGGGCATGAGAGCTTACTCTGCACACCATCTAAGACTGCTCACCCTATAGAAACCCCCAGCCAGAATGTTATGATGAGTGTCTGTATGGTAGAAGATGAGGGCCATGTGGGAGTGTTTTTGTTAGAATAGTGGTCTTTTGTGTGGTGGTTGGAAAAGACGACTGGGTCCACCTCAGCTCGAAGTCTGGTGTGATGCCATTAGAGACTGAGTTCTGGAACTGATCTCAGAGAACTATTGCCATGAATTGTGTTGGGATTTTAGAAGGCCAGGCATTAGAGGAGCCTTTGGAAACTGGGATCTAGGACGAGGTTGTCTTTCTCCACAGCACTGGGAATCTCAGCCAGGATTTCACATGATTTTGCTGTTAAAGCCTTCTCAGCTATAGTTGAGAGCCAAAACTCACAGGAACCTCATATTTTAGACCCCAATGGGCCTGGATTCCTGTGACCTTTCGCCACTCCTTTGGAACCTTGCCTGCATGGGATCTCCAGAGCTTTTACTGAAAGGAGAGTACTCAACACTTAATGGCTCCTGAATGAATCAAAACCCACAGTGTCAACTTCTTCATTCTTGAAATATGGCTAGGCCAATACCATGAAGTTTTTGAGAATCCCATGACCAGAAATCCCTGGAGGACTTTAGATCTCCTGTTGCTCATCATGACTGAATAAGCGAGTGCCATTTTTGACTGAGTGGAATTCATAACCATGGTGAACAACACAGATGCCAGTGAGTAGGAGCCAGCAGGGAAGTGGGCCTGGAGCAATGGAGTGCAGGTGTGTGATCCAACATCTGTGGTGGGCCCCTGTGGTTCTGTCATTGGCTTCCAAATGACATGTGACTGACAAGGTGCAGCCAGGAGACCCGAAAATGTAAAGGCATGTGGTTGTGGGGAGAGGATTTGGTGTGATGCTCAGAAACGAGTTGCTACAATCAAGTGCTAAAGATATATGGGGTAGCAGCCCAGTTTGTGTTTTTGCCTTCAGACCCTGACTCACCCCATGTGGCAGATCTCCTTCCAGCAATGTGTTCTGGTTGACCTTTTTTATTTCAAAAACAAACACCGATTTTCCATGGAAGCTGTAAGAAATTCCATTAAAACTGGGTGGTGAGCCAAAGGCTTCACAATGCACCCAGGGAGACATTCATACCCCTAAGGCCACAGTTACCTGCATAGAGAGGATTCAGCTCTGCTGCCTCCTGTTCCTATTGGAAAATATGAACCCATGTCCTCCTGTTCACATAGACTCAGACCAAACTTTCATGACCTCACTACAAAGAAAGCTAAAACACAAAGCTACATTTCTAGTGGACGATGTCAGAGGCAGATAGTCAAGAAGTCATTAGGCCAGCAAAGTTCCATGTTTGTGGAATGTTTACCCTGTCCTCTACTTTGGGGATCGCTTCTGCCACACCCAAGTTTGTGAGCTCCTCAGAATTTCCAATTCCAGATATGTATTCACAGATTTTTTTCCTCTTCTCCTCTCATTGTGTCTTCTCTGGGGTGATAGTAATGTCCACGCATTGTGGTGGATGACAGTGGAAGCTTTTTATGTGCCACGTGTTCCCATATGTATTAGACTCATTTTCCGTTTTGCATTTGAAATATTGAATCTCTGACACTAACCCATAACCTTCTAGGCTCTGACTACTTATCCTAACATCGATAAAAACAATCCTAAAGGAATAGAAGTAGAGGCATTTGATAAGAGGCATGGTGTATACTTGGACATGCCTTTTGCTTCATCAGAGATATATATTATTAAACCTGTGACACTTTTTTTCAATTTACTTCTCCAAGGATTTTCAAAATCAACAAATATGTAACTTCCTGACTCCCTGTCTCTGTTGCCTGGGTCACAATGTATATTTTTATATACATATACATAATCCTACTGCCATCACAGGTATATTTTTGAGAGTACTCTCACTTTGGTAAATATGAATTTCATGAAGAGATCACTGCCCCCCAATACACTGAAATAACTGAAAATTCAAGCTGTGGTGAGCTTTATACTTCAACAAGTTTAGACATGAAACAATGTAGAGGAAAATGAATATTTTGGGTACATATGTGAAGGATATATATATATATCTTCTTATGAATTTCGATTGGCATACATACTAATACTTTTTAGTGTATTAAAGATATATATATATATATATATATATATATATATATATATATATATATATATATATATTATGAATTTGCAAACATGAACTATATGTGTCATATACTTATACTACCGTGATTCTTTCATGTCTATATGTTTGGATTTATAATCAACTTTTCAGGAGATATTTTTCAGAAATATTCATTTTCTTGACATACATATTCATTTCGGAAAACTCAAAATGAAGTTCAGTGAATATTGAGTATTAACTCTAATACTTCTACAGTAAGTGACCCAGTTTAACATCAATGAAAGTATATTCATATGGGACATGATGTGTATTTTGAATTAAATTTTTATTCAAAATTGTTATAGTCCTATTTCTTAAGTATATATACATCATAGGATCTATTATTTCATCCACAATTTACAAAATGATATGCATATGATTTACTTTTCTTCACTCCCTGTATCAGATCCCATGAATTTCTCCATGTTGGTTTTCTTGCTTTTTCATGAGATTTATTTTATATCACATCACTTTTGAATTCCATCATCATTTTCGAAGCAAAACTCAAACACAGTTTGTTATAATTTGTAACCCTAATATTACCACTACATGTAAAACTACTTGAATTGAATGTTTTTATGTGAATACCAGATTTCATGTATTTTTTAAAATATCAATTCAATCCATTATTTAAAATAGTAACCTGTTATATTCTTTATTCACCATATGGTCTATTCATGCATCATCTCTATATACATAAACCCAGGGTACACCTATTTTTATCCCCAAACTCTAAATGATAGGGTTTCAAAACATGCTCCCAGAAATGGTGGAAGAAATACGCATGTCACCTGCTCCATATATTCCTTTCATCACATCATGTTCTGGACACAAAATGCAAAACTCACACTTATCTTATTCTTCTCCCAAAGCCTCATTTTAAAGAGAGCATGGATTACTAAAATCATCTATGTCTGCATTGCCTATTGTTTTCAAATTTCAATCCTATTGTGAGTATACACTGGATTCTTTCAAGGATAGTGTGTTCAACTACGCCCCTCTTGAAATTATCCCTGATCTTATCACTCATTTTGTACTTTGCCTGATCTCCTAACATCTTATAGATATCTATTTCCCCAAGTGCCTTGTTGTGACTGACTCTTCATGTGTGCTGACTTTCCCATTTACACTTCTTCTCTGCATGGTCAGACAGATTTGCAGGGAATTTTGGGGCGGTGTGCTAGGTAGGCCTTTTGGGTGCACGTGGACGTGGGGCAGCTGTTTTCCCGTGGAAAGTGGCTGCTTCATCCACAAAAGCAGCCGGTTGTTCCCCACCAGAGCTGTACAGAGTGATGACCTTTTAATTTTATTATGAGGACCATGAGGCTTCTAGCAGGGATCACACCTCCCTTAGAGGTTGTAAGGAAACTCTGTGAATAGAAATCCACATAGTGGTGGAAAGATCTCAGACCAGCCATCGCTTGGGAGGTGGAAGTTAAAGGTTAGTTTCACTCAGTTGGCAGAAAAGTTTGAGGGAAAAGTTCATTTTCATAACGTTTCTTTTGCTGGAGATAGGATAAATGGGACAAAGATGAATGTGCTTCTTTACATTGGGCTAATTGGGTTAGATTGATGATCGTGGTTACATATCCAGGGCACAATATGAGCTACTTTTGTATGTACAGATTATTTTACTTCTTAGTATAATCTCAGAGGGTAGACATCATCACTCCCCAGTTCTTACAGATGGGGAACTGAGATGTGGATAGATTGAGGAGCCGCCCAGATCACCCAGATGGTAAATGGCAGAGCTACAATTTGAACTGCAGTCTTGTGAAACAGTCTCTGGTTGTGGCCAGTATACTGCATTACCTGGACATGCAGGGAGGGTCTAGATAGTATGGCTGGATATATTCCTGAGCTCTATGGCATTCTGTGAAGCAGTGTCCCATTGGGTGTAAGTCATCAATTGCATTTCGTCACTTCCAGTAGCCTCCTGGAGGGAAGGGTTCTATTCTGTGTCCTGGCACCCTGCTTGATGCCTGCCATTTAGGACCTGTATCAATTTGCAGATCTCCATGTCAGCAACCTGGATCAGAGTGGAACAGGAAGGCAGACAGCTTCAAGTGGTCTCCATGACTCTTGTCAGCTCTTATCAGGATGAGCAGAGGTAATGTCTTGGATCATTGTTTAGGGTTCACTGAAAGATGAACTAAAAAGCTAAAAGATGATCTTAAAAAAGAAAAACACTCATTTCTGATGTGTTTGGTCTCCCTCTTTATCATTAATGTTTTCCTTTTTCTGAAACCATGTACAGGCAGCCAACGTCCCCTGCTCCTCTGTAAAAGTTAAGCCAGCAAGGTGTTTGGTTATCATTGCCAAATAAATTAATTGAGAACTACTATTATCATCTTAAAACTTAATTCTTTCCCTTTGTACTTTCTGGATGCTTATAGGATGTTGATTCCTCTCCAATCTGCTGGGCTTCTGCAGGAGTTCCAGATTTTTCTCCCCACTGTGAGAGTTTTGTGCGTTGAGTGCAAAGCTTCAGTTACCAAGTGCTTAGTTTAGCTGTGGTTTGTCCACCCAGGGTTCCTGTGTTGGAAGCTTGCTCCTGAGTGTGGTGATATGGGGGATGGTGGAACCTTGAAGAGGTGGAACTAGTGGTAGGTCACTGAGGACACTGCCCTCAGAAAGGGAGACCTGAAGATGCTGCCCTTAGAAGAGACTCTGGTTAGTTCTTGTATCTTGAGAGTCATTATGAAAGAGTAAGATTTCTCCACAGTCTCTGGCTTCCTAGCTCATCACGTGATCTCTCCTTTTTGCTTGTATTCCTGCAACAATGCGATCTGCCATGATGTTATATAGCCAAAGAAGGAACCCTCATCAGAGGCTGAATTAACAAGAACATCTGATTTTGATTTTTTCAGCTTCCCAAACTGTAATATATAAACCTCTTTTCTTTATAAAGTACATAGCCCACAACCTCAAATATATGGGTCACTGGAGGAACCCAGAAACACCATGGAGGAACCCAGCAACACCATCAGGGTAGTGCCCAGGACACATTATCCATCAGATCTCTCATCAAACGAACCGGAGGGAGCACAGGGTTGGACATCTGCACCTCCACCAGCACAGTACTAACACCAGAGATGGGAGTTCAAATCATTCCCACAGGAGTAAAAGGACCTCTTCCCCAAGGAACAGTAGGCAGTTACCTGTTGACTGTCACCATCACCTGCTTTGGAGTGCAGCGCTGACCATAATTGTTACTGGGAGAAAGGTCAACTGCCCCTGATGTGGGAGCAGGTCACAGAACCGTGCCTGGCTGTGAGGAGGGACGCCAGGGGTGAGACCCCCAGAGACACGGGCAACCAGGACATGTTTTGGATCTCGTGGGAGGGGTCCTGGAGGTCCTGCGGGGCCCTAACTGCAGCACTGGGATCTATTCTGCTGTGGGAGGAGATGGGTGGTGAATGCTGGGCACTGGGGCCTTTGGCCTGCCAATTTCTGTTCTTCTGCATGTTGTTTGGTTTCAATAAAGTCACAGAGCTCTGCTTTGCGCTCTGTGTGGTCTCCCCTCGCCAGTCCTTACGGGCCCAAGGAGTCCCCAGTGTCCAAGCCAGGCCCCATCCTGCCGGGGGCCAGGAGGGGACACAGCTCAGGATGCTGGCTCAGCCTCACGTGGGCAGTTCATGCCACAGGGGTTCAGCCATGCTGTGAGTCAAGCCCACACGCAGATGGCCACCTAAACCAGGAGGCCCTCAGTTTGACGTGAGCGTATCTCACAACTACGTGCCCCAGAAAGTACAGCAACCTAGGGACAGACCAGGTGTGAAGGGAGTAGGGGTGAGATGGGCACACGTTTCCGCCCTGGGGGCTCTGCGCAGGTGAGGCGGCAGCCTGGGGGTCAGGAGCCTGGTGCAGGGGATGCTGGGGGTGTGGCTGCCTCCACCTTCACGGGACGGTCTGGAGTGTCCCAGCTCCTCTGCTGGCTGTCTCAGGCTGGATGGTCAGGGGGGCATGACCCCAGGGCTTCCTGCTGGGTCAGTAAAGGCAGCAGTGGGGCCTGTCATCCAGCATCCAGGGCCGCCTCTCATGCCCGTTCCTGCAGCGTCTGGGTCTTGGATCAGGAAGGTTTCTGATGCCAGTGCTAGAGAAGAGGCCGCCACTCTCCCTGAGGCGCCCTGCCACCATAAGAGCTCTTGGTTACTGGGAGCCCGTGGGCCACCTGCACCTGGTCCTGCTCCCAGGCAGCCTCAGCAGGGTCTCGGAGCCTCTGCTTGAGTGGTGCTGCGGCAGCTCATGGATCTGGAAGGGCAGCCCTGCCCCTGAGCTGCCCCCAGCTATTCTTAAACACCACGTCACAAGTTAGGGTGAGGGAGATCAAATCCAACATATTCCCCAAAGTGACAGGACTGCCCTATGACCAGCAATCCCACTCCTAAGCCTAGATCCTAAAGAGCTGGAGACACTACGGGCGAGCTCACAGCAACACCATCCATGGTGACCGGCCCGAGGGGGAAGCCGCTCTCTGCCATCCAGGAATGGGTGGCCAGCGTGGCGCTTTGGCCTCAGAACAGTACTCAGCCACAGGAAGAAGGGAGAAGGGCCCAGGCCACACACAGACCCACCTCCACAGCACGCTGAGCACAAGAAGCCCGTCACCAGAGAAGGAATTCCGTGAGCTGTTGGGGAGCAAGACTCAGAATGGGCAAATCCAGAGCAGAGGGGCGGCTCCTAGGGGCTGGACAGGGCTTGGGGCCTCCCTCCTGGGTGAAGGAAGCAATCAGAAGCCAGGTAGCCGGCTCGGTGGCACGTCTGAGGATTCACTAAGTGCTACTGCATTTCACTTCAAATGGTTGTTACTTGACATTCACCTGGATTTTTAACAATCAGCTGCAAAGGTTCAGCACAGGGATCCAGAGCAGGCACACCTGGGCTCCCTTCACAGAGCACTGCGCTGAGACCCCGCTGCAGTGCCTCCCCTCCAGAGCAAAGCAGCCATTACCACCCAGCCACACCCCAGCACAGGGCCACCTTCTCTCCACTCTGAAGCTGCCACAGAGGATCAAGCTCCTTTGCATCTCGGCCTGGGCAGGCTGCTCAGGGGGAGGCTCTAAATAGCACTAGAACCCTGCAGCTTTTCACAGGTCCACCAGGAGCCCTGTGTCTCATCAGGGGGGCTGTTGCTCTCCCCGTGAAGGCAGACCTGAAGTGGGCCTGTAAGGGACCAGGTCCCAGGGCCTGGACACAGTGAGGGACAGACAGGACTGGGGGGTGAGGTCTGGGGTGGGGCGAAGAAGCATGAGAGATTCTGGGGGTGTGCAGAGTCCATCCCCAGGCCCATTCCAGAAAGATCTACAGAGAGCCTGCAGTGCTGTCAGCTCCTGGCCCTGGGAAAGGTGAAGGTGGGCACTGCAGGCCACGGGACTCTGTGTGCTCTCACCCCACCATGGCTCCTTCAATTGCAGCCAGTAGCTCCTGCCTGTTGGGCAGGGTCCTGTGTCCTATGTGTCCAGTTATCTCTGGGAGCCTGGAGGTTGGTTCTGGACACCTCTCTCTTGCTCAAGTGGACCGGAGCCAGTGATCAGCATCAGCACTGGCTCCCATGTTGCCAGCCACAGTCTGGCCTGATGCACCTGCTGGCCACAGAGGCCAGCCCTGGCTGTCCTGCTCCAGGAGGACTGCTGAGCTGCAGCCTCCTTCCCAGGGCCTGGGGGATCCTCTGTGGTTGAGCTTTCAGTTCTGCGATGGCACTCGGACTCTGAGACCCAGACCCAGGGCACATGGTCACCCTTAGATTCCATGTCTGACACTTCAAAGGAGGCCAGGCCAGCAGGACTGGGGTCCACATTCAGACAATCTCCCTGGGTCATGGTCACAGCTCAGCTGACCAAGCAGGTGTGAGTCACTTTTCCACATGTCTTTGAACTATGTATCTCAGGTCAGCACCAGGTGCCTTGACATGTCTGGAATCCCAGCAACTCAGGAGGCTGAAGCAGGAGGATTTCCTAGTACAAGGCCAGCCTCAGCAACTTGAGATGGGAAGTTTTGTGATCCTGAAGTGAGGCCTTTTTCTAAGGTCATTCAGCCTTCATGTGACCCAGGTGACTATGGAGGCTTCAGTGTTGGACTTCTGGCACGTCCCTCCCAGGTTGGAGGCTTCCGGAGGTCAATCTTGAGAGAAGTCTGTGGTCCTGGATATTTGTGTCCCCTGCATCTCAGCAGTCCAGAGCTCAGGCCTCCCAGATCGGAAGCCCACCGCATCCATCTGCTCCTGCCAGCTCCAGTGCCTGGCTCAGCTGGGGCTGCCCCGGTGTCTGAGACTGTCCTCTGGTTGATTTCCCCTCCCCATCTGGAAAGCTGTGCAGGTTTTAACTTGTTTGATTGATGTCATTGTTTGTCCAGCTGCCTCTCAGATCTGGGGGCTTTGGGGAACAGGATTGGGAAAGTTTTACAACCTGGACCCAGAGACGGGAACATTCGCCACAGCACCAAGAGGAGTATCTCCTGGAAGAGCAGAGTGGACTTGTCTCTGGCCAGCATGTCCTCCCCACCTCCTTCCCTCAGGCTGTGGGAGGGCCCCCAGGCAGCCAACACCAGTAGGCTGGCCATTTCTGCACAAGGTGGTCCCTGCTCTATGGTCTGTCATGGGCAGTGCAGCCGAGCTGTCCCCTCAGTCTTGCTCTCACTGGTCATCTTTCCAATGTCCACCATAGACCGTTCTGTGTACCTGCCCCTGTGCCCAGCAGCTGGATGGACTCCAGTCTCTGAGCACCAGCAGAGGCAGGTCCTGGACAAAATGTCCTCTGTGACAAGGCCGAAGGCTAGATGTGCCCCTCCAAAGCCACCCACCAACCAGCCTCTGCCTGCAGCTCTCTTTAAGGATCCAGTAGCCCAGGTGGAAAGAGTCTTTATCTTCCATTGGCTTATCTTCCATTAGGCTCAGAGCAGTGCTTCCGGAGCCACTTTTGTGAAAATGGGCCTCACGGTGATGACTTAGGATTTAGTGGGACACAAGTGGATTAAGTGTGCCAGGTGACTTGTGCAGAGCACAGCCGGTGTGGGGGGGTCCTATGGGTACAGTCCAAGCCAGCATTCCCCAGCCAGCTTCGGGCACACAGGCCCAGGCCAAGGTCATCTGCATAGGCAAGGCTTCCCAGCTGACCCTCCGCACCAGCACCTTCAGGCCTGAGCTCCTTCCCTCCTTGCCCCTCCCTGTCCCTTCCTTCCCTGCCCTAGCTCTCAGGGCAGCCCACATCCCCCATGTCCATAGAGTCTGTTCAGCATCCACCCTGAATGTCCTGAATGTCCATCATTCCTGTGGGATACAAATAGACAGACATTGACCTGTGGCTGATGGCTCTGTCATGAACAAGGGACAAGGGACTGGCCACACCAGAAGCAAAGGGCGTGGCCAGTTGCCTTGGACCAGTGTTGTCCTGGACCACATGTGTCCAGTCCATGACTCTTTGGGCTCCTGTCAGGCTTGGATGTCTAAGTGCTGGCCCTGGGCAGGCAGGGCCCCTGGAGGCTTCTGTGTGTGACCTGAGCACTCTCCAGGATAGCAAGCTGAACAGTGAGGCCTAGATCACCTGCCCCGGAAGACAGGGTGGGACAGGTCTCTGTGGTGGGTACAGCAGGGCTTCCTGCTGTGCGGGAGATGGACCCTCCTGCACCAAGAGCCCGGGGGGCAGTGGGATCCTGGGGTCTCAGGTTCCCTGTGGCTGGCCCTGTACCCTCAGACCAGAAGCCCTCTGCTCCCTGCTGACTTAAGGCAGAGTCTAGCTGGGGCTTTGAGGAGTTGTGGGAGGGGGCATGGATTTCCAGGGTGCTTGGGAGGTCAGATGGCTTCATGCAGAGGCAGGGGTGGCATAGAGGGGGAGGTGAGAGGTGGGCAGGGAAGCCACTCTGGCCAGGGTAAGTTGCGTGGGGCCTGGGGCTGAGGTCTGAGCAGAAGGAAGCTCCTATGTCACCTTCCTTCTCTCAGGTGCAGGGACTGCAGGCCTCTAGGGTGTCAGGAGGGATGGATCAGCACCTCCCCAAGGTCCTTCTCCTGGACATTGGGATTCTCTTCTCCTGCTCACACCAACTGGGCCATTAGCATGGGCCACGTGGTTCACCTCACCAGGAATCATGCACCTCTAGGCGGGTAGGTGAGATATGGAAGGGCTGAGCCCCACTAAGATCCAACACATGGTGCAGAACAGCCCAAAGATTGGTCCCCCCTGCCTGTCTCCATCCCTGGCATCCCGCCAAGAGCAGCACTGTGAAGACCAGGAAGGGCCACCAAGGAGACCCAGAGCTGGACACTCTGCTGTCTTTGGCGTTGTATTTCTTCCATGAACTGTGGGTGGAGCTGCAATGCACCCGGGGTCCTGATAGGGTGGGAGGCTGCCTTACCCGTCAAGAATAATCAGAGAAGAAGAGTTTATTTATTTATTTTTAATTTTCATTTGTTCTTTTTAGACATGCCTGATAATAGAGTGTTTCTCGACATGTTACACATACGTGCAGTGTGACTCACTCTAGTGGGATTCGTTCTGGCAGTTGTACGTGATGTGCCGTCTCACTGGTTGTGTATTCACATTCGGGCATGGGAAAGTGAGGTCCGTTCATTCTACTGTCTCTCCTGTTCCCACCCCTCTCCCTTCCCTTCATTCCCCTTTTGTGTAATCAAGGAATGACTCCATTCCTTGGGGCTGGAGGTGAGGCAGGACATCATGGTGGAAGACTGTGATGGAGGAAACCAGTTGGGAACATGGCACCAAGGAGCTGAGCTCAGCTCACAAAACACAAACTCCCCTCTCTGACTTACTGTGTATTAACATCTGTGCATCAGAACATTCAGCCTCTGATTCTGGGGGGTTGGCTTATTTCACTTAGCATCGATGCAGGACAGGTGAAGTTGGACACCTGAGGAATTAGCAGGAAGCAGGTTTACTGGCTGCATCGGCTTGTCCAGAGTATAGTTTGTGCCAGAAATTCTCCTCTGGATCCTGAATCTAGAAATTCTTTGAACTTTATACTGGGGTGGGGGTTACATTTTTGCAGAACTCTACATAAAAGTAATTTTTCCCCCTGAAAACTTGGCATTTGCAAACAAAGAGGAAGCTATAAACCACAATACCCTCTGCAGAAGATTTTGCTGATAGCTTTAAGTATGGTAAGGGTCTTCTGGCAGGGGGGTGGGTCTCTGGTCTGCTTCAGCATGATGGTCTTCAGCTCCACCCATTTAGCAACAAATGCCATAATTTCATTCTTCCCTGTGGCTGAGTAATATTCCATTGTGTACATGTACCACATTTTCTTTATCCATTTATCTATTAAAGGCCTCTGAGGTTGGTTTCATAGTTCAGCTATGGAATATGTGAATTGAGCTGCAATAAACATTGATGTGGCTGCATCACTGTGGTATGCTGATTTTAAGTCTTTTGGGTATATGCTGAGGAGTGGGATAGCTGGGTCAAACAGTGGTTCCATTCTAAGTTTTCTGAGGAATCTCCATATTGCTTTCCAGAGTGGTTGTACCAATTTGCAGTCCCACCAGCAATGTATGAGTGTGCCTTCTTCCCACATCCTCACCAACATTTATTGTTACTTGTATTCTTGATAATTGCCATTCTGACTGGTGTGAGATGAAATCTCAGTATAGTTTTTTTAAAACATTTATTTTTTTAGTTGTAGGTGGAAAATACCTTAATTTCATTTTTATGGAGTGCTAAGGATTGAACCCAGTGCCCCGCATGTGATAGGCAAGACTCTACCACGGAGCCACAACCCTAACCCCCTCAGTGTAGTTTTAATTTGCATTTCTCTAATTGATAGAAATATTTAACATTTTTTCATATATTTGTGGACTGATTGTACTTATTTTTCTGTGAAGTGTCTGTTCGGATCCTTTGCCCATTTATTGATTTGGTTATTTGGGTTTTTGTTGCTGTTGTTGTTGTTGGTTGGTTTGTTTTGGTATTAAGTTTTTTGAGTTCTTTATATATCCTGGAGATCAATGCTCTATCTGAGGTGCAAATGGCAAAGATTTTTTTTTCCATTCTGTGGGCTCTCTTCACATTCTTGTTTTCTTTGCTGTAAAGAAGTTTTTTTAGTTTGATTCCATCCCATTTATTGATTCTTGATTTTGCTTCTTGCACTTTAGGAGTCTTGTTGAGGAAGTCAGTTCCTAAGCCAATGCAGGGGAGAGTTGGGCCTACTTTTTGTTCTAGTAGGCACAGGGTCTCTGGCCTAATGCCTGGGTTCTTAATCCATTTTGAACTGAGTTTTGGGTGAGAGAGGGGAGTTAAATTTCATTCTGTTATACATGGATCTCCAGTTTTCCCAGCACCATCTGTTGAAGAGGCTATCTTTTCTCCAAGTATGTTTTTGGTGCCTTTGTCTAGTATGAGATAACTGTACTTATGTGGGCTTGTCTGTGTGTCTTCTATTCTGTACCATTGGTCTTCACGTCTGTTTTGGTGCCAATAGCATGCAGTTTTTGTTACTATAGCTCTGTAATATAATTTAAGGCCTGGCATTGTGATGCTTCCTGCTTCACTTTCCTCGCTAAGGATTGCTTTGGCTATTCAGGACCTTTTATTTTTCCAAATGAATTTCATAGCTGCTTTTTCTATTTCTATGAGGAATGTCACTGGAATTTTAATAAGAATCACATTAAAATCTGTATAGCACTTTTAGTAGTATGGCCATTGTGACAATATTAATTCTTCCTATCCAAGAACATGGGAGATCTTTTCATCTTCTAAGGAGTTCTTCAATTTCATTCTTTAGTGTTCTGTAGTTTTCATTGTAGAGGCCTTTCACTTTTTTTGTTAGATTGATTCCCAAATGTTTATTATGTTTAGGCTATTTTGAAAGGGATAGTTTTTGTAATTTCTCTTTCAGTTGATTCATCACTGAAATAAAAGAATGCAATTAATTTATGGGTGTTTATCTTACATCCTGCTAAGGAAAAGTTTTTTTGGGAGCTCACAACTTCAGAAGTCTCAGTCGGTAGAAGGATGGCTTCATTTCTTGGGGCTGGAGGTGAGGCAGGACATCATGGTGGAAGATTGTGGTGGAGGAAAACAGTTGGGAACATGGCACCAAGGAGCTAAACTCAGCTCACAAAACATAAACTTCAAGGGCATACCCGTGGAACCCAGCTCCACGAGCCACACCCCTCCTGTCACCACCCAGTCACTCCCCATCAGGGAATTAATGCACAGAGTGGTTAAGGCTCTCATGACCCAGTCATCTCACCTCTAAACTTTCTTTCATTGTCTCACACATGGGCTTTTGGGGGATACCTTACATTTAAACCCTAACAGAGGCCAAGCTATGACCTCTCTGCTCCAACCACAGAAGAGGGATGAATACATGGGAGAAGGCAGAGTTCATCCCCAGAAGCATGCCCAGAAATAGCCTGGGGATGGTGGCTGTGCACACGAAGCTCTCCTGGGGCCTGGCAGAGTGGACTTGCAAACTCCTCCCAGGAGAGGACCCTGAGCACACACCTGAGCCAAAAGCCCAGTGTCTGGGAGCCACAGCGATAGGCAGAGCTGCTCCCAACCTCAGCCCAATCTACTGGAGTGTGGATTCACAAAATAATGGAGAAGAAGTCATTGGAGATATTTGATGTCAAGGATGCTTTGGAGTGTTGGGAAAGAGGAAGAAGAACTCCACGTTCACTGGGGATGGAAAACCATGAAGCAGAAAGAGGCATCCTTAGCATGAGTCCCCAATCCAGCCCAGCCCCAGCTGGCTGGGCCACCCCCAAGCGACATCCCTCCTCCATGTGCTCCGAACCAGGTCTGAAGTCCCTGGAGCTCCCTGGAGAGCTGTAGGCCGTTTTCTGCTGGTCTCCACGGTTTCTGGAGAGAATCCAGCAGTCGTTGGTTCCTTGTCCCGCTTGTTTAATTCTGTTTTATTCTGACGGCTTTACTACCACTTCTGTCTTCAGGTCTTTGCTGAGGTGCAGAGGGGTGGTTCTCCTGCCTGCGACCTGCTGAGGTTCTTGACTTGTTCACCAGTTCTGAGAAGTTTCCAGCCACACTTCAGATACTGGTTCTGTCCCCTTTCTCTCCTCTTCTCTGGGGCTCCGGTGCAAGGCAGCCGGCGACGGGGCCCCATCTCCCTGCTTGCCTGTGTCTCTATTCTTCTCCTTGTCTCTCGGAGCTCGGATCACTCTATTGACCAACCTTTGAGTCAACTGATTCTTCTGTGTGGTTTCTTAATCTTAGACATTGTATTTTTAAAGTTATAGAAAGACTCTTGGACTCTTTTATTAGAAAATCCAGTCCTCTTTGACCGAGTGTGGAGCACCTGCCTCTGAAGAACCAGGGGCTGAAGCCAAGGCCAGGCCTCGTGCCTTCCAGGGGGTCCACCACTGGGCGGCACCCCACTGGGCTGGGTTCCTTTGATGGAGCTCATTTCTGTGAAGGTCCTAGAGATGAGATGTCAGGGCAAGGGGCCGGTCTGAGACAGGAGTGCAGCCAGCATCTGCTGCCAGGACACCTGAAAGGGGATATTGGAGGGACAGGGCAGGGCACATGACAGTCACTTTGGGGTCAACACTACTGGCTGCAGAGTGATCATGGCCCCTTGGTGATCCATTCCAGGCCTGAGGAGATGGCGTGAGTCCTAAGAACATGTGGTCTTCTCCCAGGACACATAGGGACTCTCAGGTCCTTCAGGACTTGGAGTCTATGCAAGATACTCTTGTGTCCACTCTCAGAAGCAGGCTCCAGCCTTCTCTAAGTCCAGTGAGGATGACTGCATGGACTTCCCTAGGCCCTCTACATCCACCTGAGCAACAGGAAAGCCAGGTCCACATGCTCCTGTGGGCTGGGACAGTGGCGACCCTCCAGAGGCAGGTAGGTTGGGACAGTGGTGTGGCCCTCCACCCAAAGCCAAAGTGCCTGCCCAGCAGTCACTTCAGCAGCCATAATGTTCCCCTCCCTTGTCCCTGCAACCCAATCATGAGTACCACCTTATTTTCCCTTGACCTTGGTCGCAACCCCCACTTGAGCCCTCCAGGATGCTGCCCCCAGAGGTGCTCTTGGTTTATGGCTCTAAGTGGAGGATGACAAGGCTTGAGGGTCCCACCCTCACCCTCTGCCCCTCCTGCCCCCACTCCACAGTACACTCCTCAAGCCTCCTCCTGGGCAGTGTGCCACCTGCATATGGATGACCCAGAGAGATAGTGGCACCGCTCAGCTCTGCAGGCAGTAGAAGTGACAACCCCAGAGGAGACAGCACATTCAGGATGCACCTGGAGAAGAGAGCTAAGAAGAGAGGGAGGGGCTAGGTGGCCAGGGAAGTCTGCTGTTGCAGAGAGGCACTGAGGCCCAACAGGAAGCAACTGACCACCGACTGCCCACACCCTGGCAGCTGGCCTGCAGTCAGAGGTGGAGTCCCAGGAGGATAGAGAGTGGGCACCAGCGGTTGGCTCATGGCAAAGGGGCCTCATTTCAAAGTGACATCCTCCCACATCCAAGGCCTTGCTTCTTCCCAGTGTCACCTTCCTGGGTTCTGCTAAAGTGTGAAAGGCAGTGAACAAAGACCCTAGAGTCAGGAGGGCCAGGTAGAGGACTAGGTCAGGTCAGATGCAACCAGACCCCCTGAATCCCCAGACCTGTCTAGGTTGCTCATCCACAGAAGCCCGCAAACCCGACACCCGGGGTTGGACCGGCCCTGCAAGCTCCCCAGGCAGCGCCTGGGCTAGACGACTCCACAGTCCCCACCCGACGCCTGCCTCTTTCAAGACCCTGGGTTTCTGGGAAGGTGTTGAGGGTTCCTGGGGTGGCAGGTTGTTTCGCCCCCAGAGCCTGATTGACAGCGGAGAATCCGAGGTCAGGAAGACTCAGCGGGAGGCTGCAAGTGGAGGCTGTGTGTGGCCGCTGCATCCTGGCTTCTCCACCCCGCACAGATCCAGGGCGGCAGGACCTGCCCATGCCCCCGGGTTGAGCCCAGCCACACCCGACCTGGCCGTGACCTTCCCCGCCCGGCACCCCGCTCCCTTTGCGCCCGTGATCCGTCATTGCGCTGGGTTATTAATTCCCACGAGCTGGCGCTGGGCCACGGCGCATTCCCAGCTGGCGACCGGGCAGGTGGCGGTGGCCAGGGGCTGGGCGCGGCTCCACTCTCCCCGTAGAGAGGGCGGGCACCTCCCTCCTTTGCATGGAAGCCCAGGAGGCCACGGATCTTCCGCCCCTCCGCGCCCCCGGCAGGGACAGCGCAGAAGTTCCCGGAGCCCACTTTTTCGCGAAGTGGTTGGAGACTTGTGGGGAGCGACCAGACGCCAGGCGAGGTGGCTGTCCCGAGCGACCCCAGGCTGGGTGGACAGATCTGATGGCTCCGTGATTATCCAAGTGCCGCGGCAGGTGGGTACAGCTCGGGTGGCTGGGGTGCACGGTGCTCCTGGCGTGGTCCCGAGAGCTCCTGCTGCCCCAGAGCTGGCATTGTGGCTCCCAGAGGGAACGCGAGGTCCCTGGAGACGCAGGTCTTGATCCTCAAGGGACCGATGGAAGACCATGAGCCGGTGCACGCCCCCGACTTGGTGTGGGCTTCCTGGCGGTCCTGTCCCTGGGCCCTAGGCTCGGGTTCTGCCAGGCCGCCAAAGACCCTCCAGCTGCACCAGTTACTTGGGGACTGTCAGGCTGGGGGTCTTGCTCCCTTCTCGCCTTCTTTTAACAGTCCCATGGGGGAAGGTGGGCGACCCCCAGAGGGCTTGGGCACTGGCCAAGAGGTGGGGCAGCTGAGCGAGGGGGCCTGGGCGATTTCCCGGGGGTTAGCTGTCCAGCCGTGGGAGAGGACATCGCAACCAGCTTTTCCAGACCAGAGGCAGCTGCAAGAAGGAAGGCGGGAGGGACTTGGACATGTCTGGTCCCCTTCTGTAGCAGGAGCTCAGGGTCGCCAGGAGTTGGACCAGGCAGAATTTATCCTTAATATCATCAGCCTGGACGGGAAGAGGGAAGCCATCTAGAGGCAACACAGGCCTGGATATGGGGGAGGACAGCCTTCAGGGTCTCTCTCTCTCTCTCTCTCTCTCTCTCTCTCTCTCTCTATATATATATATATATATATATATATATATATATATATATTAGTTGTAGTTGGATACAATACCTTTATTTTATTTATTTTTATGTGGTGCTGAATATTGAACCCAGAGCCTTGCATTTGCTAGGTGAGTGCTCTTCCGCGAAGCCACAACCCCAGTCCCCCTCTTAATGTTCTAAATAAATTTTATTTTTTAAAAATCTTTTCTCACCAAAGGTTCATGGAGATATTCTATTTACTTCCAGAAGCCCAACTGATAGATCTATTTAACCTCTTACACATAGATCTGCCATCCTTGGCTGTGCGTGTGGTGTGAGGGTCCAGGCTCAGTCTGCCATCCGTGGCTCTGCATGTGGTGTGAGGGTCCAGGCTTAATCTGCCATCCGTGGCTGTGCATGTGGTGTGAGGATCCAGGCTCAGTCTGCCATCTGTGGCTGTGCGTGTGGTGTGAGGGTCCAGGCTTGTTTTCCTCACTTTCAATTTGGACTTTTAAAGTCAGCAGATATTTCTTTTGTAGTTAGGAGAAAACACATTTTTTAAAAAATGTACAAGTGAAATGAAATGACAGAGAGGTGTCTCAGGCTGGACCCCAGGACTCCCAGCTCCTCCCGTGCTGGCCTTGACCATGAGGGGCTGCACTGCTGTGTTGTGCTTTCAGAAAAGCTCAGTCAGCCCTGGAGGCCTTGGCTGGCATCGAGGCCTGGGCTGGGGTCCTTCTGGGGAATTCCCTGGGGACAGCTGGTCACATAGTTCCCAGGTCCCCCCTGGGAGTGAGACAGATGAAACAGAAGGGCTCCTCTTTAGAGTCCCTGTCCCTCTGCGACTGAGTGGCCTGTGGGGGCTGTCCATCTCGTGCCTGTGGGCGTGGAAGGGAGTGCTGCCTTGCACCTTGATGGGCACTTCTCCCACAGAACGGTCGTTTGCCCACAGACACACCCCACCCCGTCTTCAAGGAACAGCCGTCCCAGCTGGAGCCGAGCTTGAAGGCAGAGATGGCGCTGAGCCCAGAGTCCCCAACCACATTCCCTGCGCTGGCTGTGTCAGGCAGTGCCACACCCAAGCCACCTGGTGGCCCCAATGTGTCCCTCAACAGCTCCTGGACCAGCCTGACGGAGCCCGGCTCCTTGCAGGACCTGGTGGCCATGGGGGCCCTCAGGGCAGTGCTCTCGGCCATGGGTCTGGTGGGCATGGTGGGCAATGTGTACACGCTGGTGGTCACGTGCCGCTTCCTGCACATATCGGCCTCCATGTACGCCTATGTGGTGAACCTGGCTCTGGCAGACCTTCTTTACCTGCTCAGCATCCCCTTCATTGTGGCCACCTACATCACCAAGGACTGGCACTTTGGTGACGTGGGCTGCCGCATCCTCTTCAGCCTGGATTTCCTGAACATGCATGCCAGCATCTTCACCCTGACCGTCATGAGCAGTGAGTGCCATGCTGCAGTGTTGAGACCCCTGTACACTGTGCAGCGCTCCAAGGGATACCGCAAGCTGCTGGTGCTGGGCACCTGGCTGCTGGCAATGCTGCTGACCCTGCCCATGATGCTCGCCATTCGGCTGTTCCACAGGGGCCCCAAGAGTCTCTGCCTGCCGGCTTGGGGCCCACATGCACACCGCGCCTACCTGACGCTGCTCTTCAGGACCAGCATCGTGGGGCCCGGCCTGGTCATCGGGCTGCTCTACGCCTGCCTGGCCCGGGCCTACTAGCTGTCACAGCTGGCCTCCTGCAGGCAGACACGGCAACTGCCCAACCCCAGGGTGCTCCGCCTCATCCTCAGCGTTGTCCTGCTCTTCTGGGCCTGCTTCCTGCCCTTCTGGCTGTGGCAGCTGCTCTCCCAGTACGATGAGGCCCTCCTGCTGGCGCCCCGGACAGCGCGCATCATCAACTACCTGACCACCTGCCTCACCTACGGCAACAGCTGCCTCAACCCCTTCCTCTACACTCTGCTCACCAAGAACTACCGCGAGCACATGCCGGGACGCCCACGCTCCAGGGGCAGCAGTGGCCATGAGGGCACCAGCAGCTTCCTGCCCAGTCACGTCCACTTCCAGAGGGACTCAGGACACTCACTGTCCTCCAGCAGCCAACAGGCCACAGAGACCCTCATACTGTCCCCTGTGGCAGCTGGTGGGGCCTGTGTCTGAGTCCCTTGTGTGAGCCTACTGGTCAGGGAGTCCAGGCAGGGAAGGCCCCAGAGCCCAGGTCATGCCCTGCGGCCCTTCCCAAGTGCCCACTCCCAGCTGGCCTCTGCTGCTCTTCCTCCACCTTCTTCTGTTTCTCACTGCTGCCCTCAGCGAGATGGCCACATCCCCACCATATGCAGATGCTCCTCCCGCACACGTCTCTGGAGCCAGGCCTGCCTCCCAGGCCCATGGGGGTCTGATGCCCAGCCTTGTGGTCCCAGAGCAGCCCTTCTGCCCTCATGGCTGGGAAGGCCGTGGGCACCTCTTCCCTATCCCCTGCCCCAGCCCTCCTGACTGCTGCTCTTCCCTGCTTAGCCCTGGGCACAATAAAGCCGGAGCTCTGCAGCCTCTGCCTCAGCCCAATAGCTGAGGAGGGTCAGCGAGGAGGGTCCTGCCCCTGGGACCATGGCACGTGGGGGGAAGCTGCCTGGCTGTGGGGGATGCTTGTCAGGGTCTGGAACACATACATGTGGCTAAAAGGACTGTCCCTCAGTGTCAGGGATGACATGTACAGGTGGCCTCCCGGGCCTCAGGGAGGGGCAGGGAGAGGCAGGACGAGGTCTCCTCTGGCATGCTGGAAGTGTGGGGGAGCCAGGCCAGGGAGGCTGAGCCACCTCGTGAACCAGCCCCAGGCCCCACAGCACCACACAACAGTGAACCACAAGGAGGAACCACAGGTGGAGGAAGACCACAGGAACATGGCTCTGTGGGCAGGCGGGCCAGGAGGGCCCCTGTTCTAGACCCCACTTCTCTGGGAACCCTCCTGCCCTCCAGAGCCAAAGTACCCCAGAGGGGGGAATTTCTGGAGCCACAGGGCTGACCATGGCCCCTGACCCCCTGAGCTGGACATGAGCAAAGTGTTGGGTCTCTTGGGGGCACGGGTGGCCTCACGGCCCAGGGAGAGAGTCACAGCATCCCAACATGCCTGACCCCACCTGAAAGCTCTTCTGGAGCAGAGAGCAGGGGACCACAGGGATGAGCCTGAGATGTGGCCTGGCCTGGTCCCCCCAGCCAAGGTCAGGGAAGGGAACATGCATGAGTCTCTGAGCACCTGAGACGTCCCAGATGTTCCCACAGGTCCGACAGGAGTAGAGTCCTAGAGAAAGACACGTGTGCACATGTCTGTGAGTGTGCACACATCTAGCGCACCTTGGTGTGGAGAGGGCGGGAGGGAGACCCAGGGGTGGAGAGGGCAGGTGAGCACTAGGCAGCATCCTTGCAGAAACTGAGGCGGCGGCTGGTCAGCTGAGCACTGGCGTTCCACCCCAGGGAGAGTCGGGCAGGTGTAGGGTCCTGCTGAGACAAAGCACTCTGCAGGCCACAGGGTGCAATGCAGCCCACAGGGGGCACCTGGCCCTCACCTGGCCTCTCCTGGCTCCTCTACTGGCCCTCACCTGGCCTTCACCTGACTCTCACCTGGCCTCACCTGGCTCTTCACCTGGCATTCACCTGGTCCTCACCCTGACCCTTCACCTGGCCATCATCTGACCCACACCTGGCCTTCACCTGGCCGTCACCTGGTCTCTCCTGGCTCCTCTCCTGGCCCTCACCTGGCCTTCACCTGACCCTCACCTGGCCTCACCTGGCTCTTCACCTGGCATTGACCTAGTCCTCACCCTGACCCTTCACCTGGCCATCATCTGACCCTCACCTGGCCTTCACCTGGCCGTCACCTGGTCTCTCCTGGCTCCTCTCCTGGCCCTCACCTGGCCTTCACCTGACCCTCACCTGGCCTCACCTGGCTCTTCACCTGGCATTCACCTGGTCCTCACCCTGACCCTTCACCTGGCCATCATCTGACCCTCACCTGGCCTTCACCTGGCCCTCACCTGGCCTCACCTGGCTCCTCCCTGGTCCTCACCTGACCTTCACCTGACCATCACCTGGCCCTTAACCTGGCCTTCACCTGGTCCTCACCTGGCCCTCATCTGGCCCTCACCTGGCCATCTTTTCATACCTCCCACAAGGTACACACAGAAACTCAAGGACCCTACACAACTTGCTGCGGCTCAGTACCCCCTGACCCCACCCTCAGCCACTCCCTTTCCACCTCATTCCTGGTACCCAAGTCCCAGTGAGCTGCCAGAATCCAACTCCCAGGGGCAGTAGGTGCCATCAAAGCCAGGAAGGTGATCTATGCAGGCTCCTCTAGCTCAGAAGTGTGTAAAGCCCAGCAGGCACTGTGAAGGCCTCTGGCCCCACCTGCCCTGGCCACACCTCTGCTCTGAGGCCAGGCTGGCCCTGAGACCCAGCCTGACCCCCAAGACTCTGAGGCTGCCTAGGGTCCATGGGTCTGAGGCAGACAAGACCAGAGCAAGGCAGACAGCAGAGGGTCAGGACGAGGGTGCACACAGGTCGGTGTCCACAGATGGACTGAGCATCAGGCCTCCTGTCTCCTTGTTGGTCTGAAGCCCACCTCCCCAGCAACGGCTCTTAGCTGCATGCCTAAAACTCAGCTGTGTAAAGTGTGCTGCAGTGATCAGGCCATCCACAGAGGGGCGCCACTCTCACCACAAACCATCCCAGGACACGTGTCTCCTGCAGGATACACACACAGCAAAGGCTCTGGAGACTGTGGGCTGGCAGCCTCGAGGCAGAATCTTCTCTCCTGTCTGAAGGTCTGGGAGCTAGCAGCTTTCAGACTTGCCCACATGGTGTGGTGCAGCTCGGCTACCTAGAGGTGGATGCCTGGGTCTGGTGTGGGGCTGCCTCAGAACTGGCAAATCCCAGCCGTGGGGCTGGGTGGGTGCAGGCTAATGCGTCCTCAGTAGAGACCCACTGCTCCCTGGGTGGCTGTGCCATGGGCACTCACCCCTGAGGCAGGACTCTTCCTGTCCTGGCCTGCACGCGGACCTCTTGTAATTTGGAAGCATCTAGGGGAAGAGATTTCTCTGCACAGAAGCTACTTGAGAATCCCCTTGTGAGATGCTCAGTTGGGATGGAAAGTGTGGTAGGTCTGGGCTGGAGCGGGGTGAATGGTGTGGATCCAGGCTGTGGGGGGCACACAAGGCTCCCAGGAAGACCTCGAACAGCGAAGCGGCCAGCATGGGGACTGGCTGGACTGAAGGGAGTGACATCCTGCCAGGCTATGGGATACAGCCCTCTCTCCACTGACCCCACCCAACTGCCTCAGAGCAGAGCAAAATTAGGAAGGGGAAGGTGACCTGATAGGCTGTGGCCCACAAGTGGTGGTGAATGAACAAATGTGTGCACTGGGTCCCTTGGCTGGGAGTGGACACAGAGTACATGATCAGTTTTCTGGGTGCCTGTCTTTTCTGGCCAGTGGTCTCCAGGCAGGTCTGCAGGGGCTGGATCACCTCCGCCCTGGCAGAGGGGTGACACCACAACTCCAGGCTGTCCATGGGGCCCCATGGAACTTTTTCAAGTACCCTGAGCTCCCAGGGGAGTGGCCCAGCCCAGTCCAAGGGCTACAGAGCTGAGGCTGTGACTTCCCCAGGCCCCACCCTCTCTCCCCAACAGCAAGCATTGAGATGTCGCTAATCTGGGTGCACAGGGGGAGAACAGCAGGTGCCCAGCTGTGTGGGGACACACCAGGGCAAGGAGGTACAGATCTCACTACCCAGGCACCTGCCCAGGTCTGTGAGTCCTGTTACATAATTTACCAACAAGAAACACACACACCTAAGTTCCCTGTACTTCTAACTTTTCCAGGAATAAAGCTCTTGGGAAGTACCACCTACGACAAGTAGATACCACTGTTTACTTGTCCACAGAGCTCTCTGCTTTGGGACATTGTCTCCATCAAAAAGAAATTGAGGGGATACCTACTGGATTGTGGGTGACCACAGCAATAGCATTTATGGGTGAGAGGTGGCCCTGGCCTGGGAGGGTGGCAGGGTGGATGACTGTGATTCATTTCCAAAAGCCTGAGTTCCTCCTGCCCAGAGCATACACCTGCCTGCCAGGTGGGTCCTGCCTGACTACCTGAAGGGCCACCTGGGGAAGGCCCTGGGCTCCGTCATCCTCTGGGTGTGGAGCAGGCACTGGGGAGGTTGTCCCAAGCAGTGCAGGCACCTTCCCCCCTCCCCATGTGCAAAGACAGGATTTTCCATTTAAATTCCAGACAGATGATGGAACCAGCGGGAAGGCAGCTTGTGGCCAGTGGGCAGCTCAACTCAGGCCTTTTCCAGGCTAGCTCGGGCCCCAGAGGAGCCCCGTCCCACAAGCCATCTGGGGCAGGTGCCAGGTTGGCCCTGGCCCTGGCTGGACAGTACCATCCTGTGGCTTTGCTCTCCTATACTCCAAGTTTGGTGGGCTGGGTGGTGAGTGCAGTAAGAGTGGGAAGGCAGCCTTGCGTGCCCAGCAGCCTGAGGACTCTGTTCAATGCTCTGGCCCCTCTGCCTCCCCTGCCAGCCCAGCCAGGACACCTCCCACTATCTCAGGCCGCCCAGAGGTCACCACCTGGGAGGTCTCTCCCCTCTCCATCCTGCCCCCATCTGGCCTCTGCTGCATCTTTCATGGGGCCCATGTGAGCCCCCTTCATTGAGGGACTGGAGGCTTGAGGGGCTGCCAGGCCACATCAGGACCTGCAGGTGGGGGCCATGGTATGCATATGACCCGGGAAGTGCTGGACAGACTCCAGTGCCTGGAAATGATGTGTCCTTGCCCTTGCCGGGTATGGGCTGGTGACTGTCCACCCCAACCAGGAGTGCTGCCCCTCTACTTGGCCACACTGAGCCCTCCATAGTGTCTGGCTCTCCGTAATGTGAATGACAGTCCAGAGCTGTGTCTCACCCCAGAGCTATGCATCAGCATGAAATCCAGAGACGGTGCAGCTGCCCAGGGTGGTGGCCCTATGAGCTGGCAGTCAGTGCCGGCCACCCCATTCCAGGTTTCCTCCTGGGGCCTGGGGGCCTGATGAGGGGGCCCACATACAAGCTGAAATAAACACTCGGGTCATCCCATGTTGGTTGGGGCCTCCATGAGGGGTCCCAGGGGCCCAAGGGGCTGGGTGGGGCATGGGGGAGGGTGAGCCCTCAGAGGCATCTGCAAAATGCCTCCAAGGTTGTGCCCAGGTATTGGCCTCCTCATCAGAGAGAGATGGGAGTGATCACTGGGCTACCCCAGCTCAGCACTGTGTCCCTTGCCCACGAGCCCCAGATGGGCCCAGAGGTTGGGGTTGGGCAGGAGGGGCCCTGGGGAGGGGCAGGAGGTGTTGAGGGGTGGCCACATATCCAGCAGCCCACCTTATGCCAGAGGCCCTGTGGTGCCCTGCCCTCCCCAAGCACCTCATCTGCCAGCTTTGTCCTTTGTCAACGTCACAGGAGGGGACAGAGAATGGCCGTGACCCCACACTGTGCAGTGACCCTCATCAGCCTCCTCAGTAATGGAAGTCAGCCCCAGCTCAATCTCCCCTCAATCTTCTAGACCTTGAAATGGGTTAAGAGGGAAGGAAAGCAGGCATGGGAGGCACACCTGTGACCCCAGGAGGGTGCCAAGGTCAAGGCCAGCCTGGACAGCTCAATGAGACCCTGTCAAAGTAAAAAAAGAAAAGGGCTGGAGATGTAGCTGGTAGAGCACCCCTGGGTTTAACTCCCAGTACCCCGCAAAAAAAGGACCTGGAGGTGGAAGAAAAGGTAAGGGGAGGGGGAGGGAGGAAGAGGGGGAGGGGGAGGGGAGGGAGGGAACCAGGGACCTGATTTCCTCTGTGGGCTGCTCAGGCATAGACCTCCCCTGCTCTCTGGCAGACAGGGCCAGTTCAGCTGCCAGTGCGATTGTGTGCTGCCCCCTGCTGGCCGGGACCTGAAAGAACCCCAGATCCACTGGGACAAAGAGCAAGAGGGAGGTTGGGGAGAGTCCCCTTCCTGTCTCAGTGACAAGCAGAAGTGCCCCCAACCCTGAGCCCCAGAGCCCTGCTGAAGGCATGGGAAAGAGATGTCTGGTGACTGAGATGTCTCGCCAGAGGCCAGCAGCACCATAGAGATCCTCAGGCAGGGTGGCCCCCCAGGCCACATCCCTGGGTCCCTCAGCTCCTCCTGAACAGCTCTAGGTGTAAAAGCAAAACCTCACACCTGACCCTGCAAGTGCCCATCCTCCCCAGGCTTCTGTCCCCTGGCTTCCGTGTGATGTGTTTGTGGAGACCTTAAAACAAAGCACTCCAGAGTTACACAGGACATCAGACGCTTGGTGTTGACCAGGAATTGGTCTTCTGGGTTGCTATGCCCACTGGTGAAGCCCAAAGAGGAGGGAGCCAGCTGGCAGGGCCTGTATCTGTCTTGCCCTTCCAGGGAAGCTGGGGGTCTGTGAAGCATGGGTTGGAGCCCTGTCTGATGCGTGGTCACCCAGGTGATGACTGCTCAGATCTGGTCCTCTGACGCCCTCCCCTGGCCACGAGGACATCCTGCAGGCTCCTCCCACAGCCCCAGAGCTCTGCCTGTGGCTGATGCACAGGCCTGGCTTTGGCCCCAGCTATGAGGATAGAGATTCAGGGTCTGCTGTTGGTCAAGTGTCCCTTGAGAAGCCTCTGAGGCCTTGTCCAGCCCCATGGCCTGTCTCCACCCAGGTGGCTTGTTTCTCTCCAGTGTCTGGCCAGCCTGAGCCACCACCGAGCTCTCCAGCAGTACGAGGCAGCAGCTTCAAGGACAGAAGTGCCCAGCCCCATGCAGGACCCCAGGGCTGGGACCAGATGGCGCAACCGTGGGGTTCCACAGTAGGGATCTGGCATGTCCCAAGCATAATTTTGGGAAGCCAAGAGGCATAAATAAAGAAAAGCCCAAGTGTGGGGAGGACACAGCTTTTTCAGCAGGGCCTGGGAACTATAGCCTAACTGGTCAGGCCCATACAGCTGCCATCCCCGAGAAGCCAGCACGCCCAGCAGCAGAGCTGGACTGTCCACCTTTCCAGATCCACCAACTCCCCCTTAACAACATGGCCCCTACTCTAGTATTCCCCAGGGTAGGCATGGGAGGGACTGCGGGGGCCCAGTGCTTCTGCCCACTGCCCAGGGCTTGCAGCTGGCCTGCCCACACCAGAGCTCTTCCCTGTGCACGGTGGAACCTGCCAGAACAAGTACACTGCAGCTGTCCTGTGTACAGCAGAGAGGCCCCACTGCCCATGCCAGGCATGTGGTGCAGGAGGGCCTGCCAAACCACGGGCAGAGCTGACCTCAGTTCCCAGACTTCTGGCTTCAGGTCCCTTCACTCCCAGGGGGCTAGAAATGCCCCCCTTGCTTTACAAGCCCCAGACAGCCCTGCACCTGGTCTCTTGAGGGCCTGAGGGCCAAGGGTAGCAGCTTCCTCCAGCATCAGGGTGCTGGGTTTCTGTTCTCGGAACTAAAAGACTCAGGGGTCACTCCAGGTAAACTGGGCTAACTGGGCTGCACAAAATAACCACACAAGAGACACATGTACCTTTTTTATTGGGGTCAATGTGACAGCTCCTCTGACCTTAAGGATTGGCAGAAAGAGAGAGAGAGAGCACAGGTAGGAGAAGCTATTCAAATGAGGCAAAGGGTCAGGTTTCAGGGGGCTGAGTCTATCTTCATGATGTCTACTGTCAGGTTGACTGACAGCTGGGTAGGCCACACCCAAGGGCACAGTAAGAGAAGGGGACACACACAAGGCACTTCCATGGAAGATTCTACCCTAAACAGGGCAAGGGGTTATATTACAAAGGAACAGGTGAGCGTAGCTCCACCCATGGGGCTCTAACAAGACACACCCATGCCCAAGAGACCCACCCTCAAACCCAAGAAGGGTGGGGAAAGCTCTGCCACATTTCTGTGACTGAGCGCCTCAGCACCCAGCCGGGGAGTATGACTCAGTCACGTGGGAGATTGGTCTCCCACATTGGGGTACCTGCTCCAGGGACAACGGGCCACACAGCAACACTGCTCAGCATACTAGGTAGGGGTTATTGGGAGAGTCTGGCTCCCAGGGGTACTCAGTAAGAGGTCAACCCTTGCCCTGGGGAAGGTGCCCAAGCCCAGAACTAGCCACATGGAACAATATGGGACCACACCTGACCCTGGATACACTGATGGGTGTGCTTCTCAGGCATAGGCTCCCTCCACAGCTGAGCTATTTTTTGGTTCCTCTGACCACTGATGCTCTATCAGGAAAGGCCGGGACAACACTTGGACAAGAAAGCAATGGGACAGGCAGCCTGCCCAGGCAGAAGGCCCTGGGAGAGAGCCTCCTTGGTGGGGACACACTGGGCCTGGTGCTGACAGGCACCAGCTCAGGGCCATCTGGATCATCAGACACCCACTCGGGAAGCCGCTGCTCACCAGAACCTTCTGCAAGTTGCCATTTCTGCTTCTGCCTCTGGGGAAACTGCGGACCCTGCAGGTGTTCCCATCAAATCTGCCCACACTTCAATGAGTCTTCAATGGGCCAACTGGTGTTTAAACTGGACCAGGCCAGGTGAACAAATCTGCCTGTCCACAGTACTTCCTCCCCAGGCCCCTAACCTCTCCTGAGGAAGGAGGGCCCTCAGGCTCGCTGCAAACACAGCACCACAGCAAACACACAGACCCTATGAAGCAAAACCTGCTCCTTCATTTACAGACAGATGAGAAATTAAAACAGCGCAAATCAAAATTAAGCATGATCCATAAGGCACTCTGTGCAGAGGGAATGGGCTGGACCCAGAGGGGCAGGGCGCACACTCAGGTGGCCCAGGAGTGCCACCCGCCCGTGGCTGCTTCCCCAGAGGAGGGTGTGTGGACAGGCCCCAGGGATGATCCCAGGACCCCACCGGCTACGTAAATGCTGGGTCTTCGATGCTGTGGTCGGGGTTGCAGGTGAAGGCGATGGTGATGGTGTACTGGGTGCCCCAGTGAACCTTCTCCACCTGGTGCAGATTCTCAGACCCCGAGGTGAAGAAGGAGACTCGCCCTAGGAGAAAAGAGGGGAGAGGTGACCAGAGGCCACAAGCATGGCCAGCAGGGTTTTCACACAACACAACAGCATGACCAGTAAACCTGGCTGGACACAGGACAAGGTGGAAACACCTCCAGCTCCATACAGGGAAGGGGCTACAGGGGCCTCTGTGGCCGGGCAGACTGCCGAAAATGCTGCGCTCCAGGCACCCCAGAAGCCAGCCCACCCCCAGGCCCCCCACAACCAGCCCACCTCCAGGCCCCCCTGCCCCCGCAGCCTGCCCACCTCCAGGGCCCCCTGCAGCCTGCCCACCTCCAGGGCCCTGCAGCCTCCATCTGGCAGTCCAAGACCTGGTTTCTCACCACATGTGGAGAATAGAGACCAAGTACAGAGGACAAACCAGAGGGGCTGCTCACTGCCACCTACGGCCCCCTTTAGGTGGAGACCCAATGGCAGCTCAGGCACGGCCCAGCTGGGTGTCCTCCCAGAGAATCCTGTGCATGTCCGCTTGTGTGCTGAGATGGCCTGTGGCACGTCTTCAAAGTAAGCCTGGGCCAGTATCGGGAAGCCCTCAGAGGTTCCCAGACGTGGTCCGCCACAGGCCTGGCTCCAGGCTTCCCTCAGAGGCCACTGCCTCCCGTCTCTTCCTCTCCTGCTTGCTACTTGGCGAAGTCTGAAGAGGGGAGGAAAGTCCCCTGGATGTGCCCCGCACCCTGTTGGCCGATGCAGTCAGACTGCTTAGAACTGCAGAGCTGGAGAAACCCTGTGCAGGGCAGGCCTGGCTCCTGCGGGCTGTTGATCCAGACCCCTTCACCCGAGGAGACTGACTATTCTAATGGCCTTGCTGAGTTCTGAGCCCCTGCAGTGAGTGGCCTGGAAACCCACGTCCGGGGCTCTGCTCCTTGCTCTATAAGGTTTCTCTACAAAAAAACTGTTTGCCACTCATGGAGAAAACTGCTGACATGCTGACCTGTGTGACCTCACCCAGGTTTCATAAAATGCAATTATATAAGCCCAGCAGGGGTGGCACATGTCTGTAATCCCAGCATCTCAGGAGGTGGAGGCAGGAGGAGCACAAGTTCAAAGTCAGCCTCAGCAACCTAGTGAGGCCCTAGGCAACTCAGCGAGACTCTGTCTGTAAGTAAAATATAAAAAACGGCTGGGGAATGTGGCTCGGTGGTTAAGTGTACATGAGTTCAATCCCTAAAGAACCCCCAAAAATTTAAAAAACAAGGGCTGGAGATGTAGCTCAGTAATAAAGTACCCTGAATTCAGTCTATGTCTCTCTGTCTATCTACTCACCCTTCTGGTACTGGTGATGAACCCAGAGACACTTGAAAAACTGAGCCACATCCCTGCCCTTTCTTATTTTTTATTTTGAGACAGGGCCTCTCTAAGCTGCCCAGGCTGGCCTGGAACTTGCAGTCCTCCCACCTCCGGTTCCTGAGTTGTTGAGATTACAGGCGTAACCACTGTACCTACCGGGTTCATGCTTAAAATGTCTAAAAGCAAGACCTGCTGAAGAGCTGCAGTCCACGGTTTTCCCACAGAAGTGCTGACTGAGCTTCTGGGGAACAGGCTGGCTGCACTACTGCTGTGCAGCTGGACAGACATCTGGCCAAACTGGTGACAAAAGACCGAGTGAGGCCAGGACAGAGCCAGCTGAACCTCCCAGCTAGAGGGGGAGGCCTGTTAGGGGGACTGCGGCCACAGCACTGTGTCCAAGAGCAGCCCCCAGCCCAAGCCCACTGTGGGATGATGGCATAAGTGCTCACAGGGCCAGGAGCAAAGGGCCATCTACAACCCCAGCAGCTCAGGAGTCTGAGAAAGGAGGATTGCAAGTCTGGAAGCTTCCACCATGACCCCTATGCTGCAGGAAAAGCAGTGTGTGTCCAAACCCCCCACACAAGGGGAAATCCTCCACTCTGTCCCTGCAGTGTGGCCTCCTCATGAGACCCCCAGCACCCCCAGAATGAACCCCAGCACCTCCTGTGGCTTCCCCCCATGGTCACCCCGATGCAGGCGCATCCCTTGACCTGCCTGCCTCCCAACGTGCTGGCGTCCAACACCCAACAGACCCAGGTGGACAGACCCAGTTGATCTTTCCAGGCTCAGCACAGGGCTGGCTTTAGGACTGGAGCTGCCAGCAAGGGTCACAGGCACCCCTAGGACAGAGCACCAAGGCCAGCCGGGCCCGACACACCTCTGACGTGCCCACCTGGTGCAGCATGGCAGGCAGGGGCACTGTGGACCTTGTGGCTGCGGGCCATGGACTCAGGACCTTCCGCAGGTCAGGTTCAGGCCCACTGCAGGACACCTACTGCCTCCCACGAGAGGCCCCTATGGGCAAAGGTGTCCGCCTGGTGCTCCTTGTCCTTCTCAGAGAGCCCTTCCCTACGTGCCATGGGGCCACCTCTCTGCACAGGCACCAGGAGTCTCAAGGATGAAAGAGGCCCCGGGTCCCAGCTCCTAGAACCCAAATGGGCTGGGGCTTTCTGGCAAGCAGAGGTAACCCCCCATGGCCTGCTGTCCATCCCTGCAGGCTGCTTCTCCTCTCTGCACATCACTCAGTGCCCAGAGCCCCCTCCAGATGGGAGGACCAAGGCCAGGCACTGTGCTGCTCACCTTCCAAGGGTCACCCACTGAGCGTGGGTGGCAGCCTGGGGCATTCCAGCCACCCCTCACCCAGGGTTCTGAGGGAGGAGGTGGGTGGGGCCGGGCAGGTGACCGCTGAGGGGTCACGTGTGCCTCACATCAGGCGGGAAGCCTCGCCGGACGTTTCCACTCACTCTCTTGGTGTTGGAGATGGACACAGAGCACCGCGCAGCCTTCACCTGACCCAGATCTCCATATCTGAGAAGGGCACTGAGCAGGTTCACACCCCAGGGGGCCCAGGACTCTGTGTGCCACAGTGATGCCACCAGGTGCCCGGCTCTGCCACTGACCTACAGTGACCTCAAGCCACAGATACTGGCTTCCTGGTATCACAGCAGCAGGTGGACCTGGACACCCCCCAGCATCAAGCCTAAAATACAGCAGGCGCTCTGCGAATGCAGCACTGCCTGAGTGTAGTTGTCCACCCACAGCCCACAAACATGCACAGGTGTGAAGTGGTCACTGACTAGGCAAGGCTGACGTCCAAGCCCTGGCCTGCTGGCCAGCCTGTGTGTCCTACCTGCTCTTGGCTCCACTGTCTTGTTGGCCCCTTCCTCCATGAACACGAAGCGTCCTCCGCCAAAGTCCTCCAGGTAGTCGGAGAGATAGAGCAGCGAGGTGTAGTCGAAGGAACCGTAGGTCACCTGCGGAGGAGGTGGGAAAGAGGCTCAGGAGGGAGCGCCCTTGGTGTCCACAGGTCCTGGCCCCAGGCCAGTTTCTCCCTCCAGCGTGGGAACCTGCAGAGTGCACAGTGTGGGTGCTGAGCTGGGGCCTCCCAGGCACCAGGCACCTGAGCGGCGTGTTCCAGCAAAACACAAGCTGAGGCCTATCAAGGAGCTGGTGGGCAGGCTCCCGTGGGAGGTGCGACCAAGCAGGAGGGCAGTGTCCAGAGGAGGGCACTTTGCTTCCCCCAGGTGGGGGCAGACCCAGACTTTTTTCTTTTTCTTTTTTTTTTTTTTGGTACTGGGGATTGAACCCAGGGGCTCTCAACCACTGAGCCACACCCCCAGTAACCCAAACTTTGTGTGTGTGTTTGTGTGTGTGGTGCTGGGGATCAAACCCAGGGCCTTCTGCATGTGATGCAAGCACTCCACCAACTGAGAGGACAAGGAGAGACCAAGCCGGGGAGGTGGGCAGGGCGCAAATTAGTGAGCAAAGGGAGCATGGGAGGTGCCCAGGAGGTAAATGTTGGGGACAGCACATCACTTCTCATCTCCTTCACTGACACCTGGGAAACTGTCCCTCCACTTAGGATGTGCCCTGACGCCCTGGAGAAAAGGCCCAGAATGTCAGGACATAAGCGCTGCACAGCAGATGCCTGCGGCCGAGCCCAACAGCCACGCAAAAGAAAGTGGGCCAAGCTAGCAGCCCCGCAGGGCCCACCTTGTCCATGTGTGCATTCCAGTACTCATCGTGAGCTGTCCGGGCCTCCAAGCTGTTCATGCGGGAAAAAAAGGTGGGTTTCGTCAGGTACAGCGAAGACACACTGATGCCAAAAGCCTTGGCGATGGTGAGCTGCACCTTCTGCTGCACGTCCTTGCGAGGACACAAGGTGGCCTTCAGGAACAGCTTGGCCAGTCCATGGGAGTTCTCTGTGGCCCCAGAGGTGAGGAGATACCACAACACTGCTGGAGCCCACGGGCCAGTTCCCCCACCTGCGGTCCCAGAGCAGGCCAGGCCTGGAGGAGGTGGGGTCCCAAAAGCAGGAGGAGCCCTGCTGCAAGCCCACCCTGCAGCTGAAGATGCCACAGCAGCATCCAGGGGGACCCCAGGCCCCGAGGTGCATCTGACCAGCATCGAGGCTCCAGGCAGTGCAGACCCCAGGAGCCTAAGCTGGGAGAGCAGAGTGGGAGTGGGTTGGACAGGCTCACCTGTGACTCCAGTGTCCAGACACACCAGCCTACACCTCCACCTACATACCCACACCCTGCTTGCACACCTACATACACACACACCCCTGCCTGCACACCTAGGCACACACACACACCCCTCCCTGTACACCTAGGCACACACATACACCACTCCCTGCACATCTAGGCAGTCACACACACACACACACACACGTCTGCATTCTAGGCACACACATACACCCATGCATACATACCTAGGCACACACACACACCCCTGTCCATATACACATCACACCACAACACACCCCTGTCTACATATACACAGCCTTCGTGAATGTCACTCCTGCCACAGGGATGAACATTTGTTTTCCAAGATGGCAACGTGCATACATACCTGTCTACATACACACCACACACACCTCTGCCTGCACACCTAGGTACACACATGCACAGGCCTACCTGAGCTCACACCTATGCACTTCATATAAACCTGTGTATAGCTCATGCACACACACACACGTGCACACCTTTGTTACAGTACATGCAGAGGTACACGACACACACACCTGTTCTGTGCACACACAACTGCATGTGCATATGCGGGTGCACACAAATGCACGCCAAGCTACACATCCACATGTGCTGCCTATATGCGAGTCCTCATGCACACATAAAAGCACATGCACTGCGTCCTGAACCTGCTTCAGGCATTTAGCCTAAGAGCAGCTGCACACAAGTCCTCGCACATTTCCAGACCCCATGGCTCCTTCAACGTGGGTGTCACAGGACAATAGTACTCCTGGACACAGGCTCCCACCAGGGGGCCGCATCATGCCCCCATTGACTCATCATCTTGGAAAACCAGTGTTCTTCCCCGAGGCGGAGGTGACATTCAAAGAGGCTGTGTGGACTGCCTGTCACATCAGGAATGCTTCCAGCCTCCTTTGGGTGGACAAGTGTGTACCAACATTTGTCACCAACCACGGCACAAGAAGAACTACAGGAATGTCATGTTCGGCTAGCTTAACTTTCCTGATTCTTGTTCACCCTCAGGTACCAAAGCTTTGCAAACAGCATTGGACCAAATTCTGGACTCAATGAAAGACCTAAAAGTCTGTGATATTCTCCAATGCCATCTTCAAACCAATGTGTCTCCACACAGCACTGGCCAGCCAGCCGTTGCCCCAGGACAGATGCTGCTCTGCCCCAGATGGCAGGTCCTGCTTCTGTCTGCAAGCCCTGGCCCTCTCCCCCCACCTGTTCCGTGGCCTCTGCAGGCACAGGCAATGTCACCCATCCCTTCTGTCTCAGAGCCCTGCTTCTCAGTATCCGTCATGGTGGCTGCTGGCCACACAAGGAGGACCCATGCTTCTGCCCTCAGTCCTCCTGGTTCTGCTCAGGGGACCACAAACCCCCCTGATGTCCACCAGAAGAACAGCAGTGAGAAAACACTGAACTAACCTGGGGACCGTGCCCCCCGTCCCTGCCCAGCGGCCAGGTAAACTGGAGTATAGCAGGTGCCCTGAGGAGGGCGTGTCCTGGCAGGAACCTTGCCCAGCACCTGGCACAGCAGCCCAGGGATGCTCTCGGAAACTGTCCTGAAGCTGCTGTCCCACAAACAGCTTTCTCCTCACCACAGCTGTGCCAGGTTCTGCATGGGACCCCGAGAACCCCCAGAAGCAGCCGCCTTTACAGCTCTCCCTCTCTGTTCTCTGCAGGCCTGAGAGATGCACAGCCAAGGTTCAGGCAGCAGAACATGACACTCAGTCTGCTCCCCTCACTCTGCATACTCGTGTTGTTTCACGTGATCTGAACTCAAGACATCAAAGTGCTACTGTACACTTCCTGTGTAAACAGGTTTACGCACACCAGCAAAAAGCACACTGCACAAAATAAACAAGTGAGGGCCAGTGGCCCAGCTGGTCATCTCAGAAGTCACAGGCTGGGCCCTGGGTGGACCACACACAGGGCCCTCACACAGGAGCCACGCACCTGCTGCCCACAGGCTCTGGGATGGTGGGATCTGCTAGACTGGTGTCTACTAGCTGTGCAGGCAACCAGGCCCTCCTCTTGCACCCTGGACCCTAGTCTGGGTTTCCCTGAGCAACCATTTCCCTGGAGATGTGGAGGTAGAGGGTCGGCTGTCTCCAGGCATGGGCTGGAGCCATAAGGACACAGAAGGGGCCTCACAAAGCCATGCAGGCGCAGGGGCCATACCCAGATCCATTCCAGGGAGCCACGCTATGCCCCATTGTGCCCCCGACACTGTTGGGCTAGCCGTGGAGAGGGCTGTGGGACCTTCCTGCAGCATTTCCTGCAGCCCAACATAAGTGCACAGATAAGATCTGACCTGCACACTCCATGGGACCCTCAGGACCAGACAGCAGACATGTCCTTCACCACAAAGTGCCCTGCAGCCCTGGCGGGCACCTGCAATCAGTCTGAGGGGAGGCATGGGCTGGGTTCCTGATCTGTGCTCTTTCTCATCCTGGTACCAGTGGCATGCCCTGCTGTTACCATGCCAACAGCCTGCTCCCTCTTGCTGCTGTGGCGTCCACTGCATGGATGTGCTGTCCTCCCCTCAGTGGCCAGGGACTCTCTGGCCGGGTTGGCACACTGGAGCTCGGCACACACTGGCTTAGGTGCTCACTGCTCCTGGATGAGCACCTCACAGACTTGCTGGGCATGCCCCCGCTGCCTACTTCCAAGTCCTTCCCATTCTGGAGTGGCCACCAGTGCTGACCATTCTTACCTCACCTGTGTGCATCCCTCTCCTCAGGACTACAATGACTGGCCCAGGGTGTAAATGCAATGGGGGCTGAATAAATGCTCGCTGAACCTCCACACAGCCACCTGACCAACTTTGTGCAAGATGAAGCCCACAGGAGGCCCAGGAAAGAGTAAAGGACCATTCCATCCATACACGGAATTTAGTAAATCCCCAACTGGAATAAACTAAGATGCAAGAAGAGAGCTACAGATGGCCACACCATCACAGAAGTACTCTGAAGTTCTAGAAAAGTCTGACAATTAATCTTCCCAGATGTCTCAGGTGTGCCGTGACCATAACTCAAGCTGTTACCCAACACACAGGAGGCCTGACCCCAGGACAGGGCCACAAGCCAAGCACCAAGCACAGTGCCGAGGGCCAGGAGCTGCCTGTCCACAGGACGTGGCCTCGGGGAACCATGCTGGAGGCAGAGTCTGCACCTGGGAGGTCGCAGGGTGGCACTTCCTTGGGACACTCGGGGGAAGGTCCTTCCTCATTCTTCCAGCTCTGGGCCATGCAGCCCTTTGCTCAGTCCAGCTTCAGGCCTCTTTCTCCTCCTTTACAGCCTCCCTCTGCCTCCCTCTGGGGAGGACACTGTCCTTGGGTTTAGGGCCCACCCTGATAATTCAGGATGACCTCATCTCCAGGTCCTTTATTACATGTGCAAAGAGCCTCTTTCCAAACCTGGTCACACACTCAGGCTCCAGGTGCCACACCTCTGGGGGGTTGACGCCTGTGCAGCAGCTGACAGGCCCTGGGGATCTACAGAGCCTCAGGCTTGAAGGCGGCAGAGTCCCCTGAGCACCCTCTGCTCATGGGCTCGACCTCTCTGGGCAGCAACACAGCTGTCCTGTCTGTGCTGCCTGTCACCAGCCTCACACACTCCTGACTCTTCCCATCCGCTCCCTGCCTTTCAACCTCCCCATCCCACCCCAGGATCTACAAGGCCAGTGTGTCCTGAGCCATCTGTGGCACACCTTGAAAAGGCAGCAGCAAGGCCAAGGACACTGTCCTCCCAACACATGGTGCCTCCAAGTGCCCATCAGGAGCAGTACCACGGTCAGTGCCAGGGACACTGTGGAGGACCCAGCCAGCCCACCTACTGGTGGGGTCACAGAGGGGTGCCTTCCCCCACCCCAGGAAGAGCAGAGTTAAAGGTAAGGAGAGAAGTGGGCAGGGGCTGCAGCCAACTCACCCCTCTTTTGGATCCTCCCAGGGAGAGGCCCTTCTCGGCTATACTGTGGGGAAAATGATTTAAACCAAAATTGAGTGACTGGAATCTGTCTAAGGTATTCAGGAACATGAGTCAGTGTGATCTGGATCATGTCTCCAGGCTCTGCTGTGATGTATAAAACACAAGCAGACCAGAGCCCTCAGCCTTCAGAGCAAGTGAAGACACTGTCAGGTTGATGAAAGTGACTTAGGAACAAAGCACCAAGCAGCAAAAGAAACATCAATCAGGCCCACGGAACCACCTGTCAATCAGCAGGGTCTCCTGGCCAATCCTGGATCTCAGCCAGTTCCCCCGACCAACTTCATTGGGACAAATGACTCTAAAAATCTCCTTTCCTGTCCCAAGTCCTTCCCTTCCTGCCGTAAGCCCCATAAAATGCCAGTCTGGTCAAGCCCCCTCACGGTTTCTCCTCAGACCTCTTCCTATCTGCTCTGTCGGTCTGAGAGTTCCGCCCAGGGTGGGGGAAATCTCAATAAAGCCTTGCTCAGCGGCCTTTTAAAACCTGCCTCCTTTTGGTTGCCGCTGTTGCCTGACCTTACAGACACTACCACCTCCTGCGCTCAGGACACAGGGCTTGGGCACAGGGGCTTGGCATGAAGGAGGTCAGAGGGCCTCAGAAGCCTTGGTGGACCCAACTGATCTGCTCCTAGGCAGGTTGGGCTTGGGTGACCACAGCTCAGGAGGGGAAGAGGCCCAGCAGGGTGGGGAGGTAAAGACCTCCAGTCAGCACCTGGACCAGAGAAGACCCCCATCAAGAACCAGCAGCTCTGACAGACATTTTGAGGTCACCAGGGACTCTGACCCCTTAGTAAAACACCGGTCATCCCCATAGAGCAGGAGAATGTAGAAGAGGTGCGCTCCCTACGGGGACTCTCAGCAGGACACTGTGTGGGGACAGAGGAGAGGCCTCCAGGGCCGAGTGCCACTTCTCACACTGAGTCAAAACACTGACTGGACATCAAAGCTTTCTTCAAGTTCTTTAAAAGCACCACTGCCTCCGAGCAGGTGATTCCAAGAGGGATAGGCTCTGGGGAGATGAAGCCTGGCAATATGAGAGCAGACCCGGAAACAGGATCTGGGGACCTTCCCCAAAGCAGGGGGAACAGTGTCCAGGCAGGATGGCCTTGGGCTCACTGGACAGCTGTGGACAAGCTGCCCTGAAGGGTAGGCTACGCCTCTGGAATGTTCTGTCAGAAAGGACAGCAGGGTAATGGCCTTCACTTGTGGGAAGCAAGTAACTTGTAGTCTCCCCTTGAAAGCACTTGGGAAATGATGACCGTACTGACCTGTCTGAAGTTTGCCACCTCCCACCCATGGCTCAACCCTGACCAGATGCCTAGACAGAGCACTGCAGCACGGGGTACCTGCAAATCCGCTGTGCTTCCTCCTGGGTGACGACAATGTCGGTGACACCCCGGCCACACTTCCTGGGGGTGCAGCCTAGAGGGAAATAGGCAGGGTGAGGAGATGGCTGCTAAAGCCACTGTCCCGGGACAATGGCTGGCAAGGCCCCTCTAGAGACCCAGGGTGGCCCGTGTGGCCAACGTACCGCTTAAAGGGGAACTTCTGATGAGCAACATGCGGCTCAGTGAAGCACACCCTGCACACAGCCTCAGCTCTGTCCATGCACGTCCTGGGCTTCCAGTGACCCTGTGATGGACAGGTTGACCAGCCCCAGGAGGCCATTTGTGTTCCCAGACTCACACCACCTGCGTTCCTCAGCTACGCTGACCACATGTCTGAGCACTCAGGCTCCCTCAGGAGGCCCTCCAAGACACCAGGCAGAACTCCTAATTCTAGCCATGCCCTTCCTCAGGGCCCTGACAATTCCCACCAAGTCCCTCTGCCTCTCCCTGTCCTGGTGACCTGTAGAGCTGAGAGGGAGGCGATTGAGAACTCAGGGGAGCCAGGGTGAACAGAGGCCAGGTGGTGGATGGGGCCAGGGCAGACAGGGGCCAGGGAGGTAGGTAGGGCCCAGGTAGATGGCAACCAGAAAGGTAGATGGGGACAGGGTTGTGGTGGACAGGGCTGGGGTGAACAGGGACAGGGCAGTGGTAGATGGGGCCAGGATGCAGAAGTGCGTCAGATGTGAGCCCAACAGGTAATCAGTCCTGTGTTCTGGCAGCAAAAGGCAGGGCCACGCCCTGGACCAAGGTGAGCAACCTAAGGATACATCAGGCTGGCTACAATTTGCTTTTTATCCCTTTTTCCTTCTTCCTACTCAGAAAGTGAACCTAGAACCTGGAAATGGAGCCATCATCCAGGAACCACATAAATAAGTAAAGGCCATACACCCAGCACCAGCACCAGGCTCGGGCCCATGGGGCCTTCCTCTGCCCTTCATGTAAGAAGAGCAGATTCTTATTTCAACCTGTAAGGGGTGTCTGAACCCAGGGGCACTGGGTGGACAGACCCACATCCCCAGCCCTTTTTATTTTGAGACAGGATCTTGTTAAGTTGCCGAGGGTTTCACTAAATTGCTGAAGATGGCCTCAAACTTGCAATCTTCCTGTCTCAGCTTCCTGAGATTATAGATGTGCCATTTCTGGCCCCATGAACTTTTAAAATTTAAAAGTATGGCTAGGTGCAGTGGTACCAGGTACTTGGGAGGCTGAGGTGGGAGGATCACGAGTTCAAGGCCAGCCTTAGCAACTTAGCGAGACCCTGTCAGAAAATACAGATAACAAGGGTGGGCGTGTGGCTCAGTGGTAGAGCACCCCTGGTTCAACCCCTAGTGCTGGGAGCGGGGTGCCATATACACACACAGTGCTGGGGCACTTGCCTGGCTTGTGACCTGGGTTCAATCCCCAGCACACAAAACAAAATCATTGTTGAAACTGGGATGTCAGAGGGAGGAGTGCTAAGATTCAGAGCAACAGTGACGGGGGACCGTAACTCTACTGACCTCAGTGGTCATTTCACTGACCTTCTTCCACGGCCACACCTGCCTCCTCTCATCCCATTGGGTGGCAGGAGCTCGGGTTCATGTGCATTTCAATGGACCCCTTTGTAGGAGAACTTGGCAATCTTTTCTTGGTCCTAGTCCAAGGCATTGAATTAAAAAAACAAAGCAAAAAAAGCTAGTTTTTCCAGGCACAGTGGCACTGCCTATAACCCCAGTGACTCAGGAGGCTGAGGCAGGGGGTTGTCGGGAGCTGCCATGGATGCAGCCATCTTTAAGCCCTGAAGTCCCAGGGCACTGACCAATTATTGCTTCAGTCTGGCAATAATTAATAGAGCCTGGTAGATAACTCGGGTGTCACCCCAGCGTGGACAGCAAGGTGTGGCTCCAGGAGTAGGCGTCACCCACAGGGGACGAGCTACACTCACCTGTTCCTTTTTAATCCTACCCCTTTGCCCTTTTTGGGATAGAATGTTCCATGGAACCTCCCCTTATGTGTCCCCTATATAGGAATAAAGAATTCTGGCGGCTCACTCTTTCCACAGAGCCTCAAGGTCGCAGAGCCGTCTCTGGATTATTGAAAAAGGAATTTCTGTGTGTTTGTGTGCTTTCTTTGCCATTTTCTTGAGTTATTGGAATATTCAGATTTTGTGAACCCAGCATTAGGTCCCCAGCTATGGAAGATGGCGACAGAGGATCACAGGTTGGAGGCCAGCCTCAGTAACTCAGTGAGACTTTGTCTCCAAACAGAAAATGAAAAGGGCTGGGATGTGGCTCAGTGGGGGAGTGTGTCTGAGTTCAAAGTGTCCCTGAGTTCAATCTCCAGGACTGCAAAAATATTGTAATAAAAATATCTAATTCTGTCCTAAAAAACTAGTCTCTAGTGCTAGGTTTTAAAAACTGAGAACACATCTGGGTGGCAGAGAATGTTCAGGAACATGCAACAGTCAGAGAAGTGGCAGGCCCTGGTGTGGGCCAGCCCTGTAAGACGTGTGCTCTCCAGGGTGCTGACTGGCCCACAGCAGTAGGCCTGGATATGCCGGGGTTCCTCTGGGCCCCGCGCCTCTCCAGCCTCTCACCTGTGCTGGCTGCCCTTTCAGTGCTGGGTTGGGGCTGGGCGGTGTGCTGGGAGGGCCCTCTGCCAGTGGCCTTCTTGTTACCACAGCTTCTGTGTATTTTCTGGCTCAACTTTCTCTTCCCCACCTTGCCATGTCTGTGACTTTACCACAGGCACCACTGGAACAACCAGACCAGGGACACTGCCTCTGCTCCCAGGCCAGGCAGTTCCAGCTGAACAGGAGGGACAGTCATCTGCTGCCTGGCAGCTTGTAGCTTGAGCCACTATTGTCCAGCAATGGCCATGAAACAATTTGCACAGAGGCCTATGGCTCTCAGAACTGCCGTTGGGCTGGGGACACCATACCTTCAAACCTCCTGTGGCCATAATAGTCTTCAGAGCAGGGCACCTCAATGAACATGCCTGCCAGGACCTCACCACGATGGGCCAGGACCTCGGTGACACCATCCTCGGTCCCCAGGCTGCTCCAGAGCAGGAAGGCAGCCAGCACGAGGCCAGCCCCCAGGCCCATGATCCTTAGCCACGTGTCCCTTGGCGTCTCCTGCGGAGATCCTTTTTGTTCCTGGGAACAGAAAACACAATCACTATCACCGGACCACAGTTGCATATGCTGGGAGTGCAGACAGGGGCAGAGAACATGTCACATGGCTGTGTCCAGGCTGGCCTCTGGTCAAAAAGGGCCCGTCCCAACAAACAGATGGAAAAATGTTCAAAAGCTCTTGCAATCAGGGAAATGCAAACCAAAACCAAACTGAGATTCCATCTCACTCCAGTCAGAATGGCAAAAACCAAGAATAAAATAATAAATTCTGAACAACAATAAATGCTGGTGAGGTTCGGGGGAGAAGGAACACTCGTGTACTGCCAGTGGGACTGCAAACTAGTACAACCACTCTGGGGTGGTTGGGACACTCCTCAAAACACTAGGGACAGAGCCACCACATGATCCAGTAACCCACTCCTTGGTATCTTTCTAAAAGATCTAAAACTGGCATACTATAGCGACAGACCCACCCCAATGTTTATAGAAGCACAATTCACAATAGCTAAATTATGGTATCAACCCAGAGGCCCATCAATAGATGAATGGATTACAAAACTGTGGTATGTATACACAATAGCATTCTATTTGTCATTAAAAAAGGTCAATGTTTTCACTCGTGTGCAGAAGCAAGAGTAAAATAAAAGGAAAGGGAGAGGGAGGGATAGACTATCATAAATATAAAAGGAAGATCAGTACTGAAGAAGGAAATCAAGAGGTAGAGAGGAGGGATGGGGTAGGGGAGGCAATGCAGAATGAGTTCTTAAAAACTCATGACATAGGCTGGGGCTGGGGCTCACTGGTAGAGAGCTTGCCTAGCCTCTGTGACTCACTGGGTTAGATTCTTAGCACCACATATAAATAAAATAAAAGTCCACTGACAACTAAATTTTTTTTAAAAAAATACTGTCATGTGCATATGTAAATACATCACAGGAAATTTACCTTTATGCACAGGTGGAAAGCACAGATCAAATATAAATTAGCTGGGCACAGTGGCACATGCATGTAATCCCAGTAGCTCAGGAGGCTGAGGCAGGAGGATCTCAAGTTGAAAGCCAGCCTCAGCAACTTAGAGAGGCCCTAAGCAACTTGGTGAGACCCTGTCTCAAAAATAAATAAATAAAAAAGGGCTGTGGATGTGGCTTAGTGGTTAAGTGACCCTGTGTTTAAACTCTGGTAATATATATATATATATATATATATATATAACTTAACCCTAACCCTATGTACACACACACACACACACACACACACACACACACACACACATAAATAGATGAGAGAAAGGAAGTCTAGTAGAGCAGAGGAAGGAGAACAGGGGAGGGAGGAAGAATAGGAAAGAAAAGGGGAATCATGAACTAAAATCAAATTCCATGCATGTATGACTTTGTGGGGATGAACACAATTACTATGTAAAACTATAAAGCTCTAAAAATGAAAAATAAAAAGATGGCCCATCAATCCTGAGCTGCTCTGGGCACTTGCCCAGGGTCAGGGAAGCCGGAGATGGGAATGGGAGGAAGCCCACCACGCCCCACCCCTAAAGAAGCAGCTGGGGCTGTGTATGGCCCCTGACCATCTGACCAGGCAGGACTGACCCTGTTTGGTGATGGGAGAGAAGATGGAGTGACCCCAAGTGGCACCCCTGGCCCACCCACAGAGCCCAGTGGGAGGAAGCACCCTGGAATGGGAGTCTCCAGTCTCCACAGCTGGCCAGGAGCACAGGGCACAGCACAAAGATCTGCCAAAAAGAAGCCATCCAACAGTCCAGGGCTGACCATGGGGTTCAAGCAGTGCCAAGGTTGTATGCCAAGGTTGTGTGCGTGTGTGACAGCCTTCATGGGCCAAGGCCTGGACAGACAGTGGGCAGGAGGGACAGCACTTGCTGCTACAGGTACACCTGTTCCTGAAGAGGAGGGGCCTTCCATGTTCCCTCTTCCGGCTCTTCACAGTGTCACGTGAATGACTCGTGGATTCCAGTGAGAAGAGTTCCAAGGTGGAACAGCAAAGTGAGTTGTGGGTACACAGGGTCATTTTAGAAAGGGCCACAGGTTCCTCCAGGGGTGTCTTCGGGGCTCATGAAGATTCCCCCATCCATGAGAACTGCCTCTGGATACCTGGCCTCTGCTGATTAGACCAGGCTGGACAGCTGACCCCAGCCAGGCCCATATGTCTCTGCCCCTGGAACTCTGTGCCTGGGAGGGCGAGAGCCAGGCCATCCAACAGCAGGCAGCTGGATGCTTAGGCTGCAGACTCAGCAGAAGGGACCAAGTCACCCCAGGTGCAAGACAGACAGCTAGGAAGGAAGGGAGAGGCAAGGAAGCTAGGTCTGAACACACCACCACCCTGGGGTCTCCTGCTTGGGGTGAGGTGACTCAAGGTGCACCCCAGGGACCCTGCACAACATAGGAGTTTTCAGTCTAGGTGTCCGTGTGGTGCTGGGTCAACACCGCAGGGCTGGTATTCAGAATGTTCTTAATAATTTAAGCAAGATATTAACAAGACTGTATGATTCGAGTTTAAGAAAGTACAGGTACAACAGCATCCATGACCCTAGAAATTTTGCCCCTATAGGAATGTAACAGTGGTCCACGGTATGCTTTGAATATAACCCTTACTGCTGTGCTCTCCCTGTGCCTCTCTAATAATCTCAGGAGAAACAGGATTACCTTTCTTCCCCAACCTAGAAAAAATTATCTGTCCCTGAGTACACAGCCACCATAAGGAACAAGTTATCCAGACTTTGGGGATGGTACCAGAAGATCTCAGAAATGACTATCTCCCAAATTAACAAGTGAATTACAGCTCCAACACAGAACAGCTGCAATGTAGCCTTTGAACCACCTCTTTAATTCTCCCCCTCCGGTTCAAGATAATGGGCAGAATTACAGCTTCTGGGAGAGGAGTCCCCAGAAACAAATCAATAAACCTTCATTTTCCTTTTTCTCAAAACTATGTCATCATTATTGGATTGGCATCAGGAACAAGGAGCAAGATTTCAGCAACAGGCACATTATAAGAAAATGTGTATTTCTGGGGCATCCGTTGCTTCTTGAAAATGGCAAGGTAGAGAAAAGTGTATTGTATTCTATATTTGTAAAAGGACATGTAAAAGCCAGCCATTCCTGCAGCCCAGCTACTTAGGTGACTGAGGCAGGAGGGTGGCTCCATTCTAGGGGTAACAACCCTGTCTCAAAAAAAAGGACATGAAAAGATTGCAAATATGATCCAGGCGTGGTGGCACACACCTGTAATCTCAGAAGCTCCAGAGCCTGCAGGAGGATCACAAGTATAAAGCCAGCCTCAGCAACAGAGAGGTGCTAAGCAACTCAGTGAGACCCTGTCTCTAAATAAAAAGTACAAAATAGGGCTGAGGATGTGGCTCAGTGCCCCTGAGAGAAATCCCCTGTACCAAAAAAAAAAAAAGGGGGGGGATAGTATTCTACCATAGGGTTTCTTGTCATTGAAGGAATTAAAATATGCTCTTCTGTCTGTCAGGTACTTAGGCCAAAGTAACTCCATTTTGAAAATCAGCACCTGCCACCCATGCAGGCATGACCTTCCCGTTAAGGCCCACCCTGAAAGAGTCCCTAACTACCAAAACCACAGCAAAGATGCCACATAATAATCACAGGACGAGATAGGTTATTTTTAAACTACTCTTTTATACTTGACTATGTAGTTGAGAAGTTTTTTCTGGCAGGCTGCTGCACCTTGCAGAAGGGTGGCCTAGCAGATATTCCCTGTCAACAAACCTTTGCTTGAACTCAGAGATGTGTCCTTCGTGGATATTTGTGCCAGCTACCCTAACACTGGCATGTTGACCATTTGAATTAAAGGCTCTTGAAAAATGACAAAATCCAAATGCATTGTAGCTCAGTCTGTTTCTGTTTTTTTTTTCACCTGTGATTTCCCAGCCACGGAGGCTCTGGAAAATAGGAGGAAGTAAACAGGAGGACATGATAGACACTGAAGGTAGACACAAACAGAAAAGTGCCCACTCCCAAGGTAACTCAAGGCCTGTGCCACTTGGTTCAAACCAGGATGAGAGTTCTTCCTTTCCATTGCTGTGTGTTCAAGCCCAAATGCTGAACTCTAATGATCTAGAAATCACTTTTCTTAGAAAAAGTGGCTTGTTATTTTTAAATGCTGAATATGAAGAGAAGACCTGTAACACTGAAAAAGTTCTTCTTGTCCAGAGCCGTTCCTGATGGGGCTGCTAGCAAAGACCCATGCTCCCACAAGTGCTGTTGGTGGTAGCAGAGCTGCCTTGCCTCTGCCATGTCCTGTCCCTGTGTAAAGAACCTGGCCCTGAAGCCACATTCCCACTGTGCTTCCGTGTTCCTCCCGGGTCACTGCCTTGGCGGTGGGTGCTGGTGGGTGAGGGAGCTGTGAACCTGCAAGGCACTTGCAAGGCTTCTCCTGTGCACAGGTCTTATCCAGAATGCTTGGGGCCAGGGAGTTTCATATTTTAGGCTTTTTCAGTTTGGGGACATGTGAATACACACCACAAGATCTCCTGGGGAAAGGAGATCACAGTTCATCCTATCCCTACACACTTGCACACAGCCCCAAAGCGAAGCTGTGTAGTACTTGGGGAGCTTCTGTTTGGCCACGGCGGAGCCCCTGGCCCAGAGTGGGGTCTTGTCATGCTGATGCTCAACAGTCTCACATTCTTATTCATTTTGGGTTCTGGATTTTTGTACTGGGGTGTCTGAGCCTGGGCTAGCTGTGGCTTTTGCTGGTGTTGTTTCTCTTGATCCACAGTCTTGGAATGTTTGTCTCCTGCCGGTGTAAGAGGGTTAACGTGGTGGGCAGACATTGGCTTCTCTGTCTTTGGATGTTGAGAACAGATGTTTGACTTTCAGAGGAGTTGAGAGGAAGATTGGTTATCAGCTACACCTGGTGACAAACACCATTGCAAGTTTTCTTTGGTTGTTAAAATATACTAAGTTAGCGGGGCACCATGGCCCACGTCTGTGATCCCAGCAGTTCCAGAGTGTGAGGCAGGTGGATCGTGAGTTCAAAGCCAGCCTCAGCAACTCAGCAAGTCCCTGTCTCAAAAAATAAAAAGGGCTGGGGATGTGGCTTAGTGGTTGAGTGCCCCTAGGTTCAGTCCCTTCTACCCTGTCCCCCAAATAAATGTACTAATTCTCAACAAATACATGTATTTATACACAATTACACCAAACACAGCTTGCCCCTTTGTGCTTCCCATGAGAAAACTCAGGTCCACAGGGGCCAGAGGCCTTAATTCCATCCTGTGACCAGTTAAAATTTTGAATGGTCTCTGAGATTGTTTGTGCAGTAATATTTGATATGTGTTTGCTTTCCTAGCTGTCTTTGACAAATCAGAATTTTAGGCCATGGGTAGCAGTTCTAACTGTAAGATTAATTGGGGGGGGCAGTTAGGAATGATCTTTGAATAGCCCCCAATTTTATTTTGAGTTATTATCACTTTGAAAATTTGTAGAAGTTTAAAAGTGTAAATGCATGGAATGTTTATTGATCAGTGACTTTGATCCCATTTGGCTTCTGGTATTCCTGGGTCAGGCCACAGTGGGGAGCTTCCCTTGGAGTCTCCTCTGGTAGGCCTATAGCTGGGATCTTCTGAAGTAGAAGGATGGACTCAAGTTGAGGGGGGTTTTTCCTGTGCGTCTGTGTCATGACTGTGCTTGTGGACGTACTTTACAAACAACGCAAGTGTCTGTTACTAGAAAAGTGACAGTAGTGATGGTGCCAAGCTTTTGCCGGTTTGTTGAATACTCTGTATCAGATCAGTGCACTTCAGATGGCATGGCAGATTCTATAAGCTAACTCTGGCAACATGGTATTGTGAAGGGGTGACTCAGGTCTGTTTCTCTGAACAGGGAAAACTATCAGTGAGGTCTTGGCTCTGCCTGGGAGAGGCTGGGTGGTGGCAGAAGTGGGCCTCGGTTTTCTACCCTGGGAGTTGGAGGTGGGGAATGGCATCTCTCTGTGCTGCAGGCCTCACCCTGACCCAGTGCCAGCCTGCCTGCCTGCCTGCAGCTCAGGAGCTTCATGAGCTGTGCCCCCCACTCCATCTGAGAGGTCGAACCCAGGGCCAAGTCTGCGCTGAGCCGTGCTTACAGGGAGGGCTGCTCCCCCAGCACAGGACTCTTGCTCTGCAGGAGCTGCTCCCCCAGGTTTCTGCTTCGCAGGGCCAAAAACTAGGGCACATTTTTATTTCTCAGCAAAGAATTATATGAATTCTACTTATTTTTTTTTATGTTTCATAGAATTCAATTTGCCACAGTCTCTCTCTGAACCATTATTTCATCAAAGACCCGCGTTCCTAGGAAGAACCACGCAAAGGCTCCTTCTGGAGGATAGACCCAGCCTCTGAGAGCAAACTGATAGAGCAGGCTTTTAGGAAAAGACGGCCTAGGGGTGTGCCTTGCTTTAGAACCCCTCTGGGACCACTCTCGTCTAGGTAAGGAAAAGGGACCTCAGACCTCACCTGTGGTCCTAAACTCCTTCAGTGGACTGGGAACGTCCTCTTCTGAACACGAAGGAACTGCCAGGTGCATTTTGATTGAATGCTGGGATGGGGATTTGGAAAAGTGTTGGATGCTCTGCCCTGCCGTTCCTCAGGCTCCTGCACCTCAGCAACGAGGCAGCCGGCTTGTGAGGCCTTGCTTTCCTTTGGCATGTGGACAGTTCTCTAAAACTACCCTTTAGCTGCTTAAACTCAAGATTGTTTATTTGCCTGATTTTAAACCACCGATTTTTAGCTTCATTAATAATCTTGTTTTTAAGCCGCCCCCCACCAAGAAAAACACACATGAAGTGTAAGTCTTAAAGCCCCCAGCTTGCCCACTGTCTGACTGCACAGGAGCTGCTTCAGAGGCAGCAGCCCCAGGCCCAGGGTGATGCTGCCCCAGGTGCCTGAGCCTCCCTGAGCACACAGCTCAGCTCACCAGAGTCAGACTCATGGAACTGCAGTTAGTGGGCAGAAGACAAAGGATACTGTTTTGCAAAGTGAACTCATTAAGAAAACAGTCCCTTTCCATGAGGGATCACTGTAAAGGATGCTATCTTGTTTTGGTGACTCAGGAGTGCCCCAGCCTCTCCCAACCATGCAGGATTGCTATCTGCTCACTCAAGTGGTGCCCAGACCCCTGAGAGCCTGTCACGTGAAGGTTCGCCAGCCCCCCTGGAGCTTGAGCTCAGCACCTCAGCCCAAACTCACCGTCATCCAGGAGGCCCAGTTTGCCCAGAGCTCACCAGGTGAGTGCACTTCGGGGGAAAGGTAGTCAAATGCCCAGGCCAGCAGAGAGGATGCTGCCAAACTCACCATTGAGGCCACTCTGCCTCATGCTTTCTGCTAGGTACCTGAGTGTTAGGTTGTAGGCTTTGAAAATTCTAATAACAGTGGGAGTGTTTAAGAAAGCCAGCAGAGGTTCTTTAAATGGTACTGTATATAGGTTCATGAACTAATTTAGAATTCACCTGTTTCTCAGAGAGTTGCTTTGTCATTCAGAACTCCATAAAATGATTCCACCCCCACCAAAAGCGCCATGTAGGTTGAACATACTAGAGGCTGATTGGAATCTGAAACATGTCCACTTAGTAGGTGAGCACAGCTTTAGTACAGGGATAAAAAGTAGTGGATTTAACTTAAGAGATTTGAGAGCAAATATTTGGAATAAACTGATTTAGAAAGTAAAAATGATATAGTCTATATTTGGTAAACTTAGAATCACTTTTCTTCCTTAATGAAAATGTTTTTAGAAACATCAAAGAACTTCTTAAAATATGTCTAGTTGTGTCATTAAAATGCCCAAGTGCGTTTCTGTCCCTGTTGCTTTGCTCTTCTTCAGTTAGAACTAAAGATGGTGTTAGACTAACTTGTCCTCACTCCCACCAGGGTGAAGATTTGCTGAAGTGGCAGGCAGTATTCGAGGAAGTCCCTGAGTTACTAACTGAGGCAAAGAAGAAAGAGTGGGTGGACAAACTAAGTGAGGCTTTGCTCAGCTCCGATGCCTTCTTCCCTTTCAGGGATAATGTTGACAGAGCTAAAAGGGTAAGTAGGAATTGTGCATTTGCATAGGATTGAGCATCATGTAGATATGATTTCCAAAGTCGTGCTTCTGATTTTTAAATTTCTTGGAGTTACATATCCAAGCTGTGGCTATATGATATAAACCAGTACTACCTAGAGGATTATTTGACTTCTTCATTTGATGTGTGGATCATCCAAATGCTGTTCTTTGGCCTGTATGAATGAGGTTTCATTGGCTTACGCTCTGTGGAGGGGGATTTTGATTTTTGCATAAACTGGTTTTGAAAATCAATACCCATTTTATCTTCAGAGTGGTGTGGCATACATTGCAGCCCCTTCTGGTTCCGCTGCTGACAAGGTTGTGATTGAGGCTTGCGATGAACTGGGAATCCTCTTGGCTCATACGGATCTTCGACTTTTCCATCACTGATTGTGTCACACCTCGGTGGTGTGCTCGTGTGTAAGGGAATAATTTTCAAAGTGTGAAACTTTGAAAATACCTTTTTAGTAAATAAAACATTTTAATGATTAGATCTGTGGTTTTAGAGGGTTGGGTTTTATTTACCTGAAATCTACTCTAACACTGACACTTTACGCATGGGGGTTTTTGTGCAGAGCACAGGAGCATCCCTACCTGTTGGAGCTTGGCTCATCCACAGCGTTCCCTAAATGAAACAAATCTGCCAGTGAGCCACAGAGGCTGAGCATGTGAGCAGATGACACCATCCTTGCTCCTCAAGCTACCCTGGGGGGTTCCTCTCAGGCACAGGTTTTTTGTTGTTGTTGTTGTTTTAGTGTTTATTTTTTAGTTGTAGTCAGACACAGTACCTTTATTTTTTTATTATGTGGTGCTGAGGATGGAACCCAGGGCCTCACACATACTAGATGAGCATTCTCCCGCTGAGCCACAACCCCAGTCCTCAGACATGGGTTTTTATCATATCACATCCTAGGAATTGTGCAAAAATCAAATGAGATAATTTAACAAGACCTTACAAAGTCAAATGTTCAAAGTACTAGGATGAATCATATGGAATTGATGAAATTTCATTTGCAAAAATACTGGTTTCATATACTATAACCAAACTAAAAAATATTTAATTCAAGATAATTGTGTAAATAACCGATCATATATTCAAAAATATTTACATTTTACTTTCCAGGTACTAACATATTCTAAGGGTCAATTTATATGATTATTATATAGTAAAATTGAAAGCAGACTTAAGATACCCTAGAGATAAGAGTGCAGAAATATACACTAGGTCCATTTTTGCCTGGATAACTGTACTCCCACCTGTCCTTGACCCTTGTCCCCCCATCCATGCCAATTTGCACAAATGCCTTTTATCCAATATGAGAGTTTTGATCTTTTATCATGGCCCAGTTACATTTATTGTTGTTACCAATATGTCTGACCTGTGAATTTATTTCTGCTATTACAGTTGTTTTTTCTATTTAATGTGTTCTGTCTTTGCTGAAATTCATTTGGACCTATGAAGATGTTGTGATTTATTACAGAGAATTTCCAAGATAAAAGAGCTGATATTATCACCACTTCTTCAAAGTAGTTATTTCTGCTTCTTTTCCCTTCCCCAAGCACCTTTTTGGTGTCCTCTGGACTGAGATTTCCTGCCCCAGTGAGCACTCAGGGATGCAAGCATGAGAGCAAACCCTGGGTTGAGTCTTTGGTCAATCCTGGACTGCAATTTGGAGGTGCTCTTCTTCTGTCCTCCTCAAAATAAAGACTCAGTCTTGTCATTAATGTTGACATTTACAGTTTACAATGTACTCCTTACAACATCCGTCCTGTTTAATACTCAGAAAATCCTTGGGAAGTAGTACTTATTACCTTTTCAATTTCACAAAAGAAGATTGAAAGTAAGTTGTTAAATGGCTTTCCCAAGATCAAATAGCTAGGTGATGACCAAGGCTGGGGAATGAGCTAAAGAAAGTGTAGTTCCTGAATCCTCCTCAGTCCTTAGAATTATGGAAGTAAAGCTATCAGGAAATGCTGACCCAATTAAATTATATATTTCCACTTAAGGGCAATTCAATCAGATGAGTGTTGTTAATTCTTATTCCTTCCTTCACCCCACTATCCAGTTTACCCTCACTCAGGAACTGGCTTCATATGCCACTCACATGTGGAAGCCAGAATCCAGTAAGTGACCCAAAATACCTCCCTTTTCTCACCCACTATATCTAGCTAGTTACCAAATCTCCTTGACTTACCCTCCTGAATCTCTCTTAAATCTATGTACCCCTTGCCACGCACAGTGGTACATGCCTGTTATCCCAGATTCTCAGGAGGATGAGGCACAAGGATGATTAATTCAAAGCCAGCCTCTAGCAATTTAGTGAGGTGTCCTGTCTCTAAATAAAATATAAGAAAGGGATAGAGATATGGCTCAGTTGTTAAGTGCTTCTGGGTTCAACTCCCAGTACCATCCCCTCTCTCCATTCATCAACCTGGTCCTACCCACCACTGCCTCACATCTCTGGCCTTCAGTGGCTCTTGACTAGGTATCCCATAGTCAACCTTGCTTTTTCCACATTTTTGATTCAGCAGCAGCCATAATGATCTTAATTAAATCGAAATCTGACCACCGAATTTCTCTCAAAACCTTCCTTGACTTGCCATTGCACAAGGAATAAAGTCCAAAATCTTTCACTGCTGCTTGGAAGGCTAGGGGGCGGGGTCCAGATCCCTCTAGCCACCCTCCAGCTTTATATCAAGGTGCTGGCTTTCTTCCCTCACCTCATGATGACTGTGTCTCATGCCTCAGGATTCCTGCTCCCTCTCACCTATGCTATCTCACAAGCTCAGCTCTTCCCCACCTGTCTCCTCCACCCTCCTCCTCTATATCCAGGCAGCTCTGTATCCTTACTCTTTCCACCAGGAAGACACTTTCTGACTACCAGCATCCACCAGTAAATGGACATCATATAAAAATGCTGCTAGTGCCATTCCCCCAGTTTCAGAAATAAATTAGGCCCAGGGTGGGCAATGGCATGCTCAGAGCCATAGAGCAAGGAGGTAACATCACACACTGGCCTATTTGGGCTCTGCCTTCCCACTGCCATGTAACCTCATAGTTAGCCTCTCATTTCTTTGTAGTAAGGTAAATGAAATAAATATACCCCAAACCACTGAAGTACTCAAATGAGGCTTGAGGCCAAGTATTGTTTCCATAGTATGTACTCTGGTGTACATATAGGATTTATTGAAAATCCCAGCTCCAAAGGCAGAGACTGGGCTGGCAGGCTGTTCCAGCCAGCTTTGTTGCTCCATGAATGGTAACCCCCACTGTGACTAAGGTGACATTCCTCCATGTGACTTCCAGGGACAGACCCCTTCAAGATGATACAGAAAGACCCTTTGAAAAGGTCAGGTGGAACAGAAAGTATACTGAATTAAAATCCATGAAGCCCAAATCATTACATCTTACATAACAATAAGAGGCAAGCAATTTTTGTGAGCACTTACTCTGTGGTGTTGCTAAGTGCCTTGTGTCCTCTCTTTCATTGAGTCCTTTCAGTTACCCAGATGGTTGGTTACTACTAATGGCCCCATTTTACAGACAAGGAAACTGATGAATGGAGCAAACAAATAATTCACCCCCAAAGACACTGAACCAGAAAGGACCTTAAGAAAGTTTCTGGTGGCTGGACAGTGGCCTGAGAAGGTTCATGGGTTCTAGACATTCACAAACTGGGAAACTTGGGTTTCCTATAGCAGCTTGATAGATTGATTTGTACAATGGACACTGCCAAACCCAATCCTGGTCAGGATGATATTGAAATGGATTGTAAATAAGTATGTTCTTCTGGTGGAAAAAGAAAAGAGACAGAGTATTGTGGAATTGTTATTAAGAAATGGTGACTGCTAAGAATTCATAGATCAAATTGTGTACTATGTGTCTTTGTGTGTGTGTGTGTGTGTGTGTGTGTGTGTGTGTGTTGTGCACCTGCACACATGCTGAATATCTCTTACTCTCACTACTCTAGCATCATTCCAATTCCTCACAGGATCATCTTACTTTCTTAATGCTAAGGCCTGAGAGATCAACAGCCCCTCTGTTTCCTAAGCACCAGCCCAGTCTTATTCTAGAAGTTTGGGGGGGAGAGAGAGAGAGAGAGAGAGAGAGAGAGAGAGAGAGAGAGAGAGAGAGAACAAACCCAGAGTAGCTCTAAAATGCTGAGCATGGCTGGGTGCAGGGTGGGGTATGTGGTTGCATTATATCTGTTTTCTTCATAAGCAAAGAACACAAAAGGCCAAATCCAATCTCTGTTCTCTGTCGAAATCTGACCTAATTCCGCAAGTGAAATAAATATATTTAGGTGTCTTGTTGCTGCCACCCACCCCCCAAAAAAACCTTACCTTCAAGTTTCTTTTTTCCTTAAAGAATAAAGCCCAGAATTGAATATGGACACCTGAGCATTCTGGAGTTCCCAGCTGTAGAGACAGCTGTTTCAACTAAGCAGCAAGCATCCTGCCTGGATTTGATTCCCAGAAAAATAAAACAGGCTTCTGGAGAACTCAAGAAGTGAGAGAGGGTGAGGGACCCTCCTGATGAGGAAGTTCACAGAGGGCACAGAGACTCTGGTGGTCTTTCCTGAAAACCACAACTTCTGGCAGCAAGAGGCTGAAAGACACTCAACTGGTTAACAGGCCACACACAGCAAATAAATGACACAGCATGAGGACAATGCATGAACATAGAGAAGCACATGCAGAGTGACACCAGATGGAGGAGGCAGCCTGGGTCGGGCTGGGTATTCATTACTTCTCACTCATACTGGGGTTATCAGATATGCTAGTACCTCAAGGGGCCCCATTGGAGGGCATCTCCTTTGAGTGTTGAGGGTCTCTGAATCCACCTCCTGCTCTCAGAAGCTATAAAAGATCATTACCTTAGCCCTGGTGTGACCCTGGGAAGTCATTAAAAGGGAACCAAGGGAGTGTCAGTTTGTTAGATGTGGCAGATGGTAGCTCCCTCTATACTAAATTGTGGTGAGGAAACTGGCAGAAAGAAGTGCTGACATGGAAATGGAGATGGAACTTGAAAAGAGAGTAAAGAGATGAAAAAAGTTCTCTGATTCCCCCACACTTCCCTTTACCACCTTCCACCCACAGATCACCTGCCCCAGCCCAGACCTGTCAGAAACACTATTTTGAGCTTTTTCCACCACTGTGACAAAAAGACCTGGCAAGAGCAACTTTAGAGGAGGAAAAGTTTATTTGGTATTCAGGGTTTCATAGTTTCAGTCCATAGATGGCCAATTCCATTATTCTGGGCCCAAAATTGGGCAAAACATCATGGTGGAAGGATTGCCACAGGAAAAACAGCTCAGGACATGGCACTAGGAAGCAAAGACAGCTAAAATGACCAAGAACAAAATATAAACCCCAAAAGCATGCTACCCATGACTCACCTTCTCTAACTAAACCCTTCCTATCTACAGTTACCTCCCAGTTAATACCCAGGAGAGGATTAAGGCACCAATTTGGTTAAGGATTTCATAACCCAATCAGTACACTTCTGAATCTTCTTGCATTGTCTCACGCATGAGGTTTTGGGGGACACCTCAACTCTAAACCATAACACACATGGACACAGTTACCCACAGACACATCCCACTGTGTACACAATTGCATATGCCTCAACTGAACCACAGCATCTCCAGCCCTTGGTACCCTAGCCACACCTGAGATTGCTGAGCAAGGGGAATCCATAACTTGGAAATTTCCAGTGTTTTAAAGAGAAAAAGTGGGACCTGAGAATAATTAGAGGCTAAATCTAAAATGATTAACATGCAAGTTTCAAAACTTAGACTCCAGAGTGGGGCTGATCCAATTTCAAATCCTCCCTCCACCACTCTTGCCTGAGTAGTCTTGAACAAAGATCTGAATTTCTCTCTGGATTTGGTTTACCTGTCTATTGAGGAGTTTTTATGAGGATCAAAAGAGAAAAATATGCATGTTAAGAGCATAAATGCAATAAGTATTGTCATATTTACTCTTTGGGGCTTTTCTTCTTCAATCAGCAAGCATTCATTGATCAAAGACCATTCTTATGTTTTTCCATCTGGATTTCAAAGGCCATACTTATGTTTTTTTTCATCCAAGTTTCAGATGGTCTGTGGGGCACAAACACCTTCCAAAGTTTTGAGTGGACCTGTGTCTTGGTGTTAATCATATTTTTAATATGGCCAAGTCTATATTTTTTAACTTGAAACAAACTAATAATTATAAAAATGGTCATACATGTTGGTTGGCATCTGTTCTTCCTGGATCCATGGAAAGGTGGCCTTCTTCTTCTGGCGGGCTTGTGGTAGGAGTTTGTGGAATGGCTGGAATGAGGAGTTCAAGGAGCCATGCCAACTGAGGTCCTGAGCTGTGCATGGAAAGTTTTCAAAACATACACACCTGAAAGCCAGATGACAAGTTGAAATGACAGCTTCTGTGGTGGGACAAAGATAAGAAAGATCCTGTGATTCTTCACATTTGCTTTCTGATTGCTCCTGATTTCCCCAAGGAGACCCTTGGATTGCTTAGAATGTCTATTTTTAGGTGAAACTGGAAAGCTTAAAGCTAACCAGGGAGCTGTCCCCTTGAGGACGAAGGCTGCATTTCTAGGTTGACTTCAAAGCTCCAAGTGTCTTGAGCTAGATTTGACAATTTATCTGCATTTCCACTTTCATTTAGAAGATAGTGTGGGATGGTCCCCTTCAATCTTTTATCTTTCTCTTCTACATTCTGTGCCCTTGTTTCTTCTCTTCAGCTCTGAAAATCCCAGATCCTGTCTGCTGGTGGTCAAGATGCCCAGAAAAGAGCCCACATTGATTACACATCATCTCTAGACACATGTCCCAGACTCTTCTCCCTGGCCTGCCTGACCTGTGGCTCAGGGACATGTCCCACTGCTCTTCTGATGTCTGCTATCAGCTCTTGCTTACTCAGAGAACAAATAGGGAGACAGACACATGAAATCATTCCACTGATGGCCACATGGCAATGAAAAGGTGAGGCAGACTTGACCTCAGACACAGTAATAGCTGAAACCTCTCTATTCGGGTCTTTCCAGCTCCTCTCTCAGTAAAGCTGAATTCTGGCCCCTCCTTGGCTCAATAAGTTTTGAGATCTTCAGGAAGGACCTTTGAATGCTAGACACATTGGAAGATTGTATGTTCAGGGTTCAGTAGGTCCACCGTAATGTCAGCTCTGTTCACGTTTTCAAACATAAAGCTAGGAGTCTGGGGCTTCTGATGAATGAGCAGGTCTTCAAGTCACCTGTTATCATTTTGGACCTGATTCAAGGGGGAACTGAAGAATAGAGACATAATTCTCTAGGTCAATGGATGGTCCTTGGTGGACCTAAGCTATGACAGTTCCCTGAAAGTGTTCAGGGGAATTGCCTATTCCGAGAGGTCCTAAGAGGCTTTCCATGTACCTGAATACCATTTTCACTGGAGATGCAACCCCCAAGACTATCCAGATGACAACCCCTGGGTATTCCCACCAAAGCTGTTGATCTGTCCTAGCAGTCAACACTCAGCAAAGAGCAGCTGCTGGCAGTGGGTGAGGCTACAGGTCCCAGGTTTGTGCCTTAACATGCCCAAGATAATGGGCAGGAAGCTAACTCAGTGTCCCAAGCCTATGGCCTGGCCCCCACGCCCCCAAGCTGAGACCCTGCCATGAAAAGTAGAAAGTTTGGCACTCAGGATAGCCAGAATCAAAATGAACTGCTCAGAGAGATAGAACCCATGCTGAACTTTCTTATCAGCAGAAGCAAATGGGTCAAAAAAAAGGCACCTGCCAAGGTGGAGACAAAAGACACAGGAATCCACGTAGACAGTTAAGCCCCCAGGTGCACATGAGTATGTTTGCATGTATTTGTGTGTGTGCACTCCCTGAGACTCACCATTGCAACTGAGAACCAGCCTGAGCTATCCCACACACCTAAATATACACTCCCATGTGACAACCCTTCAACCCTGAAAAGGATAATTTTAAAATGTGCATGGACCTAGGCTGTATCTCTCTCCACAAGACCCAAGCCCATCAATTATCACTGCATGGTAACCCCTGTTTTCCCACTTCAATCCCATGTAATCCTCGAGGACCCCTGTAAGGTGGTATTTTTTTGTGTTCCACACTTCACATGTGCCAAGACTAAGGCTAGAGGAGAACCACCCTTCCTGAGTTCATCCAGCAAGTTAAAGGTACATGTGCATCTTGCATTCAGGCCTGTGGCCCATGCCAAGGCCAAGGGAAGAGAGAAATGGTCTGAGCCCTTGACCAAGCTTGACTGCCTTTGACCTTGACCCAGCCAAAGACCAGGAAGAATTGTAGGAGGAGAGAGGAGTCAAATGAAAGAACTGATCCAAATTCCCACAAGCTGCTGTCTTGATTAGATTAAGTGAGAGTTGAGGTGAGAACTTAAAGGACAGGGACCAGCACCTCTGTGTTGACCATACTGGCACTTTCTGGTTCTCTTGAGGGGAGAGTTATCAACATCATGGGAGAAGCTGTCCTCTTCTCCAGGAGAAATCAGCTGGATGAGGTGGTTCTAGAAGGTTCAGAAGATGATGAATAGAAGTTTCTGTCTGTTCTTCTATTCTTAGAGTATGTCAGCCACTAGCCCTACAGACACTATGCTGCCATACTTTCCATCTGTATTATCTTCTGTTTGCTCTCTGCAGATGTTTTCTGCTCAATGCTACTGATGATCCTCCAGAAGGAATGGCATGTTCAATAGCATACTTGTAAGCCACAGAGAGAAAATATTGTTCTTCATTGGACAGTGGCTCATTGAGCTCTGTCTCATTCTTTGTGGCCAGGGCAACATCTTTGGAGGGCTCCCCCTGATCAGCCAGTTGGGCTCTCTGCACCAGTTGCTCAGAGTCCTCCATCTTCACTGTATGGTTCCAACTGGAGGAAAAATACCAAGGTGTTCTGCATGTTTTGTAGGGAGGCTATAGTGTTTCTGGAGCCCAGGTGCAGAGGGACCTACCCACAAAGCAAGCAACTGAGACAGTGGTGGCAGGGGTATGGGGCCCTTTATTTTAGCAACATCTTTCATGTCATAGGAAACATTCAACCCTTTTGTTCTGTTCCTGGCTTATTTCTTAGAATGCTCTTCCAGGGTGGTTCTCATTGTACTGGATTGGAAAGGGTGGGGGTAGGCAATGTAGCCAACAATATCATGAAGGTGCAGGCCAGGGTCAAGGGAGTAAGGGCATACTGACCTGTCACTGCTGCCATGCCTCCTGCAGGGAAAATGGAAATAAGGGCAAAGCTAAAGTTTCAGACTCAAGTGCTATCCGATAATGTGTGTATATTTGTAAACTACCATTAGCATAAATTTGGAACAATAACATTGGTGCTTTCTCCGAACTCTTATTAAATGTGGACCAATATTGTTGACCAAGAGGTATATATCACTAGCTAAGCACACTTAAGTGGCAAGATGCTGTGGTGTTTTCAGAGCTGCATGTAGCTATTTGGATTCAGAACATACTGAACCCTGCAAGAGAAAATAGACTCAGCTTCTGCACTCTGCTGGAATACCAGTGGGCAGAGCCTGGTGTTAAGAGCTGCTTGACTGCAGAGGCCTTCTGCTTACATGGACCTCAACAACCAGTAAAAGTGGGAAACTCTCCTGACCCTGTGAGTACCTTTTAGTGATATATGGGCACTTTTCATATGTATCAATATAAAAGAGATTTGTTGATATGGGAGGTTAAATAAGTTTTAAAAGTGATGCCAGAATCCACTTATTATTAAATACCAAATAATCTTATAGTAGAATTTAGGATAGGTTGCATGCTTGAAACTAGAATATGGATCCCTTGGTTTGGTATTTTCTTTTCTCTGAAAAAAAAACATATTTGAAAGGGCCACATCATTAACAAATCTAAGAAAGCTAAGAAATTCAGAATTTAGACATTTATCTCACTCTTAGAACAAAGTATTGATCAATAAGGGGGAGAGTTTGCTGTAGTACCTATTATGGGTTTGGGGGAGGAAATACTTTGGAGTCAGATTTGGTTTTGAAGTAGGGAGATAACCCAGAGGAAATTGCAGTTACCCAAAGAAGAATATAGGTACAAATACTAAAACAAAAATAGTTGATATATGTTCTAGAAATCTTATTTCTGTAACTGGCTAGTAGACTGGTTGAGCATATGGACACAAAGGATGAATTAGGAATAATTGAATTTATTAATCAATTGAGTAAGATTTCAGAGAAGCAGTTTGGTAATTACTTCAGAGAAAACTTTGAGATTTTTATTTTGATGTTTCTTGTTTGAGGGGACTAAATAGGCAGTCTAATGTTTGTGAAAAAAAAATCAAGTAGTGTTGGATCAAATGGCATAAATGTTGAAGAATCAGCAGTGAAATGACATGGAAAGTTAAATAAATTTAAAGATTGGTTAACAAAATAGCATGAAAAAAGAAAGTAACACAGACTGGAACCTAGCCTCATGTAGGTCAAGTGTTGGCTATAGGAAGAAACAGTAAGAGATAAGTGGAAAATAAGTTTGAAGAAAACAGAAAATTTTCATATCTGGACAGTCAGCTAATGTTTCTAGGAGGATAAGATTGCCATTTAATTTTATACTTCTGAACAAACAGATGTTTCTATTTGATTTGGAAATAAGGGGCTTATTTTTGATTCTGAAACAAGATAATAATGAAATAAGATAAGGATGAAATAAGATAATAAAGAAATAAATAATAATGGGTTCTTTGGCAACACTATCAGTTTTAATTCTTCTGAGTACTACCTGGGTTACATAGCCTACAGACACCATTTATCTGTGGCTTATTTATTTCATTTGTTATAGGTTCCTTGATTTGAAGGAAGTATTTTCACTCTGAAATGACAGAATATTTAATGCAATGTCTGTAAGTGTTGAGTTTCATGATACTTTAATTCTAAGAGAACCACCATGTGCACACCACCTATGTTGCTTCCACTTTAGAGAAACATTCTATGTGACTTCCGAATCAATAACCCTCCCTTGCCATGACCAGTGTAGCCAAACTAGAAAGTTCCTGTGACAGGCAATGGGAGATTGGAAGAATAAAGACTCACATACTCAGATTGTGAAAATAACAGCTGGGATTGTGTGGAGTGCTGCTCTTGGATAGAGAAGCAGATCTAAAGAATTATGCCAGCAATCTTTATTATATATATATATATCTCATTAATTAGATTAAAGACTACACAAGTATTATTCATTGTATTTATGAAAGTTTCAGAGTTAGAAACATTATGCAGCTTATACCTCAGTTACATTCTGCAGTTGAAATATGCAATGTTAGGAGCATTGTGTATCTCTCAAGAAAGTTTATTGTTTAAAGTTACTATTATGTGGGCAGGTTCAAGAGCAACAGAGGTGGTAGAAAATTATGGTTGTCTTTGCTTAAATAAATTTCTTCATTCCCAGGAGCTCTGTGACTGAGAGCAAGGTTGAGGCTGATAAGACTCTAGCACAGAGCCTCCACTTGAAGGGCATTACCATAGCAACTGGGCATCCTACACCTTTGTACAGAAACTTTCCATGCTTGCACCAAGCATGCCACAGCCAAAAAGTCATCAGGGACCCTCTTCTTAGACATTGATCTCTCAATCACTGTCACCATTCTCCACACTCCTCTTCCTAGGGAAATGTTTTTTTTTTTTCTTTTGCTTTTGTCTGTGCTTCATGGTTGCCATTAAGTACTTTTCTCTGCTTCTCCACTTACTTGGAACTTATTCTCTTTATCTTTTCATTTCAAAATTATATTTCTGCTCTTTATGCAATTTTATTTTTTCAAACTTCCTTCCAGCATGTTGAAGCTGAGCCATTAAAAAATTATTAGTGGGAACAAAGGATTAACTAGCATACAAAGCTAGATGATGAATTAGACTGCATTTGTGAATAAGTGAATAAACTAATCAATGAAAATATGGGTGTGGGGGTTAACCTTCAGACTCCCAGAAAATGCTTAAAATCACTCACTGTCCTTTTGATAATATTAATTCTGCCTATCCAAGAGCAATGTAGATATTTCCATCTTCTAAGGTCTTCTTTGACTTCTTTTTTTGGGGTTCTGTAGTTTTGATTGTATAGATCTTTCACCTCTTTCATTAAGTTGATTCCAGAGTTTTTTTTTAGGTTATTGTAAATGTGGTAATTTTCCTCATTTCTTCTCAGAGAAAAAAAACACACACTACACAGATTTAATGCAATTCTGACCAAAATCTCAATGACATTTCTCATAGAAATAGAAAAAGCAATCATGAAATTCTTTGGAAAAATAAGAGACCCAGAATAGCTAAAGCAATCCTTATCAGGAAGAGTGAAGCAGGTATCATAACTATACCAGAACTTAAACTATACTACAGAGCAATAGTAACAAAAACACAAGGTATTGGCACCAAAACAGACTGGTAGATCAATGGTACAGAATCGAGGACACATAGACAACCCACAGAATTACAATTATATTAGACAAAGGTGCCAAAACATGCACTGGTGAAAAGATAGTCTCTTTAACAAATAGGGCTGGGAAAACTGGAAATCCATATGCAACAAAATGAAAGTAAACTCTTATCTCTCACCATGCAGAAAACTCAAAGTGGATCAAAAACCTAGAAATGAAACAAGAGACTCTGCATCTAATAGAAGAAAAAGTAGGCCCTAAACTTATCATGTGGGATTATGCCCCAACTTTCCTTAATAAGACTCCTATAGAGCAAGAATTAAAACCAAGAATTGATAAATGGGATGGAATCAAACTAAAGAGATTCTTCGCACAAAAGAAACAATCTGTGAGGTGAACAGAGAGCCTAAATCCTGGGAGCAAATATTTTCCCCTAAAAGATCAGATCACTAGGGGCTGGGGATGTGGCTCAAGTGGTAGCGTGCTCGCCTGGCATGCATGCAGCCTGGGTTCGATTCTCAGCACCATGTACAGACAAAGATGTTGTGTCTGCCGATAACTGAAAAATAAATATTAAAAAATTCTCTCTCTCTCCTCTCTCACTCTCTCTTTAAAAAGAAAAGATCAGATCACTAATCTCTAGGGTATATAAAGAACTAGAAAAGCTAAGCACCAAAAAACAAATAACCCAATCAATAAATGGGCCAGAGACCTGAACAGACACTTCTCAAAAGAGGATATACAATCAATCAACAAATATATGAAAAAATGTTCATCATCTCTAGCAATTAAAGAAATGAAAATCAAAACTACTTTAAGCTACCATCTCACTCCAGTCACAATGGCAGCTATTTTGAAGACAAACAACAGTAAGTGTTGGCGAGTATGTGGGGAAAAATGTATACCCATACATTACTGGTGGGACTGCAAATTGGTGCAGCCAATATGGAAAGCAGTGTGGGGATTCCTTGGAAATCTGGGAATGGGACCACCATTTGACTGAGCTATCTCTCTCCTCGGTCTATACCCATAAGACTTAAAGACTGGATATCACAGGGACACAGCCACATCAATGTTTATAGAAGCACAATTCACAATAGCTAAACTCTGGAGTCAACCTATATGCCCTTCAGTAGATGAATGGATTAAAAATGTGGCACATATGCACAATGGAATTTTACTCAGCAATAAAAAAGAATAAAATCATGGCATTTTCAGGTAAATGGATGGTGCTGGAGAAGATAATGCTGTGTGAAGTTAACACATCCCAAAATACAAATGCTGAATGTTTTCTCTGATATAAGGAGGCTGAGTCATAGTGGAGTAGGGAGGGGGAGCATGGGAGAAATAGATGAACTCTAGACAGAACAGAGGGGTGGGAGGGAAAGGGAGGGGGCAGGGAGTTAGCAAGACTGGTGGAATGTGATAGACATTATTATCCAAAGTACATGTATGAAGACAAGAACTGGTGTCAACATATTTATATACAACCAGAGATATGAAAAATCTGCTGTATATGTGTAATGATAATTGCAATGCATTCTGATGTCATTTATTTTTTTTGAATCACTGTCCTTACTTTTGTACACAGGTGTAGGATCTATGTACTTATAGAATACCAAAGGTGAAAAAACTGCTATCAGTATTTGGGCACTCTTTCTCAGCTGCCTACACTGTAATGAGAAACAGGCAGTAGTGCTCCCAAAGACAGGTACCTAACCTTGCTGAAACTGTATATATTGCTTAGGTGACAAAAATAAATGCAATTAATTTTCTGTAATAGTTTTTTTCAGCTTGTCTTCTGTATGCTCAGTACCTTGAGGTTAATGTGAAGTGAAGAAGACCTTTTTTAACCATTAACAATTTATTTGTGTTCTATAGTCTCTTTTGGATACTAGGTATCTTTTAAAGATATTGCCTTTTATATTTGCTGCATCTTCTCCTGCTGCTTAGAATGAAGTCTGGCTATTAATTGAGAGGCAGGAAATATCTTATATATGCTCATAGATATGAAGTAGATGGAAATCTTGGAACCAGGCCTAAGTATATTGAATGGAGTTCTTTGCTGCTATAGGTATCACATCTGTTCTGGTCACAGAACCACTCAAGTCATGCATGGTTTTTGGGAATGATATGCTTGGAGAAAGTGAATACTGGGCTTGAATCATTCCATCTGCCTGTTTATTCTACTTCTGGGCCTCTAGTAATGTACCTGCTTTCTAAGCACCTCCATTTGAGCTCAAGAGAAGTCACAAAAGTGTCTGGACCGCTCACATGCTACATACGAGAACATAGACATACAGAGCATAGCAGATGTGCATCCAGATGATCTTTCTAGTCCATCTTTGTCAGAACAGCATCATCTTCCAAGCAAACACTGCAGAATAGGAGCAGAAACTGTACTGGGGCTCCATTTCTCTGAAATTTTGCTAACACATCAATGTCAGAAGCCTTTTTTTAATCTTGCCTACATCCTTTCACAGTCTGTCAGCTTAGAAAGACTATTTTCTTTTCCTCTCTAAAAGTACCTTTCACAAATTTTATATTCCCATTTCCAAGGGACAAGAAGTGCCATGACTCAGCTGTAGATGGGAAGCAAGAAGAGAAAGCTGCTTTCATGTGATAGCACACAACAAAGGGATATTTGCAAATTATTATATTTACAAAAATCATTAGATTTATACCCTATAATCGATATGATATAAAATCCAATGCTCTTTTTACTATTGGAATTCTAAAGTAGAATGTGCTATTTCATGAAGCAATATATATCCATTTAATAAATAAAAACTTTTGAAATAGCAAGCCAATAAAATACTGATGGCTTTGAATAAGGCAAAATACTCTTTCACTAAATGGAAGTAGCACAAAAATCAAATACTGAAAACAGACTTAAAAACTAATAACAGTATTTTTTAGCTTCTGAACAGTAGTGTTGCATGTCATCCCAGAGTGTCTTTTGCAGTAGAGCATCACTTGACTGTCATTCAGGCACTTCAAATGCACACCACACACACACCCACCCACACACACACACACACACACACATACACACACACTCAGAGAAACATAGTTCTAAGTAATCATTCTCTGTGACTTTAACACTTGACTTTTCTTAGAGCAGCCCCATTTTAGTCAGCTGAATAGAGGCTGCAAGTTTTATCTGAGTTCTATGTGTGGTAATCATTAAAAAAAGGTTTGTTGGGAAGTAGCTCTATATTAGAATGCTTGCTTAGCATACATGAAGTCCTGGGTTCAATTCCCAGCACTGCAAGGGAGAAAGAAAAGGTTGATCAAGTAACTTTTTGTACTGTTTATACATTTACTGAAGTAATTAACTACATACTGACCAAGAAAATAATCTTAAGGATTTATCTACTGACTATCCCTTAAGTTTGAGACTTGAAAAGAATAGGGAAAAAAAGAACTAGTACCTCCTAAGTCTTACATAATAGATGAAGTGCTGCTGCATCAATCAATAGACACTTAGGTTTTTTACATTTTTATCTGTCATGAATAGTGTTCCAATGGGACATGGGCCTACAAATGTCTCTTGGATATACTGATTTTATTTCCTTTGTATTTGAATTCAGTACTAGAAATGCTGGATCATATATAGGTTCATTTTTTAAAATATTTATTTTTAGTTGTAGTTGAATATAATACCTTTATTTTATTTATTTTTATATGGTGCTGAGGTACACATTCAGGGCCTTACACATGCTAGGTGAGCACTCTACCCTCTGAGCCACAACCCTAGGCCATGATTTTAATTTTTTTGAAGAATTCCCATACTGTTTTACACAATGAACATATTGATTTACATTTCTGTCAGCAAAATGCAAGGGTCCCCTTTTCTCCACATCCTTCCCAGGATTTGTTATCTTTAAATATGTTGACAATAACCATTGAAGCTAGAGTGAAGTGAGATCTCATTGTGGCTTTAATTTTCATTTCCCTAATAATTAGTAATATTGATCATGTTTCCTATACCTCTGAACAATCTGTATGTCTTTAGAAGTATGTCTACTTAGATCTATTGCACATTTTTAAATCAGGTCATTTGTTCTTTGCTATTGCATTGTTTGCATTCTATATATATTCAGGCTGTTAACCAATTATCAGATAATATAGTTTACAAATATGTCCTCCCATTCTGTAGGTTGTCTCTTCATTCTTTCAATTTTTATCAATCTTGTGCAGGAGCTTTTCAGTTTGTCTTCTCTTTTTCCCCGTGCCGTTGTTTTTTCTTTTTTTCCCATAATATCCTAGACCATTCTAATGTTCTGAAGAATTTTCTATGTTTTGGGCGCCGCAATTTTAACTCTAATCTGAGTAAACACATCCTCAAAATGTCTCTTTAAACTTTCTTTCCTTTCATTTAGGCAATACTGCTCTATGTCTGTATATGCCAGTATCATTAAAATAGTATACTGTACAAGTTTGTTTTGTAAATGTCATTAGAAATATACAATGAACACAAATAAACACATTCAACAGTATTTTGTATTTTTGCTTTGATACTGGTAAGGAATTTGAAATTCTTCCTTCTTGAATTAAGCTTTTGATTGTTTAAAAAAATCCCTTAATGGTTTTCATCGCAGATCCAACATTCTGTAAATTCTTCTCTCCATTTTATATATTGTTTGCCTCATCCTTGTGCACTTTTTAATGAAAACAAAGAGCCAGTCAAGGAAAGAAATCCTGACAAAATGAAACTCCAGTGCAGCTGCCTTCTACTATTCTTCAACCTAATGTTTATTAGCTGTTTGGTTTTGTTATGAATTATTATTTTATAGAGATTAAAAATTCTCACAAGGCATCACCTCTCAAAGCATATTCTGCTGGGTGAAATATGATAATAAATGGGGGACAGAAGGAATAAGTAGGAAAATGATAGCCAGAGAATACAAAAGGGAAATGAGGAAAATGTGATATTGAATTCCTTCAATGTCTTAAGAATCCATGACTCAGGAAGAACCCTGAACAGAAATCTAATTATCCAAGTGTTGGACAAAGTTAATTAATTTGCAAATATATTTTATCTTGTAGTGACAGCCATGTGTGCTCTGGGCAATGAGGAAAAAGGAGGCTGAAAAAGGAGGCTCAAGCATGAAGAAATGGCAGGCTCACACAACATGACTCTAACCCTAAAAAATTGAGGTGACACCAGTTCATTACATCTCCTCCCAAAGAAATTCTCATAATAGGGTGCTGTTTTGATTAAGGTAGTGAAGGGGGCACTTGGCAATGCACTCAAAATACTGCTTCTATTTACTCTGCTGTGTACTTAAGTTTTTTCCAAATGAATTGTGCCTGCAGGGAGAAGGGCCCTTCTGGCTTTTGTTATCAGCCCAAATAGGGTGGCAGATTGTTTACTTTTCTTTCTTAAGTCCTCTGGTCACTGTGTTCCTTGCCTTAATCTCCAGTATTTTATGTTTAATTCACTCACAATGAGGAGGGATCTTAATTTACTTCATTCAGTGACTTGCACTTGCAAGATTCTAGCACAAGGTGCAGTAGAGACTCTAGGGTTCTTGCTTGGGCCATTTCTATATACAGATATCTAGTAATAAAGATACATTCCTCTTATTCAAATCACTTCACATGGCTATATACTTTTACATCACTGTCAGAATAATTATGAATTCAAAACTGTAGTAACAGGGAGAAGAGCAATAAAAGCCTACATTCAAAGTGGAGTCAGGCCATGCTTTATTCTCAACTTCTCCAATTATCTGCCTTTGCAAGAGTGAATTTTTTGGTCTAATTTGTTGAGTCAGCAACTTCTCATCTTGTGGAACACAAAAGAAAAAGTGGTTATTAGCGTAGTGAGCAAGAAGGAAATAACTAAAGATAACTTGAAGATAAAGTTGGATATTTATTACAAGAAAAGTTTATGAGTGCCTTTGTAGACCATATGATAAAGTCTGACATGTAGTCTAGGTATAATAGGAGGGCATTGAAAGTGTTTACAGAGAAGAATTAAATGACTTATGTTTTTTAAAATAATATTATAGCTACCATGCACACATTGGATGGAGGAGAAGAAATGGTAGAATTATGGTTGGTGTTTTAGGTGTGTAAAATAAAGTGTGTATTGAAACGTTTGGCTGATGGAATACTTTTACTGGAGGTAGAAAGATTAGACCATGCTAAGAAATCAATAATATAGAAAATTACTTTAAAATAGGAGCAGATCAGAATATATTTCAGGTTTATTTTGAGCAACTGAGTGGTCATAGGCACCAGATTATTCATCCATCTTTGAGCTTGGGTCTTACATACTCTTCATAGTTTATATTTAACGTATGAGCGAGATTACCTCCACAAAGTTTCCATTTGGTGCTATGAAAAAAGTGGCAGCTTGGGAGGCTGAGAAAGGAGGATCATGAGTTCAAAGCCACCTCATCAACTGTGAGGTGCTAAGCAACTCAGTGAGACCCTGTCTCTACATAAAATACAAAATAGGACTGGGGATGTGACTCAGTGGTTGAATGTTCCTGAGTTCAATCCCGGCTATCACTCCTCCTCACCCAAAAAAGGAGACTATCAACAAAAACAGTATTACCCAAAGAATGTCTTCACTAAAATGGAGCCAGAAAGTCATTAAGAAAAAATGACTATTGATACACTTCTCACATTGCCACCTGGAAATGTGCAAATTTTTGTGCACCTGTACATTTTCACTACAGGCATCTGAAATAGCCAGATAATTACATTGTGTATAGAGGAGGGGGCTGGGGATTGAACCCAGAGGTACTCAAACACAGAGCCACATCCCCACAGCCAGTTTTCTATTTTATTTAGAGACAGGGTCTCACTGAGTTTCTTAGGGACTATCTAAGTTGCTAAGTTTTGTCTTGACTTGAGGTCTTCCTGCCTCAGTTTCTTGAGTCAGTGGGATTAGAGGCTTGAGCTACCATACCCATATTTATTTGATTCTTTAAGAAAATACCACTATAAACAGGGTTGAGACTGGCTGATGTGCTGTAAAAATTTTGAATGCAGTAGAGTGGTGTTTTGTGTTCTTTTTTGCACCTCAGTGTGGGTAGAAACTAATTCTTGTTCATTATGCCTGAGTCAACAGATGATATGCCCACCTATGAAGACTACTGCCAAGTGGCTCCTGTTTAAAAAGATTCTACCCAGCCTCCCCAGACATGTAGCACCACCGAGACCTGCTTAAAGTGGCATGGATAAAGAGTTCTCAGACTGATAGAATGTCAGTCGGATCTCAGTTTTAGAAGAAGGCCAGGGTGAATGATCAATGAAAGAATAATGAGGCAAAGAGTGAGGACCCATTGATTTCTTTTTTTGTACTGTTGCATATGTTTGATGACACTTTGGATACACCAAGACCCTTACCAGGTGTGTGTGTGTGTGTGTGTGTGTGTGTGTGTGTGTGTGTGTGTGTCCCATATCCCCTGAGAATATGGAGGAAAAACCTTTTTTTTTCAGTTTTCATATGAAATGTAGAGCAGTGAGTCACTTGGCAGATGGCTACTGCTTCCATGTTTATATATCAATCTTTAATTTCCCATCCTAAAATAGAAAATAACCAATATCCTTCAGTGAACATGTCCTGTGTAGTGGAAACATTCCCGGTACTCAGACTTCAAATTTATGAATGGATTGTTTCTTGCCTATGGATGGGGAAGACCTCCTATGTCCATGACTTTTTGTATTCCTCCTGAAATTTCACCAGTACCCAGAAGGTGCAGGTGGTTTTGTGTAAAAGTTGTATACCACCTCCAAGCTCTGTGAAATGGTCATCTATTGGCTTGGTGAAGGGAATACTGAACATCACTTGTGAAACTTATAAATCACTGTGGAAGGTAAGGCTTTCAGAGTAGAACCCTGCCTGGATGGTTAGAAATCCAAATAGGATGAGCAGTAGGAGTCTTTACCATAGCCTTGGTCCTGTGGAGAAGTTTATGAGGGGCTATGGTCTTCCCTATGTTTCTGGCCCCAGGGACCTCTTATGAAAACCCAGGAAAAAGTTTCAAAATTTGAATAGAGTATGTAGATTGCATCTGGTAAGATTCCTGACATTCATGTAGCAAAAACAGGGACACTTTGAGTGCAATAAGGTTCTTTTGTACCTGAGGGAGCTAGGATATATGTGATTGGGTTTATTCTTGAGTCAAATACACATAAAGAATTTACCATTGGCAGACACTTGGCCTATAATTTGGGAATTAGCACAGTTATAACTCTAAGCCCACCTTACTTTCCATTGTTCTCAAGAAGTGAGTCAGGAGCACAGTCTTTAGCAGATGAGGTAAACAGGATGTTTAACTTGACACAATCCTAGATTTCTCTAAGTACAGAACCTTCCAACCAAATTTTGAAGAGAAGTACATACAAAGAAGAAAATGAGTGTAATTTGTTCCATAAAGGAGGACTCCTGTTTTAAGTGTGGGTATTTGTGTGATTGTTATAATGGATGTCTGAATAAACCTCAGGCTCCACCCTTGTGTGAATCTGATCAGTGGTCTGAGTTCTGGGGCTTACTTCATAGAAGAATCACAGTGATTTGTGTTGAGATTTTGGGTACTCAAGCATCAGAGGTGTCTTTGGGAACCTAGACCTAGGCCCAGTGTGGATTTCTCCACAACATTACAAGTCTCAGCCAGGATTTCACACAATTTTCTCTGTAGAGCTTTGTTAGCCGAAGTTAAGAGCCTGAAACACACATGTGCCTCACATTTTAGAATCATTTTCCCTGCTGCTGCACTCTTTAGAAAGTCCACCTGCGTGAGGTCTCAGAAGAAATATGGCTATATCTCTATCCAGAATTTTTTTAAATCTGTAGGACCATGAACAACTGGAGCTCTTTAGGAATTCCTTGTTTCTCTCCACGACTGAATCAGAGATAAACTTCAGTGGCCAGAACTCATTAAAATACTGGAGAATAGAGATACCAGTGAGTTTGAGCCTTCTGATGGTGGGGCCTAGGGAAGATGACTATAGGTGTGTGCAGAGAAATCATTGCCAATGCCACCAGAATCTCTTTTTTTATTCCAAATCACATGGTACTGACATCACGCAGCCGGTGGACCCTAGTATGGGAAGGCATCTTTTTATGGGGAGTGGGGTGGGAATATGTTCAGAGTCAGGTTTCAACTCAGAATTTTGGAGAGGCTAAATGAGTTTTCTCCTGAGGCCTTGAATCACCTTCCAGGATAGAACTGCTTCCAGCACTATGTCATAGTTTACCTCTTGTATTTCTTGCAGCATAATACCAAATTTCCTGTGATTGAGCAATAACAGCCATGAAACCTGGAGGATGGCTCAATGGCTTTACAATCCACACAGGGAGACTTTTGGCCACCAGTGGCCACATTTCACCTCCAAGAAGAGGATTCAGCTTAGCTTCTGCAAGCATGTCCAAGGGTATTAAACAATGTCTTCCAGTTCACATAGATGGACATCCACTGCAATTTTCTCACTCCAAAGAGAGTCAACATTCTTGGAAGCCACATATATTTCAGGCACCAAAAGGTTAGAGGCATTGGTGAAGAAACTTATAGGTCAGCACACTTCCATGAGTGCTAGAACATTCTTCCCTTGACCCTATTTTTATAGTCCTCTATGCCACCTGCAACATTGTGAGCTCCTGATTATTACCAATGCCAGATAACTCATCAGATATCCTTCCTCTTCTGTCTATAATTGTCTATTTTAATTTTTGTGATGGGAATTATATCATATTATTTAGGATGGTATTTGTAAGTATTTTGGGGCAACATATATTTGCAGGTATATTCTGTGAATTTTCATATTTCTTAATCTACATATTTAATCTAACTGTAAATCAAACCTTACTCAATATTTACTACTATCCCTAATATTAATGCTAAATCTAAATCTAATATAAAGTAAATGTAATTAGAATAGTCTGTGGTTTTATATGTATTTTGACTTGCATTTTCAATTATCAATGGTATATCCTATATGACTTGTCATATATACATTATCAAACATATCCACGAATCCCCAACTTTTAGAAAGGTATAATTACATGAATCACATTGCAATCAACCCTGTTTCAGAACATGTATTTTTAAATCAATATGTAATGTTGTATAGACGGTTACATGTATGTTCTTATGAATACGTGGATTTTAGAATATAAAAATTAATTCCCTAAACAGAACACTAACCCTAAATGATATCTGAACTGAAAATTCAACTTAAAATGACCTCTATAGATAAACAAAGTTTTACATAAAGTATGTAGATTTAAATTAATATTTGTGTGTATTGTGAATTATATATTTTATTATCAATTTTATATTTGCACATATATTACTAAATATCATGTATATGATATATTCTTACATCCCCAAATTACAAAATATTTAATGCATGAGTCACATTATACTCTTATTTCAGTCTGTACATTTACATTTATATGGATTTTCATACAATGTTTACAAGTACATTTTCAGGAATTCATATTTTCAGATGTATGTATTGATTACCTCAACCTACATTAACTCCATTCAATATAGAATACTAACCCTAAAATTACCACTTAACTATACCTAATTTAAGATGAATGCCTGTATATTCCTATGAGATGTTATTTGTATATTCATTTATATTTTCAATAATCAATGGTGTATAGAGGTATAACTTAGTTCATATTCATTACATGTCATATCCATTCATCCTCTAGTTAAAAAACTTTTATTCATATTGTTCACATTATACCATTTCCATTTCAGAATATATTTATTCATATCTGTTTTCATACACATTTTCAAATGATCTTTCTAATAAACATACATACTTTTCAATGTACATATTCATTCCCTAAGCCTGACCCTAACCATCTCAATATATAATACTAACTCTAATTTTACTGCTACACCTATACCAAGTTTGACACAACTGTGTGTATATGAATGTTAGATTCCATGTGTATTTTAAAATATAATTTCAAACTTCCACGTTAACTTTGCATAAAGTTATTATGTTTTCATTATATACTATATTTATGCATCATCAAGATAAAAATGTGTATTCACAAAACTCACAGTATACATTTTTCTATTCATAAACATTATAGGTTTTCATAAACATTTTCACAAGTACTATGCAATAAGTACTCATGTTACTTAACATACATATTTATTTCCTAAAACTAACATTACTGAATACAAAATTTAATACTAACCCTGACCTTACATTTATACCTAAGCCTTATTTTTTAAAAAGCATGTATTATTATGAACATCTGTGTATACACTGACAATTACATTACATTTTCAATAGTATTTTTGCATACATATTTTTGTTGTCTTTTTAAATAGTTTTTAGTTGTCAATGGACCTTTATTTTGTTTATTTATGTGTGGTGCTGAGAATCAAACCCAGTGCCTCACACATGCTAGGCAAGCATTCTGACACTGAGCAACAACCCCAGGCCCTGCATACATATTTTATGAGTCCATAAAGTTATGTATTCATACTTAAATTAAAAGTATTTGGAATCATATGACTCACATTATACTATTTATATCTCAGAACATAAATATTTATATTATTTTTATGCATATTTACATAAGTACATTCCTATGAATATTTATGTTTGCTGACACTCACATTCACTATTTAACACAAACCCTATTGCCAAAAAAAATGATAATACTAATCCTAAACTCAGTCTTATTCCTAAATCTAAAGTAACATGAAAAGCTACATACTATACATATTTAAGAGTATTTTGACTTATACATTCAATTACCAATGGTATACTTGCAAATGTTATCATATATTCATTTATATGAAACATGCATGCACTCTGGAGGTAAAAAGTATGTATTCAAATTATGAACCCTATGCTCAGAACTTATATATTTCAGAACTTATATATTTATATATGTTTTGGAACTTATATACTTATGTATGTTTTCATATATATTTTCATGCATCCTTATGATTATTCATGTTTCCCAGTACCAATATTTACTGACTAAACCTACTCTTAATCATTAAATCAAAATTTTATGTTGAACCTTCTTCTTCATAATGCCATAGTGTCCCAGAGATTTCAATATGTTGTATCAGTGTTCCCATTTATCTCAAAGAATTTTTATTTCTCTCCTTGAAATTTTTGCAACCCATTGTTCATTCAGTAGCATATTATTTAGTCTCCAGACGTTGGAGTCACTTTTTTAAAAATTTTATCAATGATATCTAGTTTCATTCCACTATTATCTGATAGAATGCAGGGTAGTGTCTCTACTTTTTGTATTTGCTAAGAGTTGCTTTATGGAACAATATATGGTCTCTTTTAGAGAAGGATCCATGTGCTACTGAGAAGAAAGCATATTTTCTTATTGAAGGATGAAATATTCTATGGATTTCAGTTAAGTCTAAGTTATTAATTGTGTTATTGAGTTCTATAGTTTTTTCTTCAGGTTTGTTTGAAAGATCTATCCAGTGGTTAAAGAGGTGTGTTAAATCACCTAAAATTATTATGTTGTGGCCAATTTGACTCGGGAACTTGAGAAGAGTTTGTTTAATGAACATAGCTGAACCATTGTTGGGGGCATATATATTTATGATTGCTATGTCTTGTTGGTGTATGGTTTCCTTGAGCAGTACGTAATGTCCTTTTTTATCCCTTTTAATTAACTTTAGCTTGAAGTCCTTTTTATTTGATATAAATATGGAAACCCCTGCTTGCTTCTGTAGTCTATAAAAAGAGGAGGTTATTCCTATAATAAGAAAATTATAGGAATTTTATGTTTTACTCCCAAAAAGGGAGGACACAAGAGAAGGATGGAGAAGGTGAGGGGAGAAAAGCTGAAGAGTAGGTGAAGTAAGGATACAGGCAGAATTCTTGTGTGGAAGTTTATAGAAGGACATCTTAAAAATACAAACACTTGTTCAATTCAAAACTGTTTACATTTGATTGATTTAAGCTCTACTATAAATTCTGGTTTTAGTGAGTTCTATCATCTCTATGAGTTCTGGTTGCTAACTTGTTTTATATCCTACCTGGACTACCATGAGGGGAGACAGAAATGTGTGCTGGAAGTATGAGAGACCACAAGAACATCTTAGAAATATTCATATTTCCTGATGTATATATTCATTCCTTTACATTAACCCTAAACCCTTCAGTATTTATTATTAACCCTAATGTGACTATTGTAACTGTACCTAATTTAACATAAGTGCATGTATATTCATATAAGATGTGATATGTTCTTTGACTTATATTTTCAATTAGGAATGGTTTATTTATTAGTGTTTAAATTGGTATATATTCACTTTATTATATATCCACTCTCCCCAAGTGAAAAAAATATATTCATATGATTCACCCTATTTAATTTTCTGTTTTATAACACATATATCCATGTGTTTTCATACATGTTTTCACATGTACATTCTTATATATATACATATTTGATACACATATTCTTTTAGTAAGCCTAACTCTAACCAACTCAATATATAATATTAACACCAATATTACCACTATTCCTACAACTAGTTTGACATAAATGCATATTTATAAATATAAGATTCCATGTGTATTTTAAAATATAATTTCAAACCTAATGTTCAATTTGCTTAAAACATATTGTATATTCATTTCCTTCACTTATGAAATAAATTTTGAACTGTATACTCAAATACAGGGACAGATTATGCTTCTAAATTCTGGCACTTTATTAGAAATTAGAAATGTTTCTCTCTCTCTCTCTCTCTCTCTATATATATATATATATATATATATATATATATATATATAGATATAAATATAGATATAGATAGATAGATAGATAGATATATTCATGTGCATGTGTGTGTTTGTGTGTATATATAATTTAGATTTCTATTTTGGGTATATTAAGGTTATCTGTATCTGTAGATATAGATATACTTGGTTTTTAATTGTGTTTTTTTTTTCTTTTTACGTTGGTAGAATTTTTGCTGATTTGTCTATGATTAAAGACATTAATCCAATCATTCTCTAGACCAACTATTTATTGACTGATTTTCAAAGTTTTACTCAATGTCAAAAATGACAACTTTTATGGAGAATTTGTATCTATTGGATACCTGTGACTCTTACACTTCACATGTACTATTGTTTAAGTCACTGGTTTTCAAAACATTTTTACCTAATAAACCCCTTAGTTTCTCTTTCAAAGATTTTTTTTCTTGGCTCTATTAGAAAAGATACTAGCTCACTAGTTCTGAAATTCAATCCTGACATTTTAGACATGCATTATCAGATGAAAGTGACAGGGTTATTTTTGAAAACCACTGAGGTCACTTATTGCTATGATTTAATTGTGTGCCTCTTAAATCAGTTGCAACACAATCCCCTTTGTGGTGGTATTGAGAAGTTACAACTTTGGGGGAAGTGATAATGCCATGACAGATTTACAGTGAAAAGGTTAACACCTTATGAAAATGCTCTAAACAATGACCTTGGACCTTCATTTCTCTTCTGCTCTTCTGACTTGTAAAGACAGTGTTCAAGAAACTTCCTGGAACCAGAGAATAGGGCCTTCAGCAGACACTGAACCTGCTTGCATGTTGATCTTGGGGTTTCAAGCATTTAGAACTATGAAGAAATAAATTTCTTTTGAAAATTACACAGTCTCAGGTGGTTTGTTATAGCAGAACTAACCAAGTAAGATTACACTATACTACCCCTCACAATAGGGATAAGAAAGAAATTGAAATAAAAATGGAGAAGAAAATGATGTTATGATGGATGAGCTCAGGCATTAGAAATTCTATGTAGCATTTCCAGTACTGCATTACCTTTCTCCTTAAAATAATTTTTCATGAATTGCTTGTAATGTTTGTGTCCTCAAATAAAAAGTTTTTCTGTGTGTGTTCTTCAGTTTACAAGACTGATTGATCATACAGATTGAATCGCTTAGTGTACTGTGATCATAAAAGTGAACAGATTCATTGATTAATTGTCCAAATTATTTCTTTGCATGCTTTCTATAGAGATAAATGAAAGAATTTTATTTCAATTTTCAATAATTTACAATTTTGTTTTTGTCATAAATCTGTTTTTTTGTCAAATTGGAAAGTTTCTGTCATTTTTTCTACATGAGTTGTATGATGCAGAAGTATCAGTTTTCAAACTATTTTAGCAATAAAATTGGTTTTTTTAATATTAGTTGTTCAAAACATTACAAAGCTCTTGACATATCATATTTCATACATTTCATTCAAGTGGATTATGAACTCCCATTTTTACCCCATGTACATATTGCAGATTCATGTCAGTTACACATCCACTTTTTTACATACTGCCATACTAGTGTCTGTTGTATTCTGCTGTCTTTCCTGTCCTCTAATATCCCCCTCCCCTTCTCCCCTCCCATCTTTTCTCTCTAACCCATCTACTGTAATTCATTTTTCCTCTCTTTTTTTTAGCAATAAAATTGTGAGTTGGCAGAGTTTTACTATGATGCCATGTGAGTTGGCAGAGTTTGAAAGAGTGAAGGCAAAAAGAGGAGAATTTCTATAGTAACAAGGCTAGCAATAAAGGAATCACAGTGTCATTGACTACAAACCATATGGCTACTTTACTCCAAACCACAACTAAATTTTAATCAGTGAAATTCTCCTTTAAGAGAAATCCTCAAAATTGTTGTCTTTCAGGTGGAATAAAGTCCAAAAGAAAAAGGAAAGTTAATTGTCTTAATAAATTTCATTATCTTACCTGATTTGAAAGTTTACAGAAGTAGATCTCAAGGCTGTGAACTGAAGGTCCAGGCAATTGAGTGTCTCCAATGCTTAAGCTTTGCATTTTTCATGGTAAGGGAAGACATCAATCACCCATTCCACTGGCCCAAGTAAATATATGACTGTGGCTAACAGGATAGAATTAAATACATTTTCTACCTTGTGAAATAGCATATTTATTACAGTATAATCACCTACTAATATATATTTGTTTTAAAAAATAAAAATTAAAGTAAAAAAGAAAAGCTACCATGGCTTGTTTTGCTTGTCCAAGTGTTCAGGTTATGATTTTTGTGAGCATTAAGCATGTTTAAGAAATATAGCAGAGTTGTTATCTTGGTACTCTGTCTATAATGACTAAAATGTTTAAATAATATGAAGGTAGGGACTACACAGTTAACTCTAGAACCAGGAATCACTGTTCTGAGTTAAGTCTACAGGGACCACCTCAGAAATGGAAATTCATTGTCCTAAGATAAAAAAGTCACCAGGAATTATTTTCTATGTTGGAAACAGATATAAGTTTAAGTGTTTGAAGAAGTTTGAATACATTTACTAATATTTATTTTTTTGTTTTAATTAACTGTCTAGTATAAGATTATATAAATATTATATTTTTATGAGTATCATAGGTGATATTTATTGAATCAAAACAATGTTTTGGAGCCTGCACTAGAAGATTTCTACTTCTTATATCATTACATCCTCATGGTATCCTCATAATAATTACTAAAATCTATTCAATTAATGAGCAATCCGAGGCACAGTGATGGGAGGCAACCTGCTCAAGGTAGTCTTCATAAAAAGTAGTGGAGAAAATTTTCAGATAAGAATCTGCTGATTTATGCAGGCTTGCTACATCACTTATTAGACATGACTTCAGCACTTTTTAATATAAATGCAATTTGGTTTTTCTTTCTGTGAAAAAGAATAACAGTGACTTGACATCATGAAACAGCTTTTAAATTAAATATTATTTGCCAATTGCAGCCCTAAGAAATTAATATTCATATCTTGATACCTGGTATAAATTGAAAACTGAAAATGTTCACTGGATTTTCCAATAGTTTTCTTTTTCTACAAAATTAACAACAATTCATTCATTACACAATTAGAAGGAAGAAGGGGAATAGCTAGGATGGTGGAGGGAGACCCTCATCATTATACAAAATACATGTATGATGATGTAAATTTGTTGTCAGCATACCTTATATACAAACAGAGATATGATAAATGGTGGTATAAAGATATATTAAGAATTGAATGCAAAAAATAAGAGAGCTCATGTGTATTGAAATAATTTGGTGTAAACATACTTTATATACAGACTTACAAAAATTATGCTGTGAATAGATAATAATGAATGTAATGCACTCCATTATTGTCATGTATATAAGAAAGAAAAAAAAAAACAAATTGAAAGTAATCCTTCAATTGTGAAATGTAATCAATAAAAATCATTAGCAGATAACAAAAAAAAATCTCATGGTGATTACATCATCTTTCCTTTTTGGGGATATTGTTTGCTGCCTATGGCAAAATACAAGTATAGATTTTGAGATTTGTGAAATAATTTATTCCAATATAATCCATTTCAAAAAATTAGAAAATTAAGTGATTTACATGATATATGTGAATTTCAAGTAAGTTTTTATCATGAGGTTGTATAATTTTCATATTTTTGTTATATGAATTTCACATACTTTAAAAGTACACATGCTTCATTTAATATAAGCATTATTAAATGTGAAAATTTTTAAAAATGTTTATCTGTTAAGGAATTAGTTAACTCTTTATAATTTCTCATTTTATTTGATTCTGCAAGTTATCTCTGACATATACTTTCAATTTTCTAAGAGAGAATTGTTTTCACTTTATAACTTTTAAATGTTTAATGAGAATTTTAAAATTTAATACTCTATATTAATAATGATGATCTAACCTTTGAAAAATTGTTTATAAATTGGTCTTTCTTTTACAAAAGGTTTTATATTTGAATCATTAATATACTCATTTGAGAGTAATTTATTCAGGAAGGCTTTTAGATGTTAACTTCATTTCTATGTAACTACAAATATTTTGTTAAATAGGGATATTTGTAATTATCTCTCCCAAGTAGTGCACATATATTTTTCAAGTGATATAAAAGGAAGCTTAACTTCAAAGTGAAATACACAAACTTGAGAGTTACCATTACCTAGTTATCTGATCTTGTTCATGTGTCTTTAACTCATTAAGTCTCAGTTCAATCATTTTAATATGATGGGTACTAACACAGTCCTAGATGGTATAGACCATTACATACCTACATTATAATTTAGCCATTACTGTACATGAAGTCCATCATTAATGAAAACAATATGATTTCTAATGTTAAATCCACAGAGCCACATATGACTCTAGGATTTAACATTATAACAATCAGTATAGACCTTATAATGAGACAAATAATTAGCCCTGTGGAATTAAAGACAGAAAACTTAAAAAGGCTCTCATCATTTATACAATGATGAAAGACAGATACTTTACTGCCATTAAGGAGAAGAAATGATATTCTTTTCAAAGAAAGCTGCTAAAACAATGGAATATATGCATAACAAGAAAGTCATGGTATCATTTCCTGGTAAGACATAATAAATCATTCATTGGTAAAAAAAATAATTTTAATATAAAAGAAAAATATAAGATATGCAAAAACTTTTACAAGAAAGGGATTTATACAATTTATATAGTGGTGGGTGACTGTAATATCAGCTACTTGGTAAGAAAAGTAAGAAGAATTGCAAGATAAAGTTCATCTTCAGGGCTGGGGCTGTAACTCAGTTGGTAGAGCACTTGTCTAGCATGTGTAAGGCACTGGGTTTGATCCTCAGCACCACATAAAAATAAATAAATAAAATAAAGTTATTGTGTCTTTCTACAACTAAAAATATTTTTAAATGCTTAAGCATTATAGTGAGATACTTAAAATAACCTCTAGAAAGGACGCAATTGTAGCTGAGTAGTATGGCAAGCCTTTCTTTAATCATCCAAAATAAAATAATAATAATAATAATAATAATAATAACAATAATAAATACATGAATATGGTTGTTTGTTTTCAAGTTATATAATGTTTCCATAACAAAACAGGGAAATATTAAATTGTAACTTATAGTTATGATATGATACCATTAAATGGTACCAACTGAAGTAACAAATTAGGAAAAACTAACTGCCTCACATATGACAAAATGTATGCCTCACATATGAAAAAAGAGAGAAGGAAACTAGGGCAAGAGAATCCCAAGTTTAAAGCTAGCCTTAGCAATTCATTCAGGCCATAAGCAAATTAGAGACATTGCCTTAAAATTTAAAAATAAATAAAATAAAAAGAGGAGGGGATGTTACACAGTAGTTACGCATCCCTGATTTTAAAACTGGGTACCAAAAAAGTAAATAATAATTAAAAGAATGTCAAAAACTGAGACTCCAAGGAAGAGAACATAAAAGCTATATATACATAGTAGAATATTCCTATAATACTAGCAGCTTGGGATACTCAGGAAGAAGAATTGTGAGTTCAAATACAGTCTCAGAAATTTAGTGAATACCTAAGCAATTAAGTGAGATTGTGAGTCAAATGAAAATATTTAAAGAGATCTAGGATATTTTTCAGTGGTTAAGTGCCTCAGGATTGAATTCCCAGAACCAAAAAAAAAAAGAAACAGATTTCAATATACATCTTTCAAAAGGAAACATAAGTGTTAAATAATCATAAGATATCTCAATAGCGTTAGAAATTAGGAAATGACAAATAAAATAATAACTGTGAGACAAAATTAAATAGTATGAGTAAACACATGAAACAAATTTTCATGAACTAAAGATGAAGTAAAAATTGTTATTTCTTCGAAGAAACTGGCTATTGAAAATACATGCTTATTCCCCAACAGAAGAATATGCTTATAAAAATTACTGCACATCTTAACCATGATGACATATAAAGATATGACAGTATTGGTCCAAACAGATAAAACTCAAAACATGAAGAAAAGGCAATGTACATTGAGAAAGATATAAGAATAAAGTGAGGAAAATGATTTCCAGAACCCATTTTATCATAATATATCCAGTTTGACAAATATGTAAATCGTCAAATAGTTTTATGTAGAAGTCACATATATATAATATTTTGCATGCATGCATATTTAAAAATATTTAGAGTTTGAGAAAATAAATATATACATATAAAAGACTTGATTATACTCACTATTGTGTACATGATAAAACTTATCATTACCAAGATGTAAAATTCCCCCTAAATCTCAAGCATCACCTCATTAAAATGTTAGCATATTTTACTTTTATGGAAGAAGTGACCAGAGAAAAATTCTAAAATTTATCTGGAATGTTATATGTTATACATAAAATTAGCACTCAAATTCTGAATTAAAAGAACTTATTTTTCAATAATAAAAACCAAAGAATCATTATATAAAACAATATCCATAAATGAATGTATATGACTGTAAAACTCAATGTTTATTTAATAAAAATTGAAAAGCCAACATAAATCTAAACACCTTAAGAAACTCACCACATGTGAAAGGATGACATGGCCAAACCTAAAGGAAAATCAACTACAGGGCAGAATTTACTGGTATAGTTTTTGTATACAATATGCAAGGCACTGGGTTCAAATTTCAGCACAATAATAAAAGGCATATTTTAAGTGAGGGCAATATTGGGAATATAAAAGAATAGGAGATACTGACTCTCTCGCCATCCATGGATACATTGAATGAAATATTGTTTCAAGTTCCTCTGAGGCAAAGTAAAAAAATGAGTTGAAAGATTTATATAAATTGAACAGCAGGGAAAATACCTGCCACTTGATGATTTTAAAAAGCTAGGGTAAACTTGGGCCTCAGTTCAGCCTTAGGCATTGTACTATGTAATTGGAACAGAATTACCAACAGCCAGTGTCACCCTGAAAAGAGAAAGTTTGGGACCATATATATAACACAATACCTCTAAATAGTTTTTGTGCTTACAGCTTAATTTTGCTTGTGCTGAAGAAGGATCTTGACATTTATAAGTGCTAAGAACACAGAAAAAGTGATAGTTATCTACATCCATGCAAGGGCATCCATGTGCTTAAACCCTGAGATCAGGAGAAAGAAGTTAATCACAAAATATTTGGTTTATGCATTTGTGTGTGTTCAACACACAAAGAGCTCCAATCTCCAGCTTTCCCTTCTAAAAATTCCATGACTGCCAATTTTTCCCAGGAGAAAAACAATTTCTTCACTGACCATCTAATCTTTTAACATGGTCCACTCAATGGACAAAAAAAAAATATTTTCCTCATATATAACAAAACACTCTGAAAAAAAAATATATAAGGCTTAGGCAGGAGGACCACAAATAGAAAGACATTTCAAGCCCTCAAAGTTCTGGGAGTAAAGCTTACTGATCATATGCAAATATCTACTAGATCAAAACCCGAGGCCTTCTATTGGTTTGTAAGCATGTCTATGGGCTGCTAAAACCCAACCAGTAGTTCAGAGAAGAGGTTAGAAAGCACACATATCTGTTAATTCCCAGAAAAGATTTTCTACACACTCTCTCTGTGGCCACTTGACAGATTGGACTCTACAATCTTCTAACATGAATTTGATGCACTAGCCAAACAGTGGACACTTGTATACTGAACACCACTATTAGAGTAGCTTATGCCACCAGGCATGGTTGCACATGCCTGTAATCCAAACAGTTTGGGAAGTTGAGGCAGGAGAACCTGCAGTTCAAAGCCAGCCTCAAGAAAAGTGAGGCACTAAGCAACTCAGTGAGACCCTGTCTCTAAATAAAATACAAATTAGGGCTGGGAATGTGGCTCAGTGGTTTAGTGCATCTGAGTTCAATCCCCAGTGCCTACACTAAAAAGGAGAACAGTTTTGTCAATAATTTAAAAATAAAAATGAGTCAAGAAACTGTGGATATAGAAAAAAAGAAATCCTTGTACACTGTTTGTAAAAATGTAAATTTAGAAAACTCATTTGGGAAAATCATGTAGACTCGTTGAACTATTTAAAACAAAGCTAACACATAACATGATTACATTAATTCTGGGTAGAATTTCAAGAAGTTAGAAAAGGAAGTCAAAGAAATGACTGCATGTCCATTATCACATAGCAGTATTTTCAGTAGTCAAAAAAAAAATGATAGACTTAAGTGAAGGGTGTTTCAAGAGATTTCTTTCAGCTCCAGGGCATCCAATTACTCACCAGATAATCTGAACACCATATTTCACACTACTTACTTTTGTCAGAAGAGGACACAGAGACACAAATAGGCTATACACTCCAAAACTATGTGGACATGATAGCTATGGATACATCAGAAACCCCTGACTAAGGAGAAAGTATGAGAGTTACATGAGTGAAAAGAGGACATATCATCTTGTAAAGTCCACAAGAGGAAATCACAACTCAAAGACAATCAAGTAAGGTATCTGTTTCTATGAAAGACAAAGAGAGGAAAAGAATAAGTATTTCATTACAAAGTGTCAGTGACACTTTTTTTTTCTGTCATATTAAACAAAAACTGGAGGATAAAAATTCCATAACACTGCCACCTAGTGCTTGGGTTGTGGCTCAGAGTTAGAACACTCACCTAGCATGTTTGAGGAACTGGGTTTGATCCTCAGCACAACATAAAAAATGAAATAAAAATATTGTGTCCACTTATATCTAAAAAAAATTAAAAAACAACAATGTCAACTAGTGTTGGAAAAAATAGTTACAAAATAATTTGTTCATCTGAAATATGTGAAACAACTTATTATGTTGTGGAATAATAAATTTGGCATTGGGAAAATGAACAGGAAAATGAAATTATAGGATTATATTTTGAAACCTTTAAAAAATAAAACTGAAGAAAAAAGTCCAGCATTCTGAATTTGAGGTCCTTCTTCTCAGATATATAGAAAGCTCAGGATGAAAAAGCAACTTAGTCACCTGTATACCAGCAACACTTTTATGAAAAGAAAAGAAAATCACATCTGAATTCAGAATACTCTCATGATAATATGGCATTAAGTAATACACAATCTGAGGAGATGCCAGGCTTCCAGAACAAAGCTGTCCATGTAGGCTTCAGGCCATGCCTGAAGACACCATGATTAGATAGGACAGAATGTTCAGGATTCAGCTGTTGATGTATTCCCCACAGGATTTGACATAGAAGACTTAGGAATAATCTTCTCCATAGAAATGTTCATTTTTTTATATTCTGGAGACTATGCTGGGTAGTTCCCATCTACCAAAATCACTTTCAGGCATAGCAATTGCTGTGTAAAACTTCTTCCAAATGGTCTTCCTTTCCAGTGTACAGATACAGTCTCAAAACTCTACACAGTCACTATTTTCTGTCTTTCAGTGTGCTTTGCACTTCCCCTAAATATTTTTTTTATTATTTGTGTGGCAGCAGAACCTGGGTTTTCCAGGCTTTGAGGAGGATGCCTAGAAATGGATCTCAAAGAATTGAAAGCTTCAGAAATAAAAACTTGATCAGATAGTGTAAGCCATGCTTTTCATATGCGTCATATAATGAATTGAAACATTCTCACCCAAAAGTGCCTGATTGGAATGTCCCTGCCATCTGAGTCTGAATCCACTGAACAGATTCAAAGTGGCAATAGATTGCATCAACTTCAGCAATCAATGAGGCCATCCATAATGAGTCAAGATAGGTGCATTTACTTTACTTTTCTTATTAGGTGATCAGAAATGAGTACAGGCAAGGTTGCCCTTTCTGTGCTTATTCAACCTTTAAACTCCATAAATTACAGTTTAAACCATAAATTTCCACCTCTATAGTGTCATGCTAAGGTACATACTCAATTATCCACACCTTCTGTGGCATACATAAGGTCATACTATATTGTACCCATTTGTTTTATAGAACCTTTCATATTATAATAATTTATAAGTATCACTTTCTCACTAATTTGTCAGAAATGCAAGACAATGTCAAATGTATATTTGCATCTTTTATGTTCAGCCTATTTTCTTGCTTATATGACATGCTTTTTTGTGTGCATTGAATACATAAATTTACTTTTTTTACAGATGTTGATGAATCTTTATCTTGTTCATTTATTTATAAGTGGTACTGAGAATTTAACCCAGTGACTCACATATGCTAGGTTATTTTTTATCATTGAAATAATAAAGACATTTGAAACTAATACTTTGATTGACATCATATTGCCCCTCTAAAATACTCCCCTGCTATTTTTAAATTTCAAAATCTATTCTGAATACTTTTCATATCAGACTCTTGCTCTGCAAAATCATGGGTTTCCCAGCCAATTCCAATTTTTCATTATCAGCCAGTTCATTTACCTCCTCTTTCTATGCTGTCTTCAGTATCCTTGGTCCCTCAGCTGCTCTGCTAGAACATATTAAGTTCCCATCCCTCATGACATGATGCTTCCAAACCTATTCCAAATGCAGTTTACTATTTGTGATGCTAAACTAATGAGAAGAAATTTTAATTCCTTCATAATTACATTCATTATATAAACACATTCTTTGATATATACACATTTTTGAGTTAGTTGTTTTTTGAAACTTTAAAAGCCTGTAAAATTGTATTTTATAATCTGTAAAATGAAATTTGTTTTGACATAATATTTCACTCCTGATTGTAATCTTATTCTATAACTTTATATCCCTTTATGTAAATTACATCATTTTCAGTGCTGATGTGGACATTCATATTCAATGTCTTTGATTTCACATAATTAAAGGAACTTTTCTTTGTTTGCTATCATATTTTTCCTGTAATGAAACAGGCTTATTTTATATATCTCTTTCAAGTTTGGCATTACTCAATTTCAGGTAATTCATATAAGTCACAATTATGAAAATTAAAATTTAAATATCCAGCAGAAATAATGTGGTATTCAAAATAAGAATTAAATTATTTAATTATAAAGAGTTTAAGGTTAAAGTATTTCATAATGTTCTATTTTGTGTTTAGTGATGAGCATGCAAGTATATTGTTATTCATTAAACTGTTTTGTATATGCCTTTTTAATAATACATGTCTCTAAATACATTTATCTAGAAACACCACCTAAATTTTGTACAAATGCTTAACAGCTTATGAAAAAAAAATATTTCAAAATGCGTAAGATACAAGTTGATCTTAAGAATATTAAAATAATGCACAACTCAAAATTATAGCCATTCTTGTATGAATAGGATTATGACAAATTAATAGCATTAAGATTATCAAGCTATAAAGTCTTATATTGCAGTATTATTCAAATGTAGATAAATATAAAACATTAATTTGTGTAAAATATGCAAGCATTTCTAACTAGAACCAATAAATGTCTTGAACTAATTGCCTCGTTTTAAATCATTATACAATCATGTATGAATATATGCAAAATTTGAATTTTTTAATTACCTTTTAATGGAAAGAGTAGCTACAGCATCTTCATATTTTTATTTATTTATTTATGTTTTTGTTCTTCAATCCGTTTATGTCTAAAGGAGGGCAGAATTCATTTGAAAAAAATTCTACCTCAGGGAAGGCAGCTTCAACCTTATAAGAATTTCAGAAAAGGTTAATGTGGTACTGTGTGGTTTATTAAACCAAAACCCCCAATATTCTACTTCTTAATTAAAGGAATGTTCTAAATAGGACATTTATTTTATCTTCTCTTCAGCAATACCCAATGGGCCTGATTTGTCAGCCTAATGGTTAGATAATAGATTTCTATAATCCTGCTCTCTGTGTGCCTTCATGGTCAAGGAAAATTTATTTTTCTTCTGAAACCAGTGTCCTTACTTTGAAACAAAATGTTTGTATATCCTCACTAACTCACATAGAAGTAGAACATTAATTTAGAGGGCAGTTGGACATTCATAAATGCATCTATTAAAAACTAGCTGGAAACTTCTTGAAGGCACAGTTGTGTGATTCATCTCTGGCACTTCATTACAACTTCCTTGTCAATAGATGTAACTATTAAAATATTTATTTTAACTCAACCAATTGATGATAGAGCTAACTGGTTTACTCCAGCATACAAATACACACACACACACACACACCATCTTATTTTAAACTTTTAACTTTTAGGTTGCATACACAAGATGATTTGCCTTGGTTATTTCTGTCGTAATGCTATTATAGTTTGGATCTGGAATATCCCCCAAAGTCTCATGTATCAAAATCTTGGTCCTCAGTGCAGAAATGTTCAGAGATGAGACATTTGGGAAGTGATTGGATAACAAGAGTCTAACTTCATCATCTCCATTGATGGTATCATAACTGAATGTATTGTTGGGAGGTGGTGGAAACTGTGGGGGATGGAAACTAGTTGAGAGACCAGATCTTTGGAATTGTGCCCTGCCCCAGGATCTCCTTTCATCCTTTATGTTGATTTTCCCAGGTATTTTGTCACAGTGATAAAAAGCTGACTAATAAATATGCCATAATCATTTTTAGAGGTGGTCTTATTTAAAGAGTGTAATAAGAAGAATAATAAGCCCCAAAATGTCTAATTCCTCGACATATTTTCCATGCATACATTATCTTACATGGAAAGGGAATTTTGCAGATATAATTCAGAATATGGATCTTGAGATGTAAAGAGTATCCTAGATTAACTTGGACTGAGTCTAGTTACATGAGTCCTTAAAAGCAGGGAATTGTTCCTATGAAGGTCAGAGGGATATGACAAGATGGAAAGGGGGAAACATTTCAAGCACAGTATGGTCAACTTCTGTTTGCTGGTTTCAAGATGGAGGACAAGGACCAAGTTAAAGAATGTATATAGCTGGGAACAACCTTCTGCTCACAGCCACAAAGGACTAAATCCTACCAATAATGCAAGTGAGCAAGGAAATGAATCCTTCCTTAGAACCTCTAAACAGGAAAACACACCCTTAGAGCAAGTTGGATTTTAGCCTGGTGAAATTTTACAAAATCACAAAACTGTGAAGTAATAAATTCATTTCAGATGTCAAATTGGTGGTAATTTATTATAGCAGCAGGAGAAAACTAATACAGATATTTTAATATGGTGACTCCAGTTGGGAAGCTACATCAGGGCCAATGAACAGGAAACCTGTAGAGGGGAAGCCAAAATCATAAAGTCCCTTCAATTTAAGAGTCAGAAAAGTGCAGAGTGTACAGAATGGCAGCCTCTCCATCCTCTTTAGCATTTTTCTTGATTCCCTTAAGGTCTTGGAGAATGGGAGCATGTGTTATACACAGCAAGATATTAGGAGGGCTAGTTTATGTCATTAGAGACTGAAAATTTACTTTCATCTCTTCAGAAGAACTGGCTTAAAAATGCATACAGAAATGACAATGTTGGTATTTTTTAGAGAATCATAATACAGTTGAATGAATATGAGTTATATGAAAGAAGAAAGCACTTAAGTGTTTAAAAATGAAGCTGATTCAGCTGCTTCAGATTTCCACTGATTGAGCGCAGACTTCTGCAATTGCCTCTGCAGCTGTTTCAGGCTTCAGTGCTACTCTTTTAACTTGACATTCTGGAAATTAGTTACTTTAGTTTTAAACAGCTGACTTACTGTTAATCAATAAAATACATCTCTTTAAGAATAATTTCTCTCCTCAGAAAAAGAAAGTACATCAGTAACATAAACATACAAGCTGCAAGCTGAGTGTCAAAGTCTTTGCTGCTGTTAAACCTCCAAGGTCCTGAAGAAGGGCTCTTCCTTGCCTGACAGATGGGTCACAAGGAAGAATCCATGTGGAGACAGATTCAATTATGACTTTGATGGAGAAGAGGAATACTTTGGGGACAATGTAAAAATGGCCAGAAATCGAGAAAGCCATCTCCCAAACATTAGAGTTCTCCAGAGTGGTCCCCAGACCACAGTATCTAGTAGGAATCATTATAACAGAAAATTATTGAATCTCCTCCAGGCTTGATCAAAAATTCTGGGGGTGGAACTCCAAACTCTACACTGTTACAAAAATCCACAGGTGATCCAGATGTCTGCTAATGTTTGAGAAATAGTGACCTAACACAACCTCTCTGGTCACTTTCTAAATTTTCTTATTAGCTTCTCTAAAGTTTTTTTAATTCTTAGATGCCTCCAGAAATTAAACAGAGGCTGTTCTTACTAGGTTACTACCCCTCAACCTAATTTATTTTAGGGTACTGTGTATGAATGAGTTCTCACTATATCCAATAAGGTTCTTAATATGTCAAGTGCCCAATAAATGGAAAATAATTAAAATTGATGATACAGTAAGAACTTGTTTAATGAGTGGGAGTTCAAAGAAGAAGAAAAAGAATTCAATCTATTTGGTTTCAAATTTATTTTGTTTGCTGTCTACTTTTGAGCAAATTCATTTGCTTGCTACCAGCAAAATATTGTCATGAAATATATTTTGAAAACATGGATTCTTAGGCCTTTTCCCTGCATTTTTACATAGTTATATCCAACACTTATTTATTTTCCTAAGAGATCCTTTCTCACTTTTGTCTATCGTGGTCACTATATGTGGCAAATTTTATGTACTGATCCAGTCCATTGTGCAATACAAGCATATCTGTTTCTACTGATGGTGCTGTAAGCACCTCACAGATTCCAGCTTCGGAACAAGAGACCCTGGTTTGACCAAAGCCATTGCTTTTGAAGTTGTTAAAGTCTGTTGATGAACAAAAAGACACTTACACCATGAAAGAGAACCATCAGATGCCAGCACATTAGTGAGTGAGAACAGGTGTCACCTTGAAGGTGGGAGTGTATCAGAAGGGCCTTATGCTAGAACTACAGGGAGAGAAGACTTCATCTTCCTGTTTGGTTTCTAGACCAACTACCTCATCTAAAAGGAGAGCAATTTGTGAGACAGAAGAAAATTTATATGAATTATCTGGTGAATGACAAAAGCACCACAAATCTGATAGTATTTTCCTTTCCTTTGATGAAAGCATGGCTCTGTGTGTAGAAAGGGAAATATGTTGTGAAGGAATCAGTAGAAGTGAATCAGTAGTGATTCCATCAAATATGAATATTGAAGATGGTGTGAGTGAACATTCCAGTGATTGGTTGGATCAGGATTCAGTTTCAGATCAATTTAGTGTAGAATTTGAAGTTGAATCTCTTGATTCAGAGGATTATAGCCTTAGTGAAGAAGGACAAGAACTCTCAGATGAAGATGATGTGGTGAATTGAGTTACTGTGTATCAGGCAGGGGAAAGTGATACAGATTCATTTGAAGAAGATCCTGAAATTTCCTTAGCTGACTATTGGAAGTGTACTTCATGCAATGAAATGAATCCTCCCTTTCCACCACAATGCAATAGATGTTGGACCCTTCATGAGAACTGGCTTCCTGAATATAAAGGGGGAATTTCTGTGACATCCAAACTAGAAAGCTCAACACAGGCAGAAGAAGGCTTGGATATGCTGGAGAAAAAACAAAAAAACTACAGCAAATGATTCCAAAGAATCATGTATTGAGGAAAATGATAAGACCACACAAGCTTCCCAGTCACAAGAAAGTGAGGACTATTCTCAACTATCAACTTCAAATAGCATTAGTTATCACAGTCAAGAAGATGTCAAAGAGTATGAGAAGGAAGAAACACAAGACAAAGAAAAAGGTGTGAAAACTGATTTTCTCCTTAATGTCATTGATCCATGTGTGATTTACCAAGGTTGACCTAAAAATGTTTATGGTAAGTCAGGATATCTTATGTCATGCTTCACATGTGCAAAGAAGCTAAAGAAAAGGAATAAGTCCTGTCCAGTATGCAGACAACCAATTCAAATGATTGTGTTAACTTATTTCAACTAGCTGCCATGTCATAAAAATAGGATTATATATTTCTAGTTATAACCCTAAATATTTTGACCCTATGGATTTTATTTTTACTGACATTTATAAGGGAAAGAAACTCAAACTTTCTTCCTCTAGATTTCTTTGTAATATAATTTACCTAGCTTGGCAGGAAAAGTAGGTAATACGTATTCCCTTCTAGGAAAGATTCCCTTCTGTTTATATTTTATATATGGGTTTTAATAAAATTTACATTGAATATATAGCTCATTTTTTACCCTCACCCCTAATTTTAAATAATTTCAACTCTCTTAAGTGAGAAGTACCTAATTTTCTTTTTCTTTAACATAAGGCATTTAAGTGTTACTTAGCACTTTTCATGTAAGGAGAAAAATATGTATAAGAAATATAATATTTATATTTTAGATACTCTGTGTTGGATGTGGTGATCCACACCTGTAATTACAGTAACTGAGACTGAAGCAGGAGGATTGAAAGTTCAAGGCCAGCCTCACCAACTTAGAAAGATTCTGTTTCAAAATTAAAAATAAAAAGGCTGCGGATGTAGCTCAGTGTTTAAGTACCTGTGTTCAGTCCCTGGCACCAAAAAATAATTTTAGATACTCTAAAAGTTTCTGATCTTTTTCATAAGTTCTTTCATAAGTTGAGAGTTATATTTTGTGCTATGTAAATAAAAATGAATTTATTCTACAGCCTCTGTTATATGTAGTAAGGGGTATGTAGAAATGAGGTCAGTAAAATGTGGAATTGTCCTGAGAAAATTGTATTGTTTTCTATAAACTGAAAAGTGATTCTAAGACAATTTGAAATAAGTTTTTGGTCTAGGTTATATGGTTCTTAATAGTTTCCTAAGTTTCAGAATTTGGTTTAAGTCTTGTTTTAGAAACCAGTGAATTCAGGAGTTTGATAAACAACTGTTTATTAAAACTAACTGGAAAGGTTGTAAAAAATAACTTTTGGAATCTATTTTATATATTTTAACTTAGTTATTCGTGAATAGCTCTGTTAACTTCTTTGGGTATCAGGAGATCTGGTCTTCACCAAAGGCTTTAGAAAGACTAAATATCTACTCTGCTCTTTGTCTCTGCCTCTTAACAGAGAATATTTAGCTTGTGTTCTTTCCCAGGGGCAAAAAGGGGGCAGATACACTCTTAAGGTTCATCAATATTTGCAATGCAGACTGAGTTAGAAAGAAAATAATAAATGGAGCTGTTTGCACCTCTGTTTTCCATTAAAGCTCTCTTCTTCCACCAAAACAAAACATCTTCTTGCAGGGAAGCACCATAAAAAAAAACAAGGCCTCAATTTGAAGTCAGAAGTAGATTCATATCCCAATTCTACCATCACCAAGCTATGTGATCTCAGGAAAGCACCTAATCTCACAGTTGTAAAAGTGATATAATACTTAACCTCTGGAGGTTTATAAAAAGTTTGAATAAAATAAAATACATTATGCTCTGGAAAATGTGTATAATTGAATGTATTTACCATCTCTTCTAATAGTAAGAAGTTAGTGGATTCCAAAAGGTGATATAGTTATAAAAACTAATAGTCTGAGGAAGACAGGATTTTTTTTTTAAATAATACATATTTTATTCAATTAAAGGGTTCTCAATAGGGAAATTTTACAGTGGCTCACACAGGTGATGCCAGCAGCTAGGGAGGAGGATGCAGGAGGATCTCAAGGTCAAGTCTAATCTTACCAAATTGGCAAGACCCTCAGAAACTCAGCAAGAACTTGTTGTTTTTGTCATTGTTGTTCTTTTTAGTTATACATGATGATAGAGTATAATTTGACTTATTTATTTATTTTTTAATTTTTTAAATTTTTTTTATTGGTTGTTCAAAACATTACAAAGCTCATGATATATCATCTTTCATACATTTGACTCAATTGGGTTATGAATTCTCATTTTTACCCCAAATATAAATTGCAGAATCACATTGGTTACACACTCATATTTTTACATAATGGCATATTAGTGACTGTTGTATTCCGCTACCTTTCCTATCCCCTACTATCCCCCCACCCCTCCCCTCCAATCTTCCCTCTCTACCTCATCTGCTGTTGTTCAATTCTCTCCCTTTCCCCCCCCCTTTCTCCTCACAACCTCTTATATGTAATTTTGTGTAACATTGAGGGTCTCCTACCAATTCCATATGCTTTCCCTTCTCTCTCCCTTTCTCTCCCCCCACTAGTCTTTGTTTAATGTTAAGACAGGATTTTTTTAAAGAAACAATGGACCTGGATTAGTTCCAAACCAAATTGTTTCTGTTGTAGAGAAGGTGATGTTTATAAACTTGAGAAGCTGTGACATGTGAACAGGGTGACTGCATAAAATTGAAATGAGCTATATGTGGGAATAGTGTGCTGGAATTTGAAACACAACAGTGAAGGTGTGAAATTATTTGTTCTTTAATATATTGATAGTGGCCATTTGTATTCTTTCATTCTCTCTCTTCCTTCTATGGACCCTAGGCCCCCCATGCTGAAGATCTCCACAATCTCAAGGCATGTTTGTCCAGAATGAACCATGACATCCTGTCAATGAGGACTCTAAGATAGAGTGAAAGAGAAGGCCCATGTCTACCACCAGGAAGTGTGCCATGTCCTCGGAGAGGAAATCTGTTAATGCCATCTGTCAGTCAACAGGAACAGGCTATGCTCTGTAACAGCAACCCCTGTCTCTCCAGGCCTTGAAACTGCCCAAGCCACTTCAGCTTTCTGCATTACTACTAACTGCCATTAAGGCCACTTGTGGACCCAGGCTGATAGACAGAAGCCCACATTTCAAGGTGACCACACGTGAAGGAAAGAAAGAACTTGAATGTGTCCCCTCTGGCAGCCCAGAGGTGATAATGCCCTCAACTACCCTCATAAGAATGGCTGTGGAAGCCACTTACTTTCAGGGAGGATACAATATATGATCCAGTGAGCCCCAGAGGGAGGAGAACCAGGGGAATGTGGTCCCCTTTCCCAGAGACCAGAGACAGCAGAGTACAGCAGAGAACAGCTCAGTGACTCAGAGGAAACCATGGGAAGAAGAGAGGGATGTGGGCTGTCCTCTTGACTGATGATGTGGCCTGAGGTTTTGACAAGGGCAGTTCCTCTTTCTGGGCTTCCTAATAGGATCCTGGGATTTTGTCTATTCAGATGCTTCAGTTAATTCCAGTTTTGGGATCTGTTATGGAGAACAGGACTCAGTCTCTGCCTCCCTGAGTCTGCATGGGGCAGGAGTATGCTCATGGCTTCCATCCCAATGTGCTGAGGGCCACGATTCTCTCCAGTCATGCTTCAAAATGGTCCTGAAATAATCACAAAGTGACACTGAAATTACTGTAAACATTGTGAGATTGTATCATAACATTCTGTAACTGGGCCCTCCATACTCAAGGCTATCTCAAAGCACAGAAGAAAGAGGAGAAACATGTTGTGACATCCAGGAGCCCAAAATGAGCATAGGTAAGAGTAAACACCACCATGTAGAAAGCCAAGGGTGGCTTGACATTGGCCCAAATCTTTCAGATGTAACTTATAGGTGGTTAGGAGGAGCACAATCATGCAAATGAGGGCTAACAGCCCCTGGGTGACCTTTCCCTGGCCTGGGAAGCTCCTGTGTCAGCAAAAATCAAACAAAGATGGATGGCTGACTCCTTTGGCCCTATATCATTAAACAACAGCATGATCATAGAGAAAGATAAGCAGAGTGGCCACATGTAGGAGTTGGGCTTCAGGTGTGTGACTTGTGGAGAACTGGAGAAAAGCATCCATGACAGCTGGCATCTCTGAAATCCTTCCATGCAGGAAAGGATCAAGGTGAGTCACAGCCCAGCGCTGCCCTTGCAGGCTGAGGAGGGAGTGGGGACAGGACCCAACTTCAGAGTGGTCGCAGAGGGCACCAATCTTTACATTCCAGTCAATATTATTCTAAGGTTTAGTCCTGGCCTTGTCATTCTCCCAAAGACAGTCACTGCATGTTGTAATGTCCACCTCTGTGAATTTATCTGCTCTGCTTTGAAATAAAACAACCTTTTCCCATTAGCTAAACAGTAGTAGCCAATACTAAGGGGTCTAAGGGATCAGAGTCTCAACCAAGTCAAGAACCTTGCCACAATAGTCAGCACCCAGTGCCTACAGACACAAAATTAGGCTGCTACTTGCCAAAGGCAGGAGGTCAGGAAAGCCAAGTATACAAAGAGCCTTTGGGCTGGAGTTCTCCCTTTTCTTCATTATAAAGTTGTTGGGTCTCCCTTTAAGAATGCATGCATCTTAGGGAAGTTAATTGAACTCTCAGCAAAAAAAAAAAATAGAACTTTTCATAAACAAAATTGCTTTCAGCTTTGCACATAAACTCGCACAAAGCTCATCTCTGGGTCTTTCTGATGGCTCCACACTCCAGATGCACCTGGGGTCACTACTCAGACCATGGCTCTGTTCCCAGGGAGTGCTGTACTGAAGGTATCATCCAATCTTGGGCAACATGAGAGTGCGCTCATCACTGTCACACAGCTTTAGAAACAAGATCTCAAAATAGCCTGAGCTCAGTAATGTGGGCTGCATAGACAGAGGTGCCTAGGAACAGGAAGCCCAGGATACTTCACCACCCTCTCCTCAGCTGCATTAAAAATAGGTACCTAGGAACACAAAGCCTAGGGTCCTGCACCACTCATCCTCGGGTGCTTCTCCATGGGCTGCTCTGTGTTCTTTAAACCTCCTCATCATATCCTATGTGGTTGCTGACATCCTCATCTCACTAAAGGGCATATGAGTCTCAGGTGATTCAATGTTTTCATCAGGTCCTACAGGTAGAGGCTTCTAGAGCAGAGATCTGGATCCAGGCAAGTTTGTCTTTGCTCTCTGAAACCATCTGTGCCATGAGGACTGCACACCTGATAAGGAAGACCTCGCTCCTGTTCTGACACCTGGCCAAAGCACAGGCACAGGATTGCATGTGCTCGCACACCAGAAATCCTTCCTGGGATGGTCACCTGCCAGGCCTCCTCAGGCCACCAATAAATGACAGGCCACTGAAGAAATGAAGCCATGGCCCTGGGTCTTGAAAGCCACGTTTGCTAGTTGCATTTTGTTATTCAATTTGCTTATAAAGGTACCAGGAGTGATTCCAAGTCTACCCTTCCCTGTTTTACACCCTTCAAAACCCCTGAGTTAAGCAAAACAATGAGAAACGTATAGGATCTGGATAAAAACCTAGAGCCACGTATTATGGGAAATGGCTTACATAGAAGAAGGAATAGAAGCACATGCACTGGGAACACAGTCCTCCCAGGTGTCTCACTGGAAGTAGAAGGAACCCCTTGCTCAGCTTCCCAGGTGTCTTCACCCCATGCAGCTCATGGGCAACAGCACACAGGAGCGATTCCAACTTCCCACAACCCAAAGCTGAGAAAGCCTCATTTTCTATCTGAACTCAACCAATGCACTGTAGATTGTTGTTCAAATTTAGGTCATGTAGCCTGACTTCCTCACAAAGAGGAATGGAAAATCTTGGGTAATAATGGAGTCACCCAACTGTGCTCACTCCTGCTCAAATTCCTTTACACTAATTATGCACCTGGGTAATGCACACATTAAAAAGGGAACTCCTTTGCACTTGAACAAATTAGTAAAATTCTGGATGCTTTGCAGTGATACCTAATTCTCCTTTTAAAGAATCTTAAATATAGGACTGAAAGTTGGGACTGGGGTGGTGGCTCAGCGGTTGAGTGGTCACCTAGCATGTGCAAGGCCCTGAGTTCCAACCTCAGCACCACATAAATAAAAGTTTTGTGTCCAACTATGACTAGAAAATAAAAATAAATTTTAAAAAATGTAAAAAAGAAAGTAAAGCAACAAGCATTGTATTATACTACAGTTTAAAGAGATGCCCTTCAGCAGCAGTTGACATTCGGGTATGACAAACTCACTGAGCTCCACCTTCTGGGGCTTGTGCTATTTGCCAGCCTGAGTGTACTGACCATCCTAAGGAGGACAGGCATGGCCACAGGGAGCAGGTGGCCTGCTCTGCCTCAGTCTCTCCTTTGGGATTTTGTGGTCATTACCTTCCAACTCTTCCCAGCCCCCCACTCTGCTGTGTCTTCCACATGGGATCATGTCTCCCTAAACCAGAAGTAGAACTGAACCATTTACAGAAGTTCATCAGCTGCAGGAGAGCAACACTCAGCGTGGTTACCAAGGGCTGGTACAGCTGGGGAGTACTCCTAATACCCAACACTTCACAGAGAGTGCCTCAGAAGATCACCCCAGACAGGCAGGTCCCTCTGTGATAGGTCTGGAAGAATATATGCCTCTTCTCTGAGATCATTAATAAGAAGCCCAGTGTCTGGAGAAGCCCTATGGTGCCTAGGCTTCTATTAGCAATGCCTTTGGTAGTTTGAAGTATTCTAGGCAAAAATATCATCCTGGGCCTAGCACACTCTTGGGAGACAAGAAGACCTTTCAATAACTTACCAAGCCACTTTCCTCACCTTTAAAATGAGTGTAAGGATTTCTAATGAATAAGAACTAGGTAAATCAGCCATTAGATGTGAGGAAGTCAAGTAAGTGCACAATGCCTATAAATAGCAGTTCCTGTCCTCTGTAGTCTCACCCCTCCAAACCCAGGACATGGAGACATAGCAACATCATTCTACTATGGGCGGATATTGTTCAACTCCTGGGCATTTGCACACATCAATCCTCCATTCAGGAGATTTAGGGAACTCCCACATTCTAGGCACCCTGTAGATGGCTCCAGTTCCCTCAGTGCTATGGGTTACAGATGGTACTCAGGTTTATACCTAATGCTGGGATCTCTCCTCATCTTAGAATGATCCAGAACTCAGCTAAATGTGAAAGGAGTACTAAAAGAGGCAATGATATTTGTTAAAATGTTTTTTTGATTTAAAAATCCAGTCTTCAGTTTCTACTGAACATCTATCAGAACAGCTTTTGAGATGCTGCTAGAAGCCCTCATTCCCTCTATACTTCATTCTTAACACCCTAAGTGAGTTCCCACCATTAGAAATTACTTTCCTTTAGTTAAGGAATTGTCCCTATTAAAATGCAAAAATCTAAGTAGCCAAAACACTTGTCACTAATCAACACCTCTCCACCTGTCAGCCCCAGGTCTCTGTGTAGCTGATCTCAGCTCTTTTTAAATCCAGGAACACTGCCTCCTGGAAGGCAGAAACTAGACACCTCCCTAGCCTCTTTCACTCAGATAAAATAGGTGGGAAAGCTGTTTGGTCTGCAGTGTGCTGTAAATGGTTATCTAAAACATGAAAGAAAGTGATGAACACAGATGAAGGACCTAGTGTTGTAAATAGTGAAAGAAAGATCTAGAATGTGCTTCAATCATAGGTAGGATTAAGAAGGCTGATGTGAAATTCTTTGTGTTTATATATCAATACAGGCAACTTTCATCTTAGAGGGGTGTGTGGGTGCCAGGGTCTGGTGTTCCCCTGGCTTTTCAGTCAGCTGGGCCAGGGGAGAATATCCTGGAGCCAGCTGAGAAAGAGGAACCCAGGAGAGACTGGCTGGGTGAAGCCTGGGGCCAGGGCTGTCAGAGAGAGTAGAGTGCAGGGCAAGACTGCTTTTCCAGGACAGGCTATTGGTGACATTAGTCAAGAACTGGCCTTCAGAGGCAGAGGTCTTAATCTCAGGACACCTTCACACCAGGGACATGGGAAGGAGAAGCCAAGCCACAGCTACCCAGCATTGAGCTACAGGTGCTGGGGAAACACCTTTCTCCCACATTTGCTACTGGCAACACCTTGGGAGCATGTCTCTCCATGGTCTTGGCTGCTGTCCCCTTCACCCAGCAGGGGCAAAGCACTCATATTCACTGATGCAAGTGTTTTCCAAGTCAGCGGCACTAAACCCCATTATCTCACTTCTTCACACAGTTCAAATCCCCTGAAGGGAATGTTAGCAGAAACAAACATCCCATTCTGCTTCTACCCTTCATGTTAGTATTTCCCTTAAGTTGATAAATTTTTATGTATCCATCTTTCACCTCCTGGGTCTAATCTTTTTTTTTTTTTTGAAAAAAAAAGAGGAATAGGAGGAGAAGGAGAGAAAGAAGAGAGACAAAAATCTAAGTTTCAGGGGCTGGGATTGTGGCTCAGTGTTACAGAGCTTGCTTAGCACATGTAAGGCCCTGGATTTGATCCTCAGCACCACATAAAAATAAATAAATAAAGGTACTGTATCCAGTTACAACTAAGAAATAAATATTTTTTTAAAAAAAGTTTCAGTTTTTGCAAGATAGAACAGTGTGGGTGTGGAGGCAGAAGGGTTTGCCTCCAGACCAGCAGGGTGCAGGCAGAGTAGATATTGGCCTTTGAAGGCAAGCTTTCTAGAGAGGGGCAGTCCTCAGTGGTGCAGCCCCACCTGTGAGCCAGGATAGGAAGTCAGGCTGAGAAGTCAAGGTCCTTCCTGAGCTTGTGCTCCAAGGTCTGCAGTGTGAGAGGCCCACAGGGAGGCAGGCACCTCCTGTTGAGTTATGGAGTCTGAAGACCAAAGCAGGTCTTGTGCTGAGCCTCCAGGCCTCTGCCTGCACAGTGGTCTCCACCCAGAGCTGAGGATGGAAACACAGGAGGGGTGTGAACACCAAGCAGGCTCCCCAAGGTCCCCAGCAGACTTCCAATCATGAACAAGAACCTCTCTGGCTGACAGCTCTCCTCAAGAAGCACATGTGAGCAAACTCTGGCCCCAGGCACCATCTGCTGAGATGGAAAAGTAGCTTGCACAGGCTGCCTCCTAGCAGAGCCACCAAACACACACATGGCACTAGGCACATTCCACCACAGGGTAGACCAGGCTGTGCGGGCAGCTCGCATTTCTGCTGGCAAGTGCCCACAGAGGGGTTCTGTCTCAGCCCAAGTAAACACAAAATTTGGGGGGATAATTTTGTTTATTCTTGAAATCTTTTGTGCCTCCCACTTTCTTTAAAGGACCATTTCCACTGTATTCATATGTGAAGTCTGAGACAAGAAGCCAGGTTTACTGTGGTGTCAATACAGAAAAAGAAAATAAAACCAGTTTTCTGTTGTTTAACCAGAGGGATCCCATCATACCCATTATGGTAGTAGAGGTGCTACCCCACAGAATGGGGCATGCTGCACCTACAAAGGAGTGAGAGACATTGAAGATACCCACCGCATGGCAGTGAGTAAGAGCACTTCTACAGGTTTTGGGTTTGTTCAGAAGCAGAATCCTAACTTTTCTCAACAGCAAGGCTTCCCAAAGTGGTATCCCAGCAGGGCAGGAGCTCGAGCAGAGATGGACTGGTCAGATGACTGCAAAAGGTGGGCAGTGGACTCCTCTGGCCAGAAGCACCTCCATACATCAGGCTCCAAGACCTGCTCTCAGTACCATGAATACAAGCTATAATGGGTTTCTGTCACCTTGCCAGTGATAAGAACAAGCAGCACTTCATGGAGCCCACAGGAGCAGTCACAGGATGACAAGCACTATTCCAATGTAGTGAGGATGATAACTGATTTTGGAATAAAACTAGATGCTTATGAATCAAGTCCACAGAAAAAGTTGTTAAATTCCTGAGAAATAAGCAGTCCATCCTTTGGATAAAATAGGTGGAAAAGGTGCATAAGACACACTGTGTGTATATGTTGTTCCTGCAAGTTCCCAGAGAGCATGAGCAAAGACTGTCAGGATGTTCCACAAACCAAGCCAAAAGTGGCTATGCCAGAATCATTAGCATTTTTATACTAAAATATGACATTAAGAAAAACCATTATAGGGTTGGGGTTGTAGCTCAGTGGCAAAGTACTTGCCTGGCATGTGTGAGGCCCTGGGTTCAATTCTCAGCACCACATACAAATATATAAAATAAAGGTCCATCAACAACTAAAAAAAGAAGACAAAAGAAAAGAAAAGCCGTCTCCCTGCTTTCTTCCTAAGGAAAGTGGCCAAGTGCATAGAGAAATATTAATGACTCTGAGGTAGAATACTTGTGAGACTTTCCTTAATTTAAAAATTTCCCTCTTATAGATTTTGGAGTCAAGTTATAAAAAATATCAGTGTTAGGCCTAAAGGATACCTGCACGATGGATGAGGCATCCCAGCTGAGGGGAGACACACTGGCCTTCACCACCCATCTCTCTGTGGAGGGGTGTGCTCAGTGTGGGGAAAAACAGTTTGATCACACACTTCATGAAATGGCTCAACCTGAGCATATGTTCAAGCAATAATACTGCAATATTTACAGAACACAGCCAAAAGCAAACTGATAGACAAGCTGTGCTCAGAGGAAATGGTTCAGTTGAAGTTGAATGCTTTCTGGGGCTGGATTAGTCAGGCAAGGTTAATACTTAAGGCAGAGATAAAAGAGAAGGCGGCCTCAGTTTTCTCATGTATACAAGGGGAAAATGGTGTTACTGTGAAAGTTTTTCCTGCAGGTTAGATGACTCAGCTCAGATCTCTCCATCTCCTGCTGTGTTTACCACATCCTCAGAGCCCAGAATGGAGTTGTGAAAACTCTGGTAATTTGCAAGTGGGGCTCACCCTCAGGTGCACGGAGAGGCAATCGTGGCCCCAGGAGACATGGCTCCTCCACCCAGGCAGTCACCATCCCAGAGGAGAGGAGCAAGAGGCTGGGCAGGGAGGCCTGGCACCACCCTGCAGATCTCTGAAAACCTCAAAAGTGGAAGCCAACACAGTTCCATAGGAGGTTGGACTAGCAAATGTTACAGCAGACCAGTGAGCTCCCCACCACCATAGTCCATGTGGGAAAGGATGCTTTGTAGCGAGTTCCCCTCACCACCATAGTCCACGTGGGAAAGGACACTTTGCCGTGAGTTCCCCATCACCATACTCCATATGGGGGAAGACCCTTTGTGAGGTACTGTGTTCAACCAAAGAGCAGCCCTCCTGCTTCACTACAGAATTGCCATGCCACTGTTCACATGCCTGCTGCTGGAGCGACCACTTCTGTGAGGACCCACAGTGGTATTTGACTCACAGCCCATAGAACTGTGGCCTGCCTTACCCAGACTGCACCTTGCTCTCTAACCACCTGGAAATTTCTGCTGCTTGATGGTTGTGATTTATCCACCTGGTTCTCATGGCTGGAGCCTTAATTAGATAATTCCATGCTGCAGTGTGGGGTCCCTTCCTAGGCCCCATCAACACTGCCATTAAGTGATGCTCATGATAAACATGTCTAAATAGAGTTGCTTCTCTCAGATTCACTGAGCAGGAACATGTTTTCTTTTTGTTGGAATAGAAAATTATATTAATTTTTTTTTATTTATAAAGGGTTGTAGCCAGCTCTGAATAGAGTCCTTGGACTAGTTCTACCTTTGAGACAGAATAGAATTTTGGGATGTCTAGACTAAATTGGGCAGGATGTCCTGCACAATGGCTCCATAATTTTCAAAAATTTCAGATAATTCTTTTAAGAAAAGAAAAAGATCAATACCAAATGCTATTGCAGATTACAGTGATCTTTTGTCTAACTTGTCAAAAGTTGGAGACCCGCAACATGAGAATCTACGTGTGCATGCTCATTAAGAGATTCAGGCAAGCCTGGCAGCCAGGGTCGAAGATGGAGCCATGCATGAAGTGTCAGATTTTGTGCTGGAACATGGGACAGGCAATTTTAGAAACAACAGCTTATAAAGTAATGAAAACCCATGAAGGAATAAGCTCTTACAAGCAGCCCTGTAATTGGACAAGCTGCCATGGTGTGTAGGTATGTTGGGTTGTTGGTTTCCTTTGCAAGGTGGTGCTAGTATCTGAGGACAGCAGACGTGGTCCCTGGAGAGGTCTGTGGGCATCCTTTCTCTTCACCTTGGTAATGATTCCTGATTACCTCTATGTGGCTGCTTGCCTGCATCTAGGTGTTATTTAACATAAAATAATTACTTAGCCCTCTGCAGAAGGCTGATTTAGATACTAAAATAAAATACTGTTCTAAGTATGGCAGCTTAGTGTACATTTGCAAACACTCCCTAAAATGTCATTATGTTGTAGTAGGATTTAAAATATTGAATCATGCAGTGACCTTTCCTTAGAAGGAAGAGGTTTAACCCTGAAGCAAAATTATTGAGAGTTGCCTATATCAATTTAGAGCTTTTTGTACTCCAGCAAATGTAGAATTATTTTTCTCAGATTATGTGGCTCCCAAATTAATGACATCAGGGTAATTTAAAATTGCACATTCTGCCTTCATATTATATTTGTTAAACCTGGATTTCTGCTTCTGTGTCTTCCTTTCACACAGAGCCATTCAAGGCTCAGTACCCCCAATACAATTCTATGGCAAGTCTTTGAGCTCAGTGAAGCTAGGTACAGAGGACTAGAACAAATAGAAAAGAAAATTAATATTTAAAATACAGTAAGCACATCTAACTGCAGGCTCCCTGTTGACTTACAAGTAGATCAGCAAGTCGCAGAAATTAGAGGCTAACTGAGCTCATGCAGAACGGCTGTGTTTCTTTGCTTTTCCAAGCCTGTGCACAGAGATGAGATTCAGGTGTGGCTGGAGTGAAAAAAATTCAAATTTCCAAAAGGAGAAAGAGAATTAAAAACAGAGACAACAAAAACTCCTCAAATAATGGCCTTGGTGGTGACAGCGACTCTCCCTTAGCATCCTGGAGTGTTTAATATATTGAAATGGTTCATCTTCCTGCAGTGGACTTTTAATAACTCTTACAGGTGTGAAGCTGTGCTTCATATTAATTCATGTTGTCACTCCCACTCAATGTATCTACACATCCTGATATGCTTGTCTGGTAAACTTTATGGCCTCCGTGCATGCAGCCCCAAGAACCTTGTTATTACCTTCATCAATAACCTCGTGCTCCTGCTCCCACTAATCCCTCATGCCTTCCTGTGCCCTGATACAGTTAATAAGTGTTTTGCCATTATCAGTGATTCACATGCATGGGCACCTGTTCCCTTCATTCAACTTGCCCTGCTAAAGTAACACGACAAAGAGACAAATGTGATTTTGACTGGATCTTGTCAAGTAACAAGGAAACCAATCTGGAAAATTCCCCTTAGGGGTCAATTTATACAGACAATCAATTTTTACAACTGGGATTAATATCTTCTTTCTTCCTTCCTTAGGCATAATACTTGGAAATAAATCCAAATCATATTGAGTATTACATTAACACATTATTACTTTAAAATGGTCTAATATTCATGCAAATATCTACAATGAGTGAGTTGTGAGAAACTGCCAATATTATATATTTCAAAAAGTTTAAAAATACACATTTATCCCCAGTACTAACTTTTATAGCCTAAGTTTGATTATGCAATATTAACCTTTTATATTAGGATAATAGATATTTTATTTCTGCAATTATTTTAATGCATAGATTTCAAATGTAATTACATCATTGGTGTCATTGTGTGCACCAACGTACGTACAAGTAGCCTGCCTGTCCCAGTACTTAGATCTGAAGGACTAAAGGACTCTGTTCTCCTAGGTACAGGCATTGAGTGAGCCCATTATAAACCCTTCAGTCCAAATCTTAACACTGAAATCATGCTATTTTTAAAGGAAATGCCATAGTGTAATATATTAGCATTTCTTCATAAAATCATTACATGGAACATGCTCAAAGTGGGATGTCAGAATCGAACTTAATAACTTAGTGACTGTAGCAGTTTTAGGTTGGGACTGTATTTCAAAATTCACAAAATACCTCTAGCAATGCTACTTCAGTACCATGGTCCC